>NC_136642.1:23885452-24397952 GCF_949748355.1 Melanostigma gelatinosum | reverse complement strand
CCGTGCCATGCTGGGACCTCCTCCAAACCAGTGTCCAGGCAACGGTGGCGTTCCCTCTGCCGCTCAAACACATGCTCTTCAGCCTTTTTCCCGTGCACGATGGAAGAGCGGGATCTGGATCTGCGGCGTGGAGCCTCCCCATTGCTGTCCGACCGGACTTCCCCAGGCAGAGTTTCTCTGTTCCTGGGGAACCGGACTCCGGGGGTGGCCTGAGCAGCAGGTGGGTGAAGCGGAGCATTCGTGGCGTGCTGGCTGTGACAGTCCATTTAGAGCAGGGCACCGAACCCCGGGCTGGCACAGGACTCAAAGCCGGTTGCCGGTCACAGCTTGTTAAATACTGCAGATGAAGCAAAGGGAGAAATGCCCTCAACATTTCCACTGTCAGTCTCTCTGCTCCTCTCAGTCCTTCTCATGTCTTACTTACTATCTTTCTTTTCTCATTTTGTCTTAACTTTAGCCCAAATAAAAAGCTATTTCACCATCACACAGGCTATGTACGATACATAGGCCAATGAGCATTTTGTATTTTTCTTCACACTTGTGCTCTGGAGTGACTGGCCGGCTTGGCTCTCATTTACTGTGTGTAAGTGATGCATCACACATACATAAAGAGAAACACACAGCGTGACAGTGTGTGGGAGACCTGGCTTCGGTTAGGGCTCTGCCCATGGATGTACCTCAGAGATTTGCAAATGGACGTAGTGGTAATGTGACGTCTGACATGTCGGTGGGCTCTCATCAATGTGCGGTTACGAGGACATGAGCTGTGTGTGGACAGTTTATTTATGGGCTTGCTTTTGTTCTTTGTTTTGCAGAGGCATAGTACTGACATATCAGGAGCACCTTGGGGTGACATACATCATCCTGAACAAGGACCCCTGTCCTCGCATGCTGATCCACAACAAGTGTCCTATCCCACTGCTGCTGAAGGAAACTGTCAATGGTAAGCAAGGAAATGCCCGGACTGGTCTCCTCTGTTCTCCATACCTCTCCTCTTGTACTACTACTACTACTAATATGCTGTTTTACTACTATTCCCTCATATCTTCAAACAGAAACTCCAAGGACTGAGGTTCACTGCTGTCCTTTGCCTGCCAATTGCTCCCTGCACCATGAGCTCTACCACCACTTTTCAAGTTTCCCGGAGTGCAGGCAGAAAGACACGCTGCCCGCACTGCTGCTGAAAACCAGCTCGGACCACGGCTCCACCGCCTGGACCGACCGCATAGACGTCAACTGCCCCGGCACTCAGGTGACAGCATGCGTGTAGGCTGGAGGTGAAAAGATGGCAGGATTTCATCTGCACTGAAATACAGAGATTGTATTATGAGATCTGACTTCCTTCATGTTTACTGATGCACATTAAAGAGTTACTCTGAACCCTTTGTTGTCACAGCTCCCACTGATAGGTGGAGGCAGAGTTTGTCAGGCTAGATTAGCCCAATCACAGGCTTATAGTTGATGTTTTTAATGAGTTAACTGAAGACAGGACGTAATCCCTTCAACTCATAAGGCCCAAAAGTAGCTTTATATTTGGAAGCTTTCTGTCACTCTGTTTGACAATATGCTGAACCTCATGTTTAGTACAACTGGAACATCCCAAGTTTGATTCCAGACTTTGTTGATTGTCATACCCCCCCCCCCCCCCCCCCCATTTCTACACGGCCCTCTTTCAAAAAATAAAATGTGTGTTATACTTGGCAACACTCTTTGACAAATAACTTGTAGAGAAATGTATATAAAATGTGTACACATTTCCCCCAATGTTTTTGGGCAAAGAAGTTGGTGTGTGAAGTATGTAGGTGTTTATACTGTGTGTGTGTGTGTGTGTGTGCATCTGCGTGTGTGTGTGCGCTGTCCAGCCCTTCTTTTTGGTTGTGTCGGTGTGGTAGTGCGGGGTCAGCGAGATGTTACGGAGCAGTGCGTGTGATGTTTGGTGTTGTGTCTAGCCAGCTGCAGGTCGGGGTTGAGGTTGAGGCTGTGTGTCTCTGGTTACTGTGAGGTCTGGGTCTGACCGCCGTGGTAGGGGATGGGAGGTCAAAGGTCGGACTTGTTATGACTGCTTGGTGAAGCGTTGCGGCAGCGATCTACTTCCTGTCTTCACATGATGGGGCTCTTCGCTCTGGACCTGGAGCGGTGGAGGTTAAAAGTGAGACACATACAGTGTAAAGAGCACCGAGCTGTGAACATGTGAATGGGTAAAGTTACCTCCTCGGAGTTCATTTAGAGGGGGAAATGAGCAACTCCATCCAAATGTGTTGATCCGTCTCACGACAGATCTGTGTTCTGCTGTTGCTCAGGTGGTGTTCCTGCCAGGCTTTGGCTGTCTCTACATAGACGTGGTGTACCAGAGAGGCACCCTGGTTCTGTGTCTGGCACCAGAGAGCAGCATGGACGCTGCCATCAACCAGCACAGCAGGTACACCTGCACAGCCTGTGTTTTCTTATTTTGTTATTGTTTTATTCTCCCTGCATATTTAAACCATAAGAAATCATCTGCGCATGTTGTTCTTCCTAACCTCAAGGTATCCACGCGAGTGCCTTTTACTGCGCTCACTCAATTTGCCTCATAATTATCTTTAACAGCCATGTTTTCATGCAGCAGTTGTTACTAGACTCCAAACATGCAGACAGGCATCATTTTGCACCACAGAGGGCAATAAAAGTCTCTAGTGTTGTCATAAAGGGAATAAGTACAGTAGAACATGGCATTACAGCTTTATTCCACGACATCAACACATAGCTGCCCTTTTGACAGAACGGGAAATTGATATAATCACATATGGGGTGAATGTAAACGAATAGCGTCAGGCAATGATTGTCGTTCTGGTGGTAGGAAATTCACAACATAATCAGCGCAACATGAATGAGTTTGGTCCTTCGTCAAATCATCCGAATCATAACACGCCTACTTAAGACACGTCGGAGATGGAGCCGTTTCCTTTCTCAGAGACTGTAATAAAGGGTGATTGCTAGACATGCATGAATGAAAACCATTCATATTTCTTCCCC
This sequence comes from Melanostigma gelatinosum, assembly GCF_949748355.1. Taxonomy (NCBI): domain Eukaryota; kingdom Metazoa; phylum Chordata; class Actinopteri; order Perciformes; family Zoarcidae; genus Melanostigma; species Melanostigma gelatinosum. The sequence continues at coordinate 24,394,940 of NC_136642.1, read as the reverse complement.
TCTATAATACTTTCACATGAATGACTTCTGTTTTGTTTCAGGTCTTTTAAGCTGTCCTCCAGAGTTGTCCTCAGCGAAGCCAGTGTGGTGCTGAGCGATGACATCACCAACCCTTCTGGATCCGTGGAGCTGCTCAGACTCACGTTGACCAAGCTGCTCCTCACGCTGGCCCCGGCGCCGCCCCCAGAGCTGGTGGCCGACCCTGACTTGGGTGCAGCATTCGTCTCCGCCTTAATGCCCGACGCCTCTCTGATCGAGGTCCACTGCTCCAGTCTGCAGGTAGACAACCAGCTGTACAACCGGGCCAGTTTCCACTTCCCCGTGCTTCTGTGCCAGGATCAGAGAGCGGGAGCTGAGCCAGGCGGTCCGTGGAGCAGCGACGCCAACCCCACGGACTCCCCCGAAGCCCTGGAGGAGTTCAAAGGCTCTTGTTTCCTGCAGCTGAGGATGACGCTGGCCGGGGACAGATGCACTGTGGAGGAGGTTGGATTCATTCTTCTGTCTTTGTAATTCCGTTTTTCTTTGTCACAGTAGAGGGTGCATAATGTTATTTGAACCTTTATTTGATTAGGTAGATCTCTATTTGCAAGGGAGACCTGAGTGCTCATGTCAAAAAGGACTAAATCTCTTAAAGAGACGGGTGTGTCAGAGTCTTGTTTTCATCACAGCCTCGTGTGTGTTCTCCTCAGATCACCTTTCAGCTTCAACCTGCCAGAGTCTACATTGAAGACACCTTTGTTTACTACATTAAGACCCTGTTCCACACCTACATCCCTGACAGCGCCATGGCCTCAGCCTCAGCGGGGACCCAGAGGAGCAGAGAGTCTGGATTGGTCCCCATCCTCCCTGAACAGGTGCACTACTCATAACATTATGGTTTCCTCACTCTGTTCTCATTTCATTATTACTACAGAGGTGCATTCAGCTCGGACCAGACATGCAGAAGTGAACTTCATTATTGTTATCAACATGCCGACGAGGGAGGGCTGCTCATTTAGCAGCAGTATTTGATTAGTTGTGAAGATAGTTACTCTATATCATAGGACATTTAATATATAATATATAGATACTGCGTCACATCCTTTTGGTGTATGGCAGAAAAAGATTTCTCATGATTATTCTATATTCATCCATCATTACCTAATCCAGTAAATAAGCTTTAGTCTGTGTGTCACAATATGTTTTAATCATTAGTATTACTTGTGATTACTCTCTTTTGTCAAAACTAAAACTAGAAATTATTTTTAGTTTTTAGAGATCTTAAAACAGGTAATGTCCTGATCTATTGAAAATGAAAAGTTTGTTTTTAAGTTTTAAAAAAATTGTAAAACTAGTAAATTTCTTCCAGGTGCTCCAGTCGGTGCAGGCACTGGTCCACCCTGTGCGGCTGCAGAGGCTGACCATCCAGCCAGTCAACCTGTTGGTCAGCATCCACGCCTCCCTGAAGCTGTACATCGCTTCGGACCACACCCCTCTCTCCTTCTCCCTGTTTGAGAGAGGGCCGCTGTGCACCACGGCCAGACAGCTGGTCCACGCTCTGGCCATGCACTATGCTGCCGGGGCCCTCTTCAGAGCTGGTGGGTAGTGTTGGACGGATAGGGTCGCACAACTTCTCTCTTCCATCTCTCTTATATATTCCGTCACACCATACAGCAAGGGTCCTTCAAGCCAGCTTGTGTTTCCTGTGTGGACACTAGACTGATTTCTATTCACACTGCAGGGACACGGATTCACTCTCTGTCTCAAAAAGGCTCACACTCAAAATGTATGGATCAGTATGCACTCAGTATAGGCAACATACGGACGGAAGAATCAGTGAGAAATTCCACAATTTATTCTTACAAAGTCTGGAGTTGAGCTTTGAAATGATTGCACCCAAGAGCACCCAAGAGGGGGGGGGGGGCGGACACCGACGGGAAGCTTGGCATTCTGGGACTGATTAGTATTAGGATGTACGGTATGGTGATCGCACATACACCCACCGGCGTAAAACGACACACATACTCATGCACAGACTTCTGGACGTACTGAAAGGCGTGCACTACCTACGTATACACGCTTGCACAGTACATGTATGTGCGTTTGAAAGCATGACTCAGCCCTGTAGACATCAGCTCCTGTCAGGACTTTATGCTTTACCAAAACCACAACTGGGAGACCATGAGAGGCAGAAACGACCACTAGGCCTCGCCGGAGTCTGTTTCCAACCATCAGGGCCCATCACTCAAGCACAAATTGATGGAGAATAAGAGCAGAGCGGGGTCGGCGTCTCGAGAAACGGCTATTTGATTTTTGAGATGCGCCTTCTAAAGGAGACGCTATGGCTGAATGAGAGAGATGAGGTGAGATAGTCGGAGGTTGTAAATCTAACTGTGGCACATGCATGATTTCATGCATGAGTGTGTGAGTCTTTGTGCATGAGTGTGTATGTGAAACAATGCTGGACATACGTATAATCAAGATGTAGAAACATTGTGTCAATAATTCTGCTAAGCGTTTAAATTGGGAGAGCCAATCCACGCGAGTAGAGCAAGGCAAGGCAAGTTTATTTGTACAGCACATTTCAACAACAAGGTAATTCAAAGTGCTTCACATAAAACCATTAAAAGCATCAAAACACAAGGCAAAAGAAAAGGAGATTTCAAAAACAATTAAAGAAACAGTGTAAGAAATAAAATTCAGTAGTAAAAAGTAAAGGAGATTTAAAACATACATTGAAACAATAATCGATGTCTCCCTGAGACATTACGCTGCACGCAATCAACCATACACTGCCGCAATTCTGCAATTACTCGCACACAAACCACGTCTAGAAAAGATCTCTGCCGATCTGCGTTTGCAGGGTGAGCGTTTACTCAAGGGGCTTGTATGTTCCTCCTAAAAGCAGGTGTTCCAGATGTGTTTCTGCTGAATACAATACCCATTTTAGCAGTATAAAGAATTACGGTTGTGTTTTACGGTATGTAAATTCTGTGGTATCACACCATTACTACCTCCAAAAATAATACAGTTAAAGTTTATTTCTTTAAATATTTGCTTCCAGTCCAAGTTTTTCTTGAAAAGCTAAAGTGAGAGAGAGAAGAGACAGAAGGCTGGATAGACTCATTCAAGGATCATTTATCGCCATGATGCAACAAAATGCAGTTGTAGCCGCACACGAGAAAAACCTGACAAACACAGGGATGCATTCCTGCGATGCATTGTTGGAACTTGCATCAGGAGGAATGTAAACCAGCAGCAAAATAACTATTCTCTGACCAGATGACATGGCCGACATATTAACATGAGAAATTCAACACCGGCGAAACATTGTCCATCACAGTTCACTATGTTTGAGCATCATTCTTGTAAACACAGATTAATACTATATGTTATTGAAGTGTGCTGTGGTCGTCGCTGTGTTCACAGGGTGGGTGGTGGGCTCTTTGGATATCCTGGGCAGTCCCGTCAGCCTGGTGCGCAGTATCGGCAACGGCGTGTCCGACTTCTTCCGGCTTCCATACGAAGGTCTGACGCGTGGGCCGGGAGCCTTCGTCAGCGGGGTGTCCAGAGGAACCACCTCCTTCGTCAAGCATATCTCAAAAGGTAACGGCTGTTCAGAATGTTTACGTGTGTTGTGTGGAACAGCTTACTTTAGGCTGATACAGCACATACTGTACGTTGCCTGAGGAACACGGTTTCTATTTTGTGGGCGACTGTGGCCCAGAAGTTAGAGCGGGTCGTCCCTCAATCAGAGGATCAGCGGTTCAATCCCCGGCTCCGCTAGTCCATGTCGATGTGTCCTTGGGCAAGATGCTTAACCCCAAATTGCTCCCTAATGCTGTGCCATCAGTGTGTGAATGGGTCTGAATGTTCAGACAGTTCTGATGGGGAGGTGGCACCTTGCATGGTAGCCCCTGCCTTCAGTGTATGAATGGCTATGAATGGGTGAATGATGACATGTAGTGTTACTACAGTGGTCGAAAGACTAGAAAAGGGCTACACAAGTACAATCCATTTACCGGTTTGGGTCATCATGCAGTGATGACTAGCACAACATTTGAAATGAACCGTTTTGGTTGAGCATTGAGCTTGAACATCATTTTTTGTGTTCAGGCACACTGACCTCCATCACCAACTTAGCGACGAGTCTGGCCAGGAACATGGACCGCCTGTCTCTGGATGAAGAGCACTACACCAGGCAGGAGGAGTGGAGACGCCAGTTCCCGGAGAGCCTCGGGGCCGGACTGAGGCAGGGGCTGTCACGACTCGGCATTAGCTTGTTAGGTATTCAGAGAGGATTTTTATTTTCATCAAGCTCAATGTATGATCCCCTAAACATCAGGTCATTTGAAACATGCACACGCATTTCACCTGCGTGATCAGGCGCACACACACACACACACTGGTGTGCACAATGACAGAGAGCTATGAGACGGAGCAGTGGAGACAGCACAGCAGCAACTCAGTAAACACCCGGAGGGCAATGAAACCATATATATCTATGAGTAGAAGTCAAGTCTCAGACATACAGAGCATATTGTCACTGGAACCAAACAGCTGCGCACATCTCTCTGGGTTACAGTGGATTATAATTCCTGATGTGCCCTGTCGATGTGTCATTCATAAATGAAGGGTCAGATATTTTCTGTGACTGAATTCCTGTGTGAGTCGCATTGATGACGCTATGGAATAAGTCTGTTTCCCATGTCTATTTAGTTTTTATTGAACGAAGCACGCTAATAAAGAACACTGACTTTCCCTTTGTTCTTTCAGGCGCAATAGCGGGCATCGTGGACCAGCCCATGCAGAACTTCCAGAGGAACTGGGAGCTGCAGAGCTCCGCTGGGAGCAAGGCCAAAGGGGTCATCTCTGGAGTGGGGAAAGGCATTGTGGGGGTTTTCACCAAGCCCATCGGAGGAGCAGCTGAACTGGTGTCCCAGACCGGATACGGTGAGTTCAGGATGGTCAAAGATATACTAATGAATTCATGCTTTTCTTCTCCTGTGTAGGTCTGCTTCAGACGCTGTGTTTCAGGTTGTTTTCTAGTTCAGTGGATGAAGTGATTGGTTATTAAAGCTTGATTAGTTTTGTCTATTACAGTGACTCTTGTTCCTTTTCCTGTGGTTTACAATTTAACCGAAATCATTTCAAATGCATTTATATGTTGTCCTGTAGAGACACGTACTGTTACACAAGCGCAGTGTTATCACGCTCACACAGCAGTCGACCGGAGTGTAAAGAGAGATTTGGTCATGCAGCAAGGTTTTAAATCTATTTAACACCTCTTACTTTCCAAGAAGCACACACACACCTGTGTCCACTTGGTGCCTTTTTCTCGGCCCCCTACAGAACAAGCGCTGCACCCAGCATTTCTATGTGCAGCATTTCTATGTGCAGCATTTCTATGTGCAGCATTTCTATGTGCAGCGTTTCTATGTGCAGCGTTTCTATGTGCAGCATTTCTATGTGCAGCGTTTCTATGTGCAGCGGCTCCGAGCGCTTTCAGTTGACCATCACTTTTTTCAGAAAAGCGCTGGTGAGGTCACTGTAGTAAAGCTTGTTTTGTCACAGGAGCGATGCCAGTCTGTCACACAACAGTGGTGATATTGTTGTGCCCCCTGCCACCGCTTTTCTGCCAGATGTGGACACAAGCCCTGAGCAACAATATTCTAATGGACACACATGTGAATTCGAAATTGTGTGTCAGGAAAATGTCAGGACAAGTTTTCCCTTCTGTGCTCTTGGCTCGAGCCAGAGGTGTTTACTAGGACATGACTTCAGTAGTACAGGAACGTTTAGAGAACGGCTGAAAGACACACACACACACACACATAAGCCTAATCGTACATGCACAAACACTTGTAGAAGTCTTTGGCGTGAGCTTGAGTTGTATTGGCGGTAGAAGATGGAGGTGGGGTGTGTTGTTGCTAACAGGTCATAAACTACCAGCTCTGTGTAAGAGCTCTGATCTACCTGAAACACGTCAGCTGGTAATATCTGCAGAACAACCGTGTCATTATGAAACACATGGATATACCTACACACACACACACACACTCTCATTCACTCAGAGCAGCATTGCAGAGGACCGCTGCACTGCATCATTGATGGATCTCATTGTGTTCTTCATGGCTCGATTTTAACTGCTGGATGACTTCGCTGCTGCTGCTAGAGTGGGACGAAGGAACACGTGACCAGACGCAGGCTCGTGGGTTATGAACTCGCTGTGACGTGTGCCCACAGAGCCAATCATGTGTTTGGATGAATGCAGACACACACATCCGATGTCCAGTCTATCAGCTTGTTGGAGGGATTTAAGTGAGAATGGCGCCAGTTGGCCTTGTGCCTGACCCTCAACACTGTCAAGCACAGGAGACTAAACTCAGTTCAGCTTAGTTTATGCTCGCCGTAAAGCACGATTTACATCTCTTATTCGTCCATTTGTTTTAAAAAAAATCTACATTTCAGTAAGTATTTTGCATTCAAATCAAATTGTTCACAGGATATTCAACTTTTGTTTCTTTGTAATACATTTAATACTTGAGTTCTTTCTCGGCAGGTACAAAGGCAATAAAGTAGGCCATGAATGTGAGATATGAGTGAACAGTTCATTACATTTCCTCCGCAGCAGAGTGGAGTTTGGTTTATGGCGTTTTGCAGGTTACACTCGTCATCTTCTTGCTTCTTCTCAGTACATTTAGTGTGCAGGCTCTCTGAGAATAATGTAATGAACAGCATGTTGAGCATAACCGATGATGTTGACTGTCTTTGTGTTTGTCTCTTCTGACAGGGATCCTTCATGGAGCCGGCCTGTGGCAGCTCCCTAAACAACTGTACCTGCCTACAGAGGAGAAGTCCTCTCAGGCCCCAAACAGCCACCTCAAATATGTCTGGTATGAAACCGCTGGCTGTCCCGAGCCGTTGGTCCTCTCCGCAGGCTCCTCCTTCACTTTTGTCCAGCGATTCGTTAGAAGTGGGACATGTGTTCTCGCCTTTGCTTTTCTTGGAGTCTCTCCAGGATCGGCTGTTCTGTTTCTCCCTCTTACCTCTCATCATTTTTGCTTGTCTTGTTTTTGAAAAAAAAAAAGAAGAAAGAACTTGGACGGTTCATTACCCACTTTTCCCCCCCCCAAAAAAAGACTGGAAGAATGTTTGACCTTGATCCCACACATGGTAGCCAGCCTGCCCTCCCCTGTTCTCATCCAGTCATGTTAAAAGGTTTTTATAAGCACTCTGCCAAAGCCGGCGGCTAGAAGTGATTCTTGTTGTTTAACTGCGAGTCTGTCCAGAGATGTTTCCCAGTGGCATCGGATGGAGGAACACCTTCCCTTGTGTGCAGGAACGGTTCGGAGGTTGCAGGTTGTGCCAAGCAGAAGGTTACTGTCGGGTCTTGTGTTGTAAAAAAAGAAGGAAAGAAAATATGGCAGTGGTATCGAGAGCACTGCATCAGAACTGAGTTTCAGCTCAACAGCACTTAATATCATCGTAAAAATGTACAAGAGGCCTGTCTCTCCAGAAGGTTATCAGGAGCTGGAGCAAAAATGCATTTATGGCAGTTTCTTCATGATTTTTCTGCAATTTAGTTTGGTTTCCATAGCAATCAAACATTTACTTTTCATAGCAGTCTGTGTTGACTGTCAACTGCCATTTCTTTAGGACATTCCACTTAAGTTGTCATCGCCCGAGGGGTCAGCAGCGTGTCGTGCTAATGTTGGAGGAAGACGAAAAACAACACATGAATGCTGAGATAATGCTCCCCTGTGCTTTTTATTCATGCTGCATTGCAGTCAAACTGGTTTCCATCAGGCATCCGTCAATTATTGTTACTACTGCAGGTAGCCCAGACACTGGAGGGGTCAGCCGTATGAGCAGAGTAACACTGAACAGAACCAAACTGTCCCTACTTGTGACTGCTTCCACATCTGCACCGCAATTTGAGCACCTGCCTTCCAAAGTAAACACGCTGTCAGAGAAACATGACTGAAGACTGCAGGTCCCGCCGCACACATATCCCCCCATCCAACATGTGTGTAACAGGAACCGCTGCAGAGAGTGTAGAAATGTAAATTACAGGATGTACAGAGTGTGTGTTGAGGTGAGTCGGGGCACCTTGTGTGGTCTCGTGTTGATCGGGGAAAGTGTATAGCTAGAGGCCTGTGTGTGTGTGTGTGTGTGTGCACATAATCCATGCAGGAGAAGTCTTGTGTGTGGGATTGTAGTACAAGTGTTGATGAAGCATAAAACTACCTAGCCTTAGTCGTACGTGTTATGTGAAGCTGGAATTTAACGTAATGTGTCATAACTTGTCCTCTGCTCCACAGGAAGATGCTCCAGTCTCTGGGGCGGCCGGAGCTCCACATGGGCCTGGAGGTGACCATCGTGAGCGGGTCGGGCAAGGAGCACGCCAGCTGTCTTCTCCTCACCTCCGAGGTGCTGTTCGTGGTCAGCCTCAGCGAGGACACCCAGCAGCAGGCCTTCCCCATCACAGAGGTAACTGACAGCAGTCGGGAAGCAAAAGAAAGATCGTTTAGTTGTGTGTTGCTGTGAAGTAAGAGCGCCAACCTCCTGTCCCTCTCAGGTGGAGTGTCAGCAGGAGCCGGGGCAGCAGGGCCAGCTCACCCTCACCCTGCAGCAGCAGACAGTAGCCAGCGACACAGAGGTGAGACTCTGAGTAATGGAGCTGCACAGGGGCCACGATAGTGTTTCATTGATGCACTGTTCATACAGGCTCATTGTCGAAATATGTACCACATCTACCTTTTAAAAGGGAGAGATGCTATTTTTCTGAATAAAAATAATATTAAATTATTTGTAACACTTGTTGCATCTTCACAGCAGTCTGTGTGCTAAAATGACTGAACCTTATTTAGCAATATTAGTGAACGATTCTACGTTATGTTTGGAAGCCTCTTGGACATCGGCTTAATGTACAACAAAATGTTTCCTCTGACAAATGTTTAAGAGGCTGTGACCTCAGACCGGGGATTGCACCCTAAAATGATTCTTAACCATGAGCAGTTCAGTTATTTTCTGCTTGATATTAATAAGCTGCTGTAGTTTCTGATTTGCATGAGAAATCAATCCATCGTGTCCTTGACGGCTCATTGTTGGACACCACATCAGATTTAAACTCCATCCGGACCAATGTGTTGGTCGTCATCTGATCAGTCGGCCTCCCCCCTCAGGGTGACGGTGTTCGGGAGCGTCTGTCAGAGCAGCAGTACCGGCGGCTGGTGGACTACGTGACGCAGGCCTCCCAGTTCCTTTCCCCCTCCGCCGCCTCGCTCCAGCAGCAGCTCCCGGTGACGCTCGCGGAGCCGCCGCCCTCCGTGACCAAGTCTTACCGCTACCTGGTGGATCCCGCCTTCGCCAAGGTGTTTGTCAGCAAGTTCACCATGGTAAAGAATAAAGCCTTACGCATCGGATTCCACTAATACACATATGTGGATTTATGCTACAAAACAAGCCTTAAAAATACTCTACTCTGAAAACATAACTACACATTTATGCAAAAGATATGTTGAGGTAAAATAAGAATTCATTTTTTATTAAAGAAAGTCCACCTGGTCATTCATGCCTTAGGGATGTAGAGGAAGGTCTTGCATTTGAAAGATATATTTTTACAAACAAGCTCATCAGAGGTATGAGAATCCGTTTGAATCTTAGAAACACATACTATAGTAAACACTAAAACCAACAGAGAGTTGTGTCAACAGTGTTTCCTCTTCCAACTTTAAATCGTTCAGTCAGTGTGAAACGTGCAATCTGTTCCATTTCCATCAAACTGCTGCACAATGTTTCACTCTGCAGAACAAGCTCTCTGTTTACATTCTCCATGTAGTGACTGTCTGGTGCCAATGTTAAGTGCAATATTACATGTTGATGGACGCTCGCGAAACCAGCTGTCAACCAAAATGTTGTTTTTATAGATGACGTAACATACTTGACAATAAAACTGTTCCTTGTAACCTTACGTTGATGCCAACATGTTATTGTTGCCTTTTATACTGAGCTCTGTCTGATGCCTTTAATGTATATGGATAATATATTAATAGAGAATCATTTTAATAAAAACATAAAACATGATGAAGTGTTGTGCCTTTACTGTGTACTATGTAAGAGGAAATGAAGTGTGAATCTGAATGAAATGCATGAGTGGACACGGAGGCCCATATAAGTTGTTTGTGTTGCAGAAGTCACAGCTGCTTATGTTGGAATAAAACTGAACATCCTGAAACATCCCAATTTATTTTGTCCACAAATCACGTGAGATTTTTACAAGAAATGAATGCCTGCCAAGAAGCCCACAGCACTCCATCAGTCAGCTGCAGCAGAAGGTGATGGTTGCCAGCAGCAGACTAACTAAACAATTTTGAAAAAGGCAGCAAGCCAGAATTCAAAAAGCTGCAGGTCTGTGCCGGACACGAAACACAACACTGGAGCAGTTCATAAGAAAAGCAGAACGCCACTTCGGAGAGCGCAGACGATGGTGCATTCACGTACTTCTCAGACGCTCCCATCTCCCGAGTTGGGAAGTCGTTCTTTGAACAGCGGTGTGTTCAGGAGCTGCAGGTCGCAATGTGGAATCAGCATGGACGCTGAAGGCAAGGCAAGTTTATTTGTACAGCACATTTCAACAACAAGGTAATTCAAAGTGCTTCACATAAAACCATTAAAAGCATCAAAACATAAGGCAAAAGAAAAGGAGATTTTAAAACAATTTAAAAAACAGTGGAAGAAATAAAATTCAGTATTAAATGCAGGAAATTGATTAATATATGAATTGAATGTGGTTCAATTAAAGGCAGCAGCAAACAGAAAAGTCTTCAATCTTGATTTAAATGAGCTGAGGGTCTCAGCAGACCTGCAGCTTTCTGGACTTTGTTCCAGATATGTGGAGCAGAAAAACTGAACGCTGCTTCTCCATGTTTAGTTCTGACTCTGGGAACAGAAAGTAGACCGGTCCCAGACGACCTGAGGGGTCGGGATGGTTCATAAGGTAGCAGCAGATCAGAGATGTATTTTGGCCCTAAACCATTCAGTGTTTGTAAACCAACAGCAGGATTTTAAAGTTTAAAGGATTTGAAGAGTAGATGAGTGGTATTTAATGCTGTTTGAGTTCTTCCAACTTGAGGGGCACACGTCAAATCTCCTAGTCAAACTCATTTTAGTGATTGTTCTATAGATACAATTCCCATACCTCACCTTTTAAATGTTTTTGTTGTAATACTAATTTCGGCCACAAGAGGCTGACGTTCACCACTACCCCACCATCTAAACGGGAATAAAAGCATTCATGTTTTCTTTCAGGTGAATTTTAATGTGTCCATGTACTCTAAACGCAAGGCACATATTGTTAGCAAGTTCTGTAAACTCACCTGGAGGAAAACGATGCTGTTAGTCACATCGTGTAGCAGTGCACATCAGCCTCGTGAGACCCTATTCGTCACCTGTGATAAACACAGTATAGAAAATAATTGAGATCAGATTTATAAAAATAGATCAGATATTTATTTTAATCTCACTCTTCCTCTCAGGGCTCCCATATCTTTGTCAAGCAACTATTCTTACACCATGAGTAAACCCAGCCTCAGACATCAGTAACAGCTGTGCTCTTAGTTTTCACTCGTGGCGCTCCGATAACGGCGTTCAGGCACCGCCGTCATCCGTTTGTGTCAAAGCTGGGCGGCATGAAGTCACTTAACACTTTGGTTTCATATCACGGTTGCAGGCTTCAGTGAAACATGAGAGCCAGTTATGTCTGAGTGGCTTTGTTATTTGTTACCAAATGTGTTATTTCACTCTTTGTTTACCATCATATCTGTTACACTGTTCACTGTGTAACAGATAATAACAAATTGCCATGAAAAAGGCATATTATATCATTCAAATGTTATATCAGTGTGTCAAACAAAGTTAGAAGTTCATTGAGACAATAGAAGACGATGTGGTGAAGAAAGCCGTTCAGCCTCAGTTCTGGTTTGGAAACATAACTGTGGACTCAGTCTGTGGAAACAAGAAGAGAATGACAGAAACATGTATGTGACAATTTAGGGTGCAGCACTTCGATCGGAAGATTAGGAAGGCGCTGTATAAATCTATGTCCATGTATTATTTATGACCTGTACTGTGATACTTTTATGCCCTTCACTGTTGGGCAGTATTGGTTGAACTGAAGTTTTCAGTAGCTTAGCTCTTTTATTGATCAAGTCCACACAAGCTGAATGTGCCCGATCATTTCTGCTGTGCCATGAAATGAAACAGTACAACAGCAGTAGCACCATACATGGACGTGTAGCCGAGAGAAGCACGTCTGTATGACCGTGGCCTAAAACGCTCCGTCATCTTCTGAAGATGCTGATTTGTACCAGTCCTAGATAATGTGTCAGTTACCTCCTCTCTAGTCCCGTTGTTTGTCTGTGTGAATACAAGGTGACACACCTGTACTCATTCTGAATGAGTCCATCTGCAGATGTTAAACTTACAGGAAGACAAGACTAGACCCCATACGATATAGAGAAGTTGCCACACCAGCTTGTGTTTACTTGATGGGTCAGGACGGCGAGAAAGTGATCCAGAGGATGATTATTCTGATTGATTGATGATGTTATTGATATGGTAGTAAGGTGCAGGATTGTCCATGGATGTTAGAGTTAAGTATGCATTCTTGCCGCTAAACTACTTCTGCCATGTTGTGGTAGCTCAGCGTGCTACATTCTCTGCAGCTCCCTTAAGAAGATGGTAGCTTGCTCAACACCGCAAAGTTTTATAACATACAGCACTGACATTTACAAGCCTATAGGCTCTAGTTTTATAATGATTCAATGTTTTTGCTCGGACCATAATCATCAAAATGATGAAAAGAAACGTGGTCATGTTTTGTTCTACCTCCTGTACAGAACATTACCACCTAATGGACAAGCTGAAGCTGCTCCCTTGGTCAGACGTCTTCATAATGAGACAGTTCTGACAGATGGAAGGGGTTGGCGTCGACTGTGAGAACGGCTAAAAGTAATTTCAGTGTTTTGATTTCCTTCATTTAGTCTGACTGGTAGTTCAAGTGCTGGACATGGGAACTTTACTGAGCCCTGGGAGACAGACAGATGGAGGGGGGTGTACCTGAGGCCGTGGAGAACGAGGCTCCCAGCTGACTTTGTCTCCTCAGCAGCACCTCTTCTCTCTTCAGAGCCGCCAAGTACTTGGAGTAGGACCACGACAACTGAGGGAAGAACGTCGTTAGAGAAATGGCTCAATCTGGCCAGCTATGCTAAAAGACCAAACAATTGCACTCAAAAGTTATTTATCACATAATAGACACGTCAAAATGTGTTGTTTTGACATTTAAACATTTTAGAAATACAATTCAGTTGGTTGTCACATGACGTCTGACACAGCAGGTTTTAGTGACGTTAGCTAAACGCAGTCAGATTCAGACTCCTCAGGCGTGAAATGAAGCCGAATGAGTGGAGATGTGAAATAGCTACAAGGTCCTGAAACAGCCAAGAGGCTGGAAAGTTGTCGGATTCTGCATTTTGGTGGTCCAAGGTCACTGTGACCTCACAAAACACATCATATACTAATTATGTCAATTGCACATAAAGGTCTAATAGGATGAAATGATGAAGTGATGACATTTGGACACACGTGGATGTAAATTGCACTGATTGGACGAGGAATACAAAAGGAAATCGTTTGGATTCGTGTGATACGTACACACATTAGTAGGGACATCAGACTGCTCCTCACCTGTTGTGTGGGACTCAGCAGCTCTCTGCTCTGTGCCCTGGACTGTTTCTTTACACTTCTTCCCTCTTGTCCTCCTGCATCGTCCTCCTCCTCCTCTCCAAGACTGGACTCCGGCCTCTCCAGCTCTTCCTAAACGAGAGAGGTCAGACTGAATTAGTACTTTCTTCTTCTCAACACTATTGCAGTAGTATTCAAGGTCGTCATCCCTCAGTATGGACCGTTTCCTCACCTGAGCTCTCCTCTTCTCCTCTTCCTCCTCCTCCTCTTTTCTCCTCTGTCTCCGTACTCTGGCTCTCTGTTTGACCAGTTTCTCCTGCAGTAGAGGAAGAAGTTGCCCCTCTTGGACACTGCTGCTCAGCTCTTGAAACTCGGGCCAGAACTTCAGCAGTGCACTGAACACTGACATCTACATACAGAGAGAAAAGGCACACACATGCAGACTACACACTGGAAGGAAATACAACACAAACACACACTCTTAGACACACAGACAAACACTACCTGTGCCTCTCTAAAGATGTAAGGACCCAGTTCGTGGCGTCTCTCCAGAACCTGCTGGGCCTGTTCAGGAGGGATGTCTATCTGCAGAGCCGGGGGCATGGAGGAGTCGATGAAACAGTGAATGATGGTGGAGACCTTCTGCTGGACAGTGGCCTCATCGCTGTGGGAGTGACAGAGGTCCTGCACAGGAAGAGAGGAGAACGTAAATGTGTGGTGGGAAATATTTGTATGTTCCAAATGCTCCTGAGATGTTTGGATTATCACTGCATTTTGTTTCTTACTGTACACAATGGGCCATTACGTGAAAGTTTTCCTGTTTTTGTAAATTCACATGAGAGATTTGTGTTTTTCCACTGTACTACTCTCACTGGTTTGAAGTCGGTTCAAGTGTTGTTGCATTCCCCTGAGCACCAATCAGCATTTAGCAACATTTAAATAAAACAAGAATCTAATGACAGTTTGAGTTTGTTTGCTTATGTTTCCAGGTCACTGTTACACAAACCTGATGAAATCACACTCACATAGTCCTGATGAAGCCGATTGGTTGACGTTATGAGTGGTAACTTGGTTGCCTATTTTGTCATGAATACGTTATAGAGAACTACATGTCGTTCTTTGTAGACGTGAAACCAAGTTTTCAGGGGCCTTGAGGTTAAGCGTGAAGATATCAGCGAGCAGCAGATCTTAACACCCTTAAAGACACAAAAAACACTTCAAATAACAAACGCTCACGTGCAATGCATGCTGGGATATGTAGGCATGGAGAGCCAGAGAACTCGGTCAATATAGCACACACTGACGAATTCATTGCTTCAATTGACTACCATCAACACTGATTGGACAACCACATAAAAGGCAGCAAATTCCCATTTTTATTCCAAAAGTTCAAGTTGTCTCCTACTAATGTAATGTCTCCTACTAATGTAATGTAATGTCTCCTACTAATGTAATGTAATGTCTAATGTAATGTCTCCTACTAATGTAATGTAATGTCTAATGTAATGTCTCCTACTAATGTAATGTCTCCTACTAATGTAATGTCTCCTACTAATGTAATGTAATGTCTCCTACTAATGTAATGTCTCCTACTAATGTAATGTAATGTCTCCTACTAATGTAATGTCTCCTACTAATGTAATGTAATGTCTAATGTAATGTCTCCTACTAATGTAATGTCTCCTACTAATGTAATGTAATGTCTCCTACTAATGTAATGTCTCCTACTAATGTAATGTCTCCTACTAATGTAATGTAATGTCTCCTACTAATGTAATGTCTCCTACTAATGTAATGTCTCCTACTAATGTAATGTCTCCTACTAATGTAATGTCTCCTACTAATGTAATGTAATGTCTCCTACTAATGTAATGTCTCCTACTAATGTAATGTCTCCTACTAATGTAATGTCTAATGTAATGTCTCCTACTAATGTAATGTCTCCTACTAATGTAATGTCTCCTACTAATGTAATGTCTAATGTAATGTCTCCTACTAATGTAATGTCTCCTACTAATGTAATGTCTAATGTAATGTCTCCTACTAATGTAATGTCTCCTACTAATGTAATGTAATGTCTAATGTAATGTCTCCTACTAATGTAATGTCTAATGTAATGTCTCCTACTAATGTAATGTCTCCTACTAATGTAATGTAATGTCTAATGTAATGTCTCCTACTAATGTAATGTCTAATGTAATGTCTCCTACTAATGTAATGTCTCCTACTAATGTAATGTAATGTCTAATGTAATGTAATGTCTAATGTAATGTAATGTCTAATGTAATGTAATGTAAAGTCTAATGTAAAGTCTAATGTAATGTAATGTCTAATATAATGTAATGTAAAGTCTAATGTAATGTCTAATGTAATGTCTAATATAATGTAAAGTCTAATGTAATGTAATGTCTAATATAATGTAATGTAATGTCTAATGTAAAGTCTAATGTAATGTAATGTCTAATGTAATGTAATGTCTAATGTAATGTAATGTCTAATGTAATGTAATGTCTAATGTAATGTAATCTTGAATGTAATGTCTAATGTAATGTAATGTTGAATGTAATGTCTAATGTAATGTAATGTCGAATGTAATGTAATGTAAAGTCTAATGTAATGTCTAATATAATGCAATGTCTAATGTAATGTAATGTCGAATGTAATGTAATGTCTAATGTAATGTAATGTCTAATGTAATGTAATGTCGAATGTAATGTAATGTCGAATGTAATGTAATGTCTAATGTAATGTAATGTAAAGTCTAATGTAATGTAATGTCTAATGTAATGTAATGTCTAATGTAATGTCGAATGTAATGTAATGTCTAATGTAATGTAATGTCTAATGTAATGTCTAATGTAATGTCTAATGTAATGTAATGTCGAATGTAATGTCTCATGTAATGTAATGTCTCATGTAATGTCTCATGTAATGTAATGTCTCATGTAATGTCTCATGTAATGTCTCATGTAATGTAATGTCTCATGTAATGTAATGTATAATGTAATGTAATGTCTAATGTAATGTAATGTCTAATGTAATGTCTAATGTAATGTCTCATGTAATGTCTCATGTAATGTAATGTCTAATGTAATGTCTAATGTAATGTAATGTCTAATGTAATGTCTCATGTAATGTAATGTCTAATGTAATGTCTCATGTAATGTAATGTCTAATGTAATGTAATGTCTAATGTAATGTCTAATGTAATGTCTAATGTAATGTTATGTCTAATGTAATGTCGAATGTAATGTAATGTCGAATGTAATGTAATGTCTAATGTAAGGTAATGTCTAATGTAATGTAATGTCTAATGTAATGTCTAATGTAATGTAATGTCTAATGTAAGGTAATGTCTAATGTAAGGTAATGTCTAATGTAAGGTAATGTCTAATGTAATGTCTAATGTAATGTCTAATGTAATGTAATGTCTAATGTAAGGTAATGTCTAATGTAATGTAATGTCTAATGTAATGTCTAATGTAATGTAATGTCTAATGTAATGTAATGTCTAATGTAATGTCGAATGTAATGTAATGTCTAATGTAAGGTAATGTCTAATGTAAGGTAATGTCTAATGTAAGGTAATGTCTAATGTAATGTCTAATGTAATGTAATGTCTAATGTAATGTCGAATGTAATGTAATGTCTAATGTAAGGTAATGTCTAATGTAATGTAATGTCTAATGTAATGTAATGTCTAATGTAATGTCGAATGTAATGTAATGTCTAATGTAATGTCGAATGTAATGTAATGTCTAATGTAATGTAATGTCTAATGTAATGTCGAATGTAATCTAATGTCTAATGTAATGTCTCATGTAATGTAATGTCTAATGTAATGTCTAATGTAATGTCGAATGTAATCTAATGTCTAATGTAATGTCTCATGTAATGTAATGTCTAATGTAATGTCTAATGTAATGTCGAATGTAATCTAATGTCTAATGTAATGTCTAATGTAATGTCTAATGTCTAATGTAATGTCGAATGTAATGTAATGTCTAATGTAATGTCTAATGTAATGTCTCATGTAATGTCTCATGTAATGTAATGTCTAATGTAATGTCTAATGTAATGTCTAATGTAATGTCGAATATAATGTAATGTCTAATGTAATGTCTAATGTAATGTCTAATGTAATGTAATGTCTAATGTAAGGTAATGTCTAATGTAATGTCTAATGTAATGTCTAATGTAATGTCTAATGTAATGTAATGTCTAATGTAATGTAATGTCTAATGTAATGTCTAATATAATGTCTAATGTAATGTCTAATGTAATGTAATGTCTAATGTAATGTCTAATGTAATGTAATGTCTAATGTAATGTCGAATGTAATGTAATGTCTAATGTAATGTCTAATGTAATGTCTAATGTAATGTAATGTCTAATGTAATGTCTAATGTAATGTCTAATGTAATGTAATGTCTAATGTAAGGTAATGTCTAATGTAATGTCTAATGTAATGTCTAATGTAATGTAATGTCTAATGTAATGTCTAATGTAATGTAATGTAATGTCTAATGTAATGTCGAATGTAATGTAATGTCTCATGTAATGTAATGTCTAATGTAATGTCTCATGTAATGTCGAATGTAATGTCGAATGTAATGTAATGTCTAATGTAATGTAATGTCTAATGTAATGTAATGTCTAATGTAATGTAATGTCTAATGTAATGTCTAATGTAATGTAATGTCTAATGTAATGTAATGTCTAATGTAATGTCTAATGTAATGTAATGTCTAATGTAATGTCTAATGTAATGTAATGTCTAATGTAATGTCTAATGTAATGTCTAATGTAATGTCTAATGTCTAATGTAATGTCTAATGTAATGTAATGTCTAATGTAATGTCTAATGTAATGTCTAATGTAATGTAATGTCTAATGTAATGTCTAATGTAATGTAATGTCTAATGTAATGTCTAATGTAATGTAATGTCTAATGTAATGTCTAATGTAATGTCTAATGTAATGTAATGTCTAATGTAATGTCTAATGTAATGTAATGTCTAATGTAATGTCTAATGTAATGTAATGTCTAATGTAATGTCTAATGTAATGTCTAATGTAATGTAATGTCTAATGTAATGTCTAATGTAATGTCTAATGTAATGTAATGTCTAATGTAATGTCTAATGTAATGTCTAATGTAATGTAATGTCTAATGTAATGTAATGTAATGTCTAATGTAATGTCGAATGTAATGTAATGTCTAATGTAATGTCTCATGTAATGTAATGTCTAATGTAATGTCTCATGTAATGTCGAATGTAATGTCTAATGTAATGTAATGTCGAATGTAATGTAATGTCGAATGTAATGTCGAATGTAATGTAATGTCTAATGTAATGTCTAATGTAATGTAATGTCTCATGTAATGTAATGTCTAATGTAATGTAATGTAATGTCTAATGTAATGTAATGTCTCATGTAATGTAATGTCTAATGTAATGTAATGTCTAATGTAATGTCTCATGTAATGTAATGTCTAATGTAATGTAATGTAATGTCTAATGTAATGTAATGTCTCATGTAATGTCTCATGTAATGTCTCATGTAATGTCTCATGTAATGTCTCATGTAATGTCTCATGTAATGTCTCATGTAATGTCTCATGTAATGTAATGTCTCATGTAATATAATGTCTAATGTAATGTAATGTAATGTCTAATGTAATGTAATGTCTAATGTAATGTCTCATGTAATGTCTCATGTAATGTAATGTCTAATGTAATGTAATGTCTCATGTAATGTCTCATGTAATGTAATGTCTAATGTAATGTCTCATGTAATGTCGAATGTAATGTCGAATGTAATGTCTAATGTAATGTAATGTCGAATGTAATGTAATGTCGAATGTAATGTCGAATGTAATGTCGAATGTAATGTAATGTCTAATGTAATGTCTAATGTAATGTAATGTCTCATGTAATGTAATGTCTAATGTAATGTAATGTCTCATGTAATGTAATGTCTAATGTAATGTAATGTAATGTCGAATGTAATGTAATGTCTAATGTAATGTCTCATGTAATGTAATGTCTAATGTAATGTCTCATGTAATGTCGAATGTAATGTCTAATGTAATGTAATGTCGAATGTAATGTAATGTCGAATGTAATGTCGAATGTAATGTAATGTCTAATGTAATGTAATGTCTAATGTAATGTCTCATGTAATGTAATGTCTAATGTAATGTCTCATGTAATGTCGAATGTAATGTCTAATGTAATGTAATGTCGAATGTAATGTAATGTTGAATGTAATGTCGAATGTAATGTAATGTCTAATGTAATGTCTAATGTAATGTAATGTCTAATGTAATGTAATGTAATGTCTAATGTAATGTCTCATGTAATGTAATGTCTAATGTAATGTAATGTAATGTCTAATGTAATGTAATGTCTAATGTAATGTCTAATGTAATGTAATGTCTAATGTAATGTCTCATGTAATGTAATGTCTAATGTAATGTAATGTCTCATGTAATGTCTCATGTAATGTCTCATGTAATGTCTAATGTAATGTCTCATGTAATGTCTCATGTAATGTCTCATGTAATGTCTCATGTAATGTCTCATGTAATGTCGAATGTAATGTCTAATGTAATGTAATGTCGAATGTAATGTAATGTCGAATGTAATGTCGAATGTAATGTAATGTCGAATGTAATGTAATGTCGAATGTAATGTCTCATGTAATGTAATGTCTAATGTAATGTCTCATGTAATGTCTCATGTAATGTAATGTCTAATGTAATGTCTCATGTAATGTCGAATGTAATGTCTAATGTAATGTAATGTCGAATGTAATGTAACGTCGAATGTAATGTCGAATGTAATGTAATGTCTAATGTAATGTCTCATGTAATGTAATGTCTAATGTAATGTAATGTAATGTCTAATGTAATGTCTCATGTAATGTAATGTCTAATGTAATGTAATGTAATGTCTAATGTAATGTAATGTCTCATGTAATGTAATGTAATGTCTAATGTAATGTAATGTAATGTCTAATGTAATGTCTCATGTAATGTAATGTCTAATGTAATGTAATGTAATGTCTAATGTAATGTAATGTAATGTCTAATGTAATGTAATGTCTAATGTAATGGCTCATGTAATGTCTCATGTAATGTCTCATGTAATGTAATGTCTCATGTAATGTCTCATGTAATGTCTCATGTAATGTCTCATGTAATGTAATGTCTCATGTAATATAATGTCTAATGTAATGTAATGTAATGTCTAATGTAATGTAATGTCTAATGTAATGTCTCATGTAATGTCTCATGTAATGTAATGTCTAATGTAATGTAATGTCTAATGTAATGTCTCATGTAATGTCTCATGTAATGTAATGTCTAATGTAATGTAATGTCTAATGTAATGTAATGTCTCATGTAATGTAATGTCTAATGTCTAATGTAATGTCTAATGTCTAATGTAATGTCTCATGTAATGTCTCATGTAATGTCTCATGTAATCTAATGTAATGTAATGTCTAATGTATGTCTGTACTACACTGAACCGACCAGGAGGTTTCAAGTTTCCACATGACATTTTAAACAGACTGAAGGTGAGCACAGAGAAACTTTGCCCCTTCAGCGGATGAATGTGAGAGCAAACGACACAGTGAAGCTCAACTGTAAAGTAACACTAAACACATTTTAATGGAGGGGAACTTAAATTACTCCTTAATTATTTTTTGATTTCCTTTCATAGTTGATATGGAATGACATGCACCAAAGAGTCACAGCATGAGGACCAGCAGCACATCGTCCTTCACCTTGTATCTCTGCACCTCCAGCCAGAAGAGCACATCGGTTTCCAGGAAGTCTCCTTTCAGAGAGACAAAGTGCTGGAACTGTGTACAGGTGGCCGGGTCGAGAAGGATCCGTCGAAACAGCAGGATCTCTTTGGAGGAACTCATCCACAGGGCCTCGGCCTGCAGGGACACACGGCAGAGGAATGTTGTGTTTGAAAGCACACTGCTCCCTCAGGGATAGATCTAATACATAATGACCTCCTGGTGTGTTAACGGTAGAACAAAACCTTGTGTGCACAGTGGATACAGTACAGTGTGGTCCTGAACAACAGCCGAAAGATGATCTGTGACCTGTGTCTGTGACCAGACAACTGAGATAATGACACTCACCTTTATTCAGTAACGCTGCTCGTTGCCAGTGATGAGATAATGATCATAAAGACAATAGTCATAATCATGTATGGACAGCTCCTTCCTGTAATCATCCTGCATTAAATGTCCATGTTTTATATCTGTGCTCTGCTGTGGAGAATTAAATGAGGACGGCAGCAGAGCTGCATGGAAAACACTCCAAACACTATTAAAGGAAGGTTAGTAATGCTGATGCTTTAATCTTATTTATCCTGGATCCAATTTGGGAAAACTAACCACAAGGCCAAAATGATGTTTGACAAAGCCAGTGCTCGGAGCCAAGTCGTGCACTAAATCACACATGCTTTCAGGCCAGGAAATGCCTTATTTCTCTCCACTGAAAATATCCAGCTTCCCCGGAGGATCCTGCTTACCTTCCAGGCTTCTCTCCTCGCTCTGCGTCGACGGTAGACGTGCTGTGAGAGTCTGTCCGCTGCTTGGGGCTACCACACACAGAAACACACCATTCAAAAGTCAGAAAGTCGATAAACTAGGATTAGCAGAGACACTGAACACCTCTGTTCTGCTGCTCTGTCACCAGCTGTAACTAAAGCTCTCTCCTCTTTTACCTTCAACCTTGCCTCGGTCTTTATTTCCTCTGACCTTATTCATCCAATCGCCTCTTAGACATATCCTTGCCCCTCTGATGTCAACTGTCTCCCAGCGTCTTCTCCACCGTTCCATGTAACCCTGAACTATGTCTGCATCTGATTACTTAATGAGGATCTGTGTAACCAAACATGGTAAACTCGATAACGTAATGAGGCAGCGCAGTGGAGTCTGCAGTTCATGCGTTACCACCTGATGAGGCAACCTGAGAAAGTGACTGCGTTTAGTGGTTTCTTACGTAGCAGCGCCACTAATGTGCTCTTATCTCTCTCCACGCTCAAGGCCATAACACAACAGGAACCTATTGTTTTATTAGGAACAGACAAGCCATTTACCAGAGAGCTATTCATTAGTGATGCAACACAAGGCCAAAACTTAATATCTTGTTTGTGCAATCCATACTAAAGCTGAAGTATAAGTAATGGGACTATTCTTTGGATGGGACCAGTAACAGTCTCTGCTGGTTTCCTGGCAACTGCTCAGAGCCAAGAAACAGTCCAGCATACAACCCCCCGTAACACCATAACTTGTCTGGTTTTTGTACGGATTACAAACGAGACGTAACAAGTTAATTAGTGAGCTGCCGGTAGACCGATTTTGTTATGGACAGAGCCAGGCTAGCCGTTTCCAGTCTTTATGCTAAGCTACTTGACTGGGGCAATACGTTGAATAGACAGACATGGGAGTGGTAACAATATTATCATATCACACTATTTCTTGATGAGTTGTGCTGCTTCTCACCTTTGGTTGGTGTTTCAGTCGCTCTGTGAACTCAGCTGTGGACAGGAACAGAGGCAGCCACCTTTTCTCAATGTGACTCCTGATGACGTCCTGGATCTCCCCAACGACTGCGTTAGAGGGACATTCCAGCTTCAGACGCTCCAGTCCACCTGCCAGAAGCAATATCTACACACACACACACACACACACACACACACACACACACACACACACACACACACACACACACACACACACACACACACACACACACACACACACACACACACACACACACACACACACACACACAGTCAAAGATACAGTAGAGGCTGCTGCTTGTGTGTTAATGTGTTTGATATGAATGCTAAATGTCTCACAACATGAAAAACATATGAGGACAGACTCAGGAAAAAAGAAGTGCCCACAGTGGGAAACTCGACTGAAAACTGCTCTCCTTCCTGACTCCTGCTGTGCTCTTCATCATTCCCACAATCCCTCTGTTCTTCATCTCCCCTGTACGCTTTCTGTCCACATACATCAATCTGGCCATGTCTCCCTATTTATATCTCTTTTATATGTTCTCTCATCTCATTACGCACGCACAAAGCCAAGCATTGCGCGGACGCGGACACACACACACTTCAGAAATGAGAAACAGTCGTGCCATCTGAGTGGGAGTCAGCAGATGAAATGAGGCCAATCTGTGACTGGATGACTGAGTGTTTGAAAGAGTGAAGGGCCAAAGCAGTAAAGCTGTCAGTCTCTACATCGCTCACGCAGACGAGAAGCAACACTGAGATGTGAGAGAGCGGCAGCCAGACCCAATCCTGCAGAGTTAGAAGCACTAGAATTGGCATCTTCACGGTAATGTTCCAATCATTATTTTGATGGTATTTATGAGATGAGGGTGAAAAATGACAATGATCATGCACCAGAGTTGGTCATGTCCTGAGTGTGCTTCAAGAACAGTCAGGGTTCTTCAACGGCCATTACTTTGATATTCACAACCAAGACTGTTAGAGTAGCTCAGCTAATTTAAACAGAAGGAAAAACCTGAACACTTCCTGTTGCGGCTGTGAAAAGGAGTTAGCGAGCTAGCAATTAGCTAACATGTTCAGAACAATCGGTGAATGTTAAAATATATATCTAGAAGTAAATAAACGGTTCAAATAGTCAGCTAACAGCAATGAATAGATGAACAGCAGATGAGATCAACAGTTGGAATCGTTGGTGTTAGCTGAGCGTAACGGCTAAATAGTTGACGTAGCGAGTGTTGAATGGTTCAGGTAGTTACAGTATTACACTTTTTAACTCGTGAAATGTAATGCATAAATGGTACAATTACAATTGAACAAACTGAGACGGACAAAAGGTTGGGAACCATTCTGCCACTGTCCTATGAAACAGAATACACTCTTTCCTGTGAATGTATAATAAATACTGCAAAGCAAACATCTCTTTCTCCAAAAGAGAAAAATCAGGCTCACTGCTCAGTGTCCCATCTACTCACTCTAGCTCTACACAGCATGCCTTCCTGCAGTAATCCTAGAATCCAGAAACCAAATCCCAGACAATAAATGTCAGGAGAGATTTCATGCTTCTGTCATTGTTACCAGAGCAAGTCTGTTTTTTGTCTTTCTGTATCCAAACCACACTCTTCTTCTACTCCTTTTAACTCTAACCACGTTCTCTCACTCTCCAGTTTCCCACCCACTCCCTGCTGTCAGAGCTGTCAGCGTGACATCTGCAGGATGCCCGAGAAGGGAGATGGGGAATTGTGTGAGAGCTGCAGCGGCCTCTGTTTATCAGATCTGAATGTTGAGCTGGAGCTCACAGCCCATCTTGGGGTTGTCATGAGCGCCACGTTTCTGCCGCCGTCTGTAATGCTTTCCCAGGACGTTGACAATAATCCAATATCAACCTAGACGTGACGACTCATAAACGGGTTTCCCAATAAAATTTAACAAATTCTTTCAACCATGTGGCCGACTGACGTACGTCATTCTGCTGCTCTGGTGTGGCCGGGCTGTCGGAGCCAAAGAAGTACGTCCTGGTGAGATATCTGGTCGCAATATGAGACCATTTCTCCCGTCTGACAGCCTTGTCTTTGTGAGGAGTCCTCCTGTACTGCTCCAGATCCAGCCAGCATGTCAGATGGATACTGAGCGGAAACACACATGTTCAGAACCACCATGTTACCTTTTAATAAAAACGTCAGGGCATTGTATACATCCTCCAAACAATACACTTTCTGTCCAGTTTCATACTGCCTTAGTTTCATTTTAATGTGAATCTGGTGAACATTTGCAGGTCAGGTGCGGTGTAATGTAGATATATCGTATGCACATATTTAGGTAGAGTGGGGGAAATAAGGCTGAACAGAGGACGATCATCTCACATACAAACTATGTGCTTTACAGCTCACCTGGCATCCTGATTCTGTAGGAAGGACATAAAGTGTCCGGTTTCGTGGCGGTGGCGAAGTAAGGAACCTAGATGGTAGCCTTGGTAATTTGGAGGCACTCTGGACCAAGAGTCAGGCGCCCGGGGGCCCTTTGAGAAGGGAGTCGCCGGTGAAATG
Organism: Melanostigma gelatinosum; assembly: GCF_949748355.1. Taxonomy (NCBI): domain Eukaryota; kingdom Metazoa; phylum Chordata; class Actinopteri; order Perciformes; family Zoarcidae; genus Melanostigma; species Melanostigma gelatinosum. The sequence goes on along the minus strand of NC_136642.1, from coordinate 24,369,115 downwards.
GGAGAGGGAAATAGCGTGGACTGCTCCACCTTTAGAGAAGACACAGCAGCAGAAGGTGGAAATAAAGTGACTGGGAGGGTGCGAGAAAAATGAAAAAGAATCAGTGTAAAACTCTGAACTGGGATATTTGCACATCACCTACTACCTCTTAAAGTCACTGGATCGAGTCCACTTTCACATTGGTAACATCAGCTGTTTATTGGCTGTTAACTGAGAACTAACATTGTATAACTCTGTGGACGTCGGCTGACCTGTTTCAGTCGGCGCTCTGATTCCTCATACAGACTCTGGAGCTCCCTGTACTCCTGACTGTCGATGCAACGCACCTCCTCCTGCACACACACCTGGATGCACACAAAACACACATTCAGCCAATTGGAGCTGAATTAGTATTCATTAATTAATGAGGTAAAAAGAAAAGGATTTATTTTCAGGCAGAAATGCCAACATGTTATGATCCCAGAGAATTTGCTCCTTCTCTTGGTTTCTTGCATTATATAACTATATAACTTTTATTACATTACAGTTTTTGGATGTTTTACAGACCAAATAATTACTCTAGAAAATATCCCGTCGATTAATCAAGGCTGAAAATGATCTTTAGTTGCAGCCCAAAATCCAATCGTGCACAGAGACTCTTGTAAGATTAGACATCCTGCCGTGCATCTTTATGGGACATCCTCTTTCCTCGGTGGGGTTAGATGCACATCACTTCAGCTGGTCCAGCAAACCCATGGACTTAAAGGAAACCCACTTCCTCCAGATGAATTCGAGGTGAATGAAACTGTGGTTACCTTCTGGAAGGACTCTTTGTCCCTGCTGACGAGCAGTGTCCACGGCTCCAGCAGGATGCTCAGTGTGTGCTCCTCAACCTTGTCAAACAGCTCCTGGAAAGCGGGCATCATTTGGTCGTACACCTCCCTTCTGATCTCCTCACTGACACCAATGCTCCTCCTGGCAGAGCTGGAGAGGTAGGTGGAGTAGAAGAGCTGAACAGAAGGGAAGAAGTGTCATAAAAGTGTCGTCACTTCGGAAACATTTCTCCTCACAGCCTCCATCACTTCCATCGTCACCATTTTTCGGCGCTCTCATACTCAATATTCACTATCTCTCATCATGGCTGCCATCACACCACATAAAAAGTCATTTCGCCCTCTTGGGGCGAAATGACTAAGTTTAAGTAACTAAGTTTAAGAATGGAATCTCTCGACTTGGAAGCAAACATTGCTGCAGCTGATGCGAGGCTAAAGGCTCTGGAGGAATTTGAAAATGATGAAGCATCAGAACCCGGAAAAGAAAGGGAAGAACGGATAGATGCATCTGACAAAACGGAAGAAAGCCTAGCACAGCTGGAGTATGCACGGATGGGAACCATACCTAAAACACCATTACAGAGATTGATGCACGTTCGGTACCGACCACTAACTGGAATCACAAGACCGTCTGAACGACAACCAAGAGCAACAAACCCTCACACAAGCAGAGCTGTGGTTTCTGATGGACCATGCAGACGAGGCGAATCCACTCCCAGAAGTGAAATGGCTCAGAGCGTCGATCTCACAAACATTATACAAAGACAGACAGACTTGACGGACCTGCTAGTGATGCAGCAGAAGGAATCTAAACTCCCAAGAAGGGAGGTTCCGGTGTTTGACGGCGATCCTCTCGCTTTCAGGCCATTTATGAAGGCTTTTAAGCACAACATCGAGGACAAAACCAACAGTGACGAGGATCGACTGTACTTCCTGGAACAGTATACTGCTGGACAGCCAAAGGAACTAGTTCAAAGCTGCTTTCACATGAACGCCACGACTGGTTACGAGGAAGCAAAGCGCCTGCTTAAATATCACTTTGGTGATGATTTCAAAGTCATATCTGCATACGTTGAAAAGGCTTTGAACTGGAACCAAATACGAACAGATGATGGAAAGGCACTTCATAGCTACGCCCTCTATCTAAGAGGCTGTGGTAATGCAGTTCAGGACCTCCCATACAGGTCAGAGCTGGACTCGCCATCTAACATGAAATGGCTTGTTTTCAAACTCCCATTTAAACTTCGAGAGAAATGGCGGTCTGCTGTATGTGACATCACTGAAAGAACACAGCAGAGACCTACATTCCATGACCTTGTTCGGTTTATGGAAAAACAGGTGAGAATCATTCAAGATCCCGTCTTCGGGGATATCCAGGACCCTGCCGGAAGCACAAATGAGAGAATATCCAAAAGAGACTTACCATATATGAGAGCTAGCAGCAAGAAAAGCTTTGCTACGACTGTTGTGCCCAAGACAGAAACCAACAAGAACCCTAATGCACGGGAAGGGGCAGACAGACCAGAGGGCAGTCGTACAGCCATGGACGCTTTCGTCAAGCCCTGTGCTTTTTGTAAAGGAAATCATGTGATGGAAACATGTGAAATAATAGCAAAGATTCCCCACAAGGAGAAAATTGAGCTGCTAAAGAAAAATGGACTGTGTTTTGCCTGCTTGGTCAAAGGTCATATGAGTAAAGAATGCAAGAAACGTCTCGTGTGTCGTTCCTGTGAGAAGAAACATCCCACGGTCTTGCATATAGAGAACTTTACTCCAGGAAGTACCAAGCCAGCAGCTAAGCATGACTCAGACACCAGGAGCAATTACATTGCTAGAGTTTCATCAGCAGCCCAAACAGTGGACAGAACCACAGACTACAAGTTAGCAGTGGTACCTGTAAAGATAAAGGCACATAAAGGCAGCTGTTTGATAGAAACCTATGCATTTCTAGACCCTGGAAGCACTGCTACCTTTGTCACGGAAAACCTGATGGAACAGTTGTCCGTCCGAGGAAAGAAAACAGAGATCTTACTCCGAACAATGGGTCATGAAAAGCCTGTGAAAACCCAAGCAATAAGAGGACTGGAAGTATGCAGCCTGGATGGCAACAGCTTCATAGAGCTTCCTGAAGTCTTCACACAAGATGCCATTCCTGTCAGTCAAGAGAACATTCCTACAGAAATAGACATAAAAGGATGCTCTTATCTAAAGGGGGTCCAACTAAGAACCATCAAGGCAGAGGTAGGCCTATTGATCGGTGCAAATGTCCCAAAGGCTATGGAGCCACAGAGTGATCAATAGCCAAGGGGAGGGGCCCTACGCAGTCCTAACAAGCCTAGGTTGGACTATAAATGGACCACTCTGCAGTACTGCACGTATGGATGAGCATGGTCGACCACAGATACCGTCCAATAGAATATTAGTGGCCAAGCTGGAAGAGCTCCTGATACACCAATATAACCAGGACTTCTCAGAATTGGCCTACAATGAAAAACAAGAACACTCATTTGAAGATAAGAAATTCCTACAAGTGATGAACAACTCGGTCAAAAGGAAAGAAGGCCACTACGAAATACGACTTCCGTTCCGCCAGGATAACATCAGCCTGCCAAACAACAGGAAAATGGCGGAACAAAGAGTATTAAATCTTGCCCGCAGATTCCAGAAAGATGAAGCCTTTCGGAAAGACTATAATGGCTTCATGAGTGATGTCTTGAGGAAAGGACACGCAGAAAGAGTGCCAGAGGAACAGCTCCCTCGGAAAGATGGAAGACTGTGGTACATCCCTCACCATGGTGTCTACCACAAAAGGAAAAAGACAATCCGGGTGGTGTTCGATTGTACCTCCTCATTCCAAGGAACTTCGCTGAATCATGAGCTGCTACAGGGTCCTGACCTTACGAACACCTTGCTGGGTGTACTCCTCAGATTCCGACAGGAGCCAGTAGCAGTGATGGGGGACATCGAAGGAATGTTCCATCAAGTAAGAATACCTAAACATGATGTGGACTTCCTCAGATTCCTGTGGTGGCCAGACGGCGACACCAACCAACCGCTAGCAGAGTACCGGATGACGGTGCATCTCTTTGGAGCGGTCTCATCCCCGAGCTGCGCCAATTTCGCACTGAAGCGGACAGCCGATGATAATGAAGGAAAGTGTAGTGCTTAAGTTCTCAACACCATTCGTCACAACTTCTATGTAGACGACTGCCTCAAATCTGTCCGAAGCGAGAGCCAGGCAATCTGTCTGGTGAAAGAGCTCAGATCAGTATGCACCACAGGTGGATTTAGACTCACCAAATGGACCAGTAACAGTCGAGCAGTCCTTGCCTCTGTAGCAGCTGAAGAGAGGGCAAAAGAGGTCAAAGATCTAGACCTCGACAAAGACAAACTGCCCATAGAAAGGGCTCTTGGCATGCGATGGGACATTGAGTCAGACACGTTCTTCTTCTCGATCACCCCGAAACAACAATCGGTCACCCGCAGAAGCATTTTGTCTGTGTTGAACTCAGTATACAATCCTCTTGGGTTCATAGCACCAGTCATGCTGACAGGGAAAGGAATACTGCAGGACCTGTGCAAGCTGAATTGTGGATGGGATGAATCGATACCAACTGCTTACACAGAGAGATGGAAGGAGTGGCTTAAAGATCTTAACCTGATTTCCAGTCTAAGAATCAAGAGATGCTTTAAGCCACCAGATTTTGAAGTTACTAGAGCACAGATGCACCACTTCTGGGATGTAAGTGAAAGAGGTTACGGGACAGTCAGCTATTTGAAGCTGACCAGTAACAACGGACTACCTCACATGGTGTTTGTGATCGGGAAGGCAAGAGTTGCACCTTTAAAGGTGGTGACAATCCCAAGACTGGAGCTTGCCAGTGCAGTCCTCGCTGCTAGGATGGACAGAATGTTAAACTCTATGCGAAGTAGAGGCAATCATGAATGACCGGCCCATCACAGTCCTATCTCAGGATGTGAAAGATCCAGAACCCCTGACACCCAACCACCTGCTTCAAATGAAGCGAAGGCTGACTCTTCCACCTGGACTCTTTGACAAAAGTGACACCTATTCCAGAAGAAGATGGAAACAGACCCAATATATAGCTGATCTCTTCTGGAAACGCTGGACACGAGAGTACCTCCCATTGCTACAGGAGAGGCAGAAATGGAATGAAACTAAAAGGAATCTAAAGCATGGAGACATAGTGCTGATCATTGATGAGAGCTCACCACGCAACTCCTGGCCCATGGGCAGAATCACGGAAATCTTCCCCGACAAAAAAGGACATGTACGTCGAGTCAAGATCAGGACACAAAATGGCACCTTGGAAAGGCCCATCACAAAGCTGTGCCTTCTACAGAACATGACCTGATGAGACAAGTCCCTTTGCCCTTTTTCATATTTGACACCTGAAGAGACTTTAGTTGAACCTTTTCTCTCTTTTTTCTTCTCCTTTTCTCAAGAACTTTTTTTTTCGTTGAACCTTTTGCCGAAATCTTATGAACTTGTTTTGCGAAATGGACTCGCGGAAACTAAATGGATTACATTTTTTGGCTTATTTTTGAAATTCCATGGACACGTGATAGTCTTGAATATTGTCACAAAGGACTCTTAAGAATAGGCTTCCTATGTATAAATGTATGAATTGCCCTATACCGGTCAATTAGGGGCCGGAGTGTAGAAGCCATTACTCTGATTTGTGTTTTACCTGTACATTCTATACTTTTGGGGAAATTATGATCATGCTACTGATTGTACATCAAACCATGCTGGTTATGATTTACTGTTGAACCTGTTGGGACGTTACTGCCAAAATGATTGTGACACAATGATGACGTCAGGGGGCGTTGACTCTTTATGTAGACCTCACCTGAGGACGTGCAGGTGTGTTCGTTCGACTAGAGAGCGGAAGGGCTAACTATTTTCAACCGCATTAAGCATTACGCATTACGAAACCGCATTAGGAGACAAAGCGGGCTTTTCTGTTTAAGATTATTTCCATGTATGCTTCTGATGCTGTTCTCGAATAAAAGAAAGTTTCGAAGTGACACTACGAGAGAATGCGCGTTAATCGACCGACCGCTCCTACAGCTCCAGAAGGTCTGTAAATAAATGATTCCTTGTCGGCAGAATCGATAGCGCTCGTATAGGAAGTCATGATGATGTGATAACGGATCTTGGCGATGTGGAAGAACTCTCTCCCTATAAAACGCTAATCTAACTAATATCCTCCATCAGTGGATCTCTGAGGAAGGGAGCTGTACATAAATGCAAATAGAGGCTTCTTAGTTTGCTCAGCTGCTTTTAATGGATCACCGTGTGTCTCACTTTACATGCATTTCATGAACTCCCGTATAACCCCCAGTATATGCGCAAGCGCATTAGACTACCTGTATATGACAGGAGCTGCCATTTTATCCGGGGGAGTGACCAGCTTATCCAGCTACCTTCACTGAGCCTGCGCTGGAGCAGGTTCAAGCTTTTGGATGTGTTGCCATGGTGATTTTGCCGAACTTGCTTCGTGGAACCGAAAAGCCTGATCTACGTCATCTTATCCTGAAAAGTATCCGGCTAACTAAGTTAGACACGTACGTGGAACGGGGCCCAGGAGTGTCAGGCCAAGAGAGCATGCAAACAAGAGCAGTGGTGTGTGAAACCTTCAGCACAAACACCAAAATATCAGGTTGTTCTGCTGACCTGTGCCTCTCTCAGGACTCGGTAGGGGTCCAGTCCGTCCTGATAGAACAGCTCATGGTAGTGCTGCAGGTCAGTCCAAAGGTTAACTGCATTCTCCCACAGCTGTGACAGGAAATAAGAACCTCAGTAACTGTCATCATGGTCTCTGTCCATCACATCAAATAAAAGATTTTATTGCGCCACAATATGACAATAATTACATTTTAATGTGATGCAACATGCAAACAGCCCAGTAGCTGCTGTTGTACCTGGTTTCCAGATTGTTCACAGAAGTGTGTGAAGTATAAGCCGGCACACGATTCAGCAGAAAGAGCCTGCAGCATCTTCTTCATTCTTCTGCTGCCCAGTAACTGACTTCTGCTAGAACAGAACTGGTGAAACACACAATCATTTATTTAAAAAAGTAATGCATAATGGAACAATTTACCATTTAGTCACTGCAATGCAAAACGACAGTGAAGAATTACCACAACAATTCCCCAGTGTCCAGGTAACGTCTTAATTGCTTGTTTTGTCAAACCAACTGTGCAAAATAAATTACCAACAGTATCGTTTTGGCTACACTTAAAGCTATAGCATCAAACATGCTTAAGAGGAATGGACTATTAACTGCATGCCAGGCGGTGATCCCACCTGCAGCCACTGGAAAATACCAGTTGGACAACCCAGACAGTCAGAGCTCCATTGCTGCTGGTCTCTATGACTTTGCTCCATTCACATGTTGCTTCAGAGGATTCTCTTTTTATGCACCGAGTGGTATCATGTCCCAATGCTCCTACCCGCGTGTGGACAGCATGGGGGTACTGGGGCAGGCAGGTGTCCGAGCAGAGAGCCATAGAGCCGTGGTGGGGCTGTGTGTCTGACTGGGGCCGAACACACCACTCTGTCCACAGCTCTGGATGAGGAGAGTCATCACGGTCTTCATGAACCCACTGGGACGTCCGGAACCGAGGAACCCTGTCGAGAAAGAAGAGAGGGAGTTACCAAGGACATCATCCATCCATCCATCCATCCATCCATCCATCCATACATCCATACATGGGGTGTAACAGTTCACAAAATTCACGTTTGGGTACGATACAGTGGAGCCACGGTTCGGTACGTTTCGGTCCAGTAGACTATATAGTAAACTATAAATGCCAGAGAAATGTACTTGATTTTAAAATATATTTATTCATTAAAGCTAACATCATAAAGTTATTCTTATACCTGAGTGACTCATCTTCTGGGTTGTCTTCTTAGCAACACATAAGCATAAAAAACAAAAACTGCTCCTTAATGTTATGTAGTATTGTTACTGTTGTTTGAGCAAAAAACTGTAGTTAGTAGATATAATAAAAGTGTTTAATAATTCATAATTAATAATTCATAATTAGTCATAATCATAAGGGTTTTGGGAATGCATAATTAAGATAAACATAAAGTGATGTAGGAATAGTAGCTAAAAGACATGAAGCTTCTGCCAAGTTGCAGAAGTTTAACTTTCATACTGAAGGATTATTATAGAAGGGGTTAAAACGTAACTGACAGTCATTGAATGTGTTAGTAGACTCAGGGGCAGACAGCCGAATACACTCCTGGAAGTTAGCCAATAGGAATCGGGATAAATGGAAGAGGAGGTGTTTCGAACAGAGGTGGGAGGTTTAATTTCAAGTCTTTTTTCCTCTCTCGTGTCATGGCCCTCGGACGACGGACGTGTTTTTCACCTGAGGAGCTGAGTAGAGGTTTTTGCAAATGGGGTTTTATTGTTTTAATATTTCATAGGAGTATGTACTCCAATGTGTAACTGTAATCGTACTTGCATCAGTGGAATTAAATTCCTTATAATTGTAAACCAGTTTTGGTAGCGTTATTATTGCAGCGTGTGATGACGGCACAAAGCAGCGGACACGTGTGCTCCAGCCTTCTCTCTGTGGGGCTTGAGATTTAGCCTCAACATTACTTACATCTTGCAAAAGAGATTTTTAATCTCAATGGGACTACCTGGTTAAATAAAGGTTTTTAAACCTAAGGTTATTCAAACGTGTTCGGTTCGTCATGCGTACCGAACAGTGAGCCTCGTACCGAACGGTTCAATACGAATACGCGTATCGTTACACCCCTAATATACATACATACATACATATTATGAGAATTAACTATATATGTAAAATGGCTGAACAGCATGTGCTATATCCAGATTCTGGGGGATATAACTCACAAGATATGTAAAATGTAAAGTAGCAAGTCATATAGATGGACACACAAATTGTATACAAACACTGCGCACAAACACGCAAATTCAGTATCTCTGATTAACATCAGGGAACATGAATACTGTGAATTGTGAACTCACCAGTAGTAGAGCAGAGACTCGGTGAGGAAGGGCAGAATGGAGCGCAGTTTCTCCTCTGTCCAGCAGGGGGAGGTAGTCATCCCCAGTCTGGAGAGCAGCTCCACATTGAGACTGCTTTGGCTGCTGCTCAGCAGGTACCGCCTCCTCATCAGGACCAAGTACCTGAGAAATACATACATTACTTATGGGGGTTTTATAGCTGCAGCTCCCATCCAAAACATTCAGAGTTTAATATCAAACCGTGACCAACCAGAGGCATTTGTATAAACAGTAAACAGATGAGTTGAGCTCACCAGAATAACAAGAAGTGGGTTGGATCATGTTTACCTGTTCTTCCGCTCTCTGCTCTGTGTAGCATTCAGCCTCGCTACATCTATCCAGAGGTTGAGCAGTTTCTCTCCTGGTGTTCCTCGCAAAAAGTCCTTCAACTCATCCAAGCCTGGTATATTGTCACGGCAACAGCTGCCATGGCAACAAATATCAAGGATAATTTCCTGTTCTGTGCCTCCACCCCCCACTCTCCTATTCTTCTGAAACCACTCGGTCTTTTCTTCTGCCCGACTGCACCTCTCGCCCTCTTGAACTTTCTCTTTTTTCCCTTCCAGCCTCTCTGTGCCCTCGTCAGCCGAACGCAGGCCAACTTTCCCATCACAGGATCCGTCTTCGCTGGTACAATTTGTCTGGTCTCCAGACTTCCTGAAAGAGTCGGACAGGTTTGCGCGGCTCTGACCATCCATCACGTACAGTGCATTGTTAAGCACCTGTTTGACCACTTTGGCTGCCAGGTACTCCAGCTGTAGCTCAGGAGGCTCATCATTTTGGCGACTAGACTCTTGTTGCGCCTCTGAGGGCTCTGTGAAGGAGAGGCTCCACTCTGTTGGTGGGCTCTGGGGTTTCTCACATTCAAGGTTGGAGGGAGAGGACGAAGAGGAAAAGTGACATGGATTCTCTGGCTCAGAACAGCTGGAGAAACATCTGGACGATTCACTGCCTTTTGTGTTATGTTCCTTCAGTCCAGAGCGTAGACATGAGACGTTGTGCGTCCCCAAAGAGCCTAAACAGTGAGGAAAGAAAGCACATAAGGATCCTTATCTTCAGACTTAGACTGAAGAAACAGAACAAATACAGCAAACATACATGTGTAAATACAAATTCACAATTATATACCTTGTTTTGCAGAACTGTTGTCTGAATGCGAGCATGGTAGGCCCTTCAGTGCTTTGTTGGTTTCCTCGTCAGATTGGGAGGGAAACCGCAGCTGTGGGGCTGAGCGGGTGGGTCGACCTGAACTGCCTTTCCTCCTCTGGATACAGAAGAGTGTGTTCTTCTGAAACAACAGCTTGGACAGTCTGGGAAACACCACCATAATAGAAGACACAAGCACATACACATGTGGTTTTTTCCAAATGCATTCTTCATATTATGTGATAAAGTCACAGCTGACTGAATACAAATCTTTAAAATCTTGGTTCGCAAACAACAATTTGTCATAACAGCAACGCTAACAGAAGGCAGCAAGAAAGAAGCGGCATGAGACCCACTGCACGAAACTCATAACAATCGAATGAGTAAAAACACTATTTAGTAATAATATAAAAACATGTTGTCGTAAAAACAATGTAAAGATAAATAAGATCAAAATCAATGCAGAAAATAGGCAGTAAAACATGTGCTTTGTATATGTAGTAACTAATTGTACCTGTATTCATTGTAGCAATCACTCTGAAGGAAAAAGGGAAGTCTCTCTTTCACGATCCACTGAATTCCTTGCTCTCTGTCCAGGCACTGCAGAGGTCAGGGAGACATATTCCTCAAGTCAGTGCTCTAAATCTACATCGGGGACTTTCTGCTTATCTTCAGAACCAAATACTTACACAGATAGGGTAATGGTTGTCTACTGGGGGGGTTCTGGCCAGCGCTGCAGGGTCACCAGTAAGTAGTTGTGATCTGCTGCGGTGTACTCCTGATCGGATTCTTCTGGAAGCAAACTCAGCCGCTCCATCCACAACCTCAAACTGCCCGGTCTCCTGGTTGTACAGCAGAGGAGTCTCTGGGAAAGACTGGAGAAAAAGACGTGAGGGTGTAGTGCTGGGCGGTGTGACCACATATTTGTATCACGGTATTTTTTGAGATTCTGGTGGTTTCACGTTTTTTTTCCTTGACTGTTTTTATATATGTTTATAGAGGCGTACTCTACTGTCAGAAGTACATAGAATATAAAAACATTTTAACGTCATCATGTATAAAGGCTTTGCTGACTATAGAGTGTGCTTGTTGGTTCCTATAATGTTGGGATAGCAGTTTGGCTGAAGTATTTTCAACAGACTGTTACCGGGCTAGCTAGTAGGGGTGGGAATCACCAGAGATCAAGCAATACGATATTATCACGATACTGCGATATTCTGAGTATTGCGATAACATTGGCCTATATTGCGATTTATTTCTTTTTTCAACTTCAAATTATGTCCCCAAATGAAAACTGTGTCAACATGTATCTAATAAGATAAAGTTTTCAGTCTGTTCATCTCACTTCAATCATTCTCTTTGTTTTGACCAACTTTCTAGCAATCATGCTGACCCGGGACCTTTGCTGACCTCACCAGAAAACAACTCAGCACCATCTCGTGGACTGAAAAAGCAATTGATTTGATTTTCCTAGTAATTTCTTTTTTTTATAGTTTATATAATAAAAGATCGATACTTTGCGTCCGTGTATCGATACAATATCGCCACGCAAAATATCGCGATACTATGCTGTACCCAGCATGCCGTTCGGCGGTGTAATTTTATAAATGTACGAGGGGGTACGAGTTGTGTCAAAAAAATAAAAAATGCTACATCCATGACTATACACCAGAAGTACTTTACCGGTAAAGTTAAGAAATCATTGAAGTATTGAGCCAATAGATCATCGGATGCCAGGGAGTTCTCCTGCATGGAGACAAAGAATAAACCATTATCTCTCTAGAGCAGGGGTCTCAAACTCATTTTCACGCCGGGCCACATCAGCATCATGGTCGCCCACAAAGGGCCGGTTGTAAATGTCACTACTCGTAACATATTGTTAAATAACTCTCTGCATTCACAGTTTAAAGTAGTCTTCAATGTACTCACAATACATTTCCATGTCAAATGTACAGTAACCAGTCAAAGAGCTGCTTCTAACTGTTTAAGTATCTCATCTTTTTGACTTTCAATCTCATCATTTTGAGTTTCAATCTCATAAATTTGACTTTCTATCTCATAATTTCGACGATGGGGATATTTATATTATTAGTCTAACTTAAAAAAAAAAAAAAAAAAAAATGTTTTTGCTGGCGGATTCGCTGGCCACTTAAAATGACGTGGCGGGCCGATTCGGCCCGCGAGTTTGAGACCCCTGCTCTAAAGAGTGTCCAGTGAACGAGGCAAAATATACACATTGTGACTGCGGTTACAGAAGTTATGAAATGTCAATAATCAAAACTCATACTCACAAAGTTGTCAGCCGTAAGATCAGGAAACTCTTAAAAACAGAGTGAAACTTTTACCAAACAAAGACCAGCTCCACAAAGTACAACGATTAGAAGTTCTGCTCTTACCTGTTGAAATGAGCCCACTCATTGTTCAGTTTGACCAGAAAATCGAGCCAGACACTCACATTTGAGCGTTCGGCCAGCCACAGAGCTGTGTGTAATTACAGACACACTGCAGGTTGCTATGGAAGTGGACTCATGTTGAACACACGGGGGGAGGGGGGGGGGGGGCTCTCTAGTTTAACTAGAGAGCAGGTACTTTCAAATACAAGTTTGTTTCTTCTTACAAATTAAGACTCCAAAATGACAAAGTATTTACAGGATTAACTTTACTACAATCACTTACATGTAGCAAAAGAAAGTTAAATAAAAGAAAGTCAGTTATTGCAGTTAAGACAAGGTAAGGTCGTACCACTAGATGGCACCAAACACCGTCAAAAGAAACATTCTAAAATGAATTCACTTTTACAGATTACAATAGAGACAATAGTCCAAAACATTCACAAAAGAGACCAGGTAAAAAAAATCTAATTTATTTAAAAACTGCTGAAAACACATTGGTAAAAGCTGAAAATTCATGAGGAAGTCCCAAAACATATATACAGTTAATCAATATTGCATGGAAAAAATACATCAACAGCTAAATTCAATCATTGTTCTGCTGGTGAGATTTCCTTCACATTCATAATTAAAAACACAAGAACTGTGTTGAAAAAAACAGTAAATACAGTACAAAAAAAACAGTAAATACAGTACAAAAAAACAGTAAATACAGTACCAAAAAAACAGTAAATACAGTACAAAAAAACAGTAAATACAGTACAAAAAAAACAGTAAATACAGTACAAAAAGGCACAAGGACACATTGAAGGTACAAAAGCTGCTCTCATGTACTAGCTACATCACTTTCCTTGTTGCTATGCCTCGTGTTCACCATTTGACATAAAAAAATTGACGCGACCTCGGCATAACAAACAAAAACACAGCCGACTTTCTGCTCATAGTCGCCTAACGTTTCGCTTGCTCTGTGCGCTTCCAGGCAGAAGTCTGTCCTTCTTGCGTCGGCCCACAGACTGGCTGCCACACTCTCTAGAGCCGTGGAACGCACACAAGCAGCCTGTGCAAAAGCGGAAATCACAGTCGGCGCTGCTGCACACGCCCTCCTGTTTCACTGAGTGACACCTCGCCGGATGCTGACATCGAGGGCATGGCTTGAGGCACTCATCGTTGAAGAGGGTCTGGGCAACCTGGCAAAGAAAATTGAAATGACATAAAATAAAAGGTTTTATGTCAACTTTCTCAGAGCAGTTCCTTCAGTAAGATCAATTAGATCCCCCATCATCCTCCACTAAACAGCAATTAATGCAAACTGATATGTAATATATCCATATAAACTATTTGACCAACTCCAGTGTAATCCGTTTCAAACTCACTTCCATAAATTGATCTCGTTTGCTGCTGCTGCCTGATTTCAAGGCGCTGTGCTGTGATGGGGTTAAAGTGCTGTTTCCTGACTGTGGGGTGCAGAAGCTGGGCGTCCTAGACTGGGCCTGAACCGTCTTGAGGGCCGACCTCTTGGGCAGAGCGAGTCTAGTCTCTGCGTCAGGGACATAGACGGCACCACCGAGCTGTAAGACATCACAAATTTAACTCATTTCAACTTTTAGCCGCTGTTGGTTGATATCCATATTGACAATTCAAATGTTACTTTACACTGAATCACATCAGAGAGGAATCTGCTGTTGTACTGCCTCTCTAAAAGATACTGATGGTCAGCCTTATAAAAAGTATCATAGCCAATGTTTTTAGAAAATACCCGATTGAGAAAGACAACAGAAAGCCACAGAACCGGGAGTAACGCCCAGATATTGCTATCAGACCCATTTGACATTGGCCAGCCATCAGCAATAGTGGCTAACATGGCAGACCTCTTACCTCACGAGCAGCCTCCACTTCACTCACGTAGTTTCTTCTCTTAAAACTAGCTCGCTTATCTTGTTGGATGATTTCATTCCATCTCCTGCACACCTGACCACACCTGCCCAACACAAACAATTGCATGCATGAGAGCAATATTCCCAGCCTTCATTGCACATTAAATAAAGGTTGTGTCAATGAATGTTATTCAAAAAGAAAGGCTTTTACAGACAATCAGGCTTTTAGTTAAGTTGATAACAAGTACAAAAAGAGTCCTGTACTTTGATCTAAGCTCAGTATCCATGATATGCTGTATGAATTCTACAGGATTTTGTAGAGTTATATGCATGTATGTATGGATGCATTCATATACTAATCTATAACTTGCCACAAGTCATCATAATCAGTTTAATGAATGACAAACGGCTTAACCTTTGAGAAGAAAACAGGAATACAGTAGATGCATCAAAAATATGAAAGCTAATACGATTTTACTTTGTATATGACTAACGACAGCTAAATGTGTTGAAAACATGAACTCCTTACATGTAGACGCTCTCAGAGGTCAGGTGGCTGAAGATGACAGACAGGATGTGCCTGAGGTTCCTCTTCCTCAGCTCTGCGAGTATGTCCACCTTTCTCAGGCCCATCTTCCTGCCGATCAGCCCTGCCAGCGGCATGGTGGTCCTGAACATCACAGGGGTCTGAGCCAGAGCTGCGGTGGACTTCAGCTGCTCCTTTAGGCTTGGACTTTGGCCAACAGACATGTGGGCTTTCAGTTGGCATATAGCATGAATTAGCTGTAGAGCTGGAGTCAGAGAGAGATTGACGGGGGTTGTCCGGAGAGGAGTCCCATCCGGAGTAACAGGAGCTGTGTTAAGGGGCGTCATGTATTCTGGCCTGGTTGTGGTTGATCTTAGTGAGGTAGCATCGTCTTGTCTCGCAGAGGCCAAACTATCAGATGTCATGCTATTACTACATTTAGCAGAAAGGGCACTGCGAGGGGTGGCACTGCGATCAAAAACCTCATCTTCTGTCGAAAGGCTGTGGCTTTGACGAACATGTCCGTGCTTTCTCTCTGCTGGGTCTTCCTCGGACTGAGAGCCCCCTTCTTTAAGCGTTGAAAGCTTATGTTGACGCTGCAAACGGGAGCGCCGCTTCGCCTCTGTGAGATTTGGGGTTTCACAGTTTCCTCTGGAGGCTGAGAGGAGCAGCTCCAGGAATGAGCCGTCATGGTCCACTGAGGAGTCTTGGGATTTATCAAGGGCCAAGGAACCAAAACCACTGTCTTCACACTCAGACCTGTTCCAGGGTTAGAAGGTAGTTAGTAGAACATGTTGGGAGGGAGGGAGCGAGAGAGCCAGCAGGGAAAATGTAACAAATTTAGAAAGTGTCAAAAAAAGCATGTACCTGATATATTTGGGTGTGTGTGAGGATGATGGTGTGTGCAAGACACTTGAGCTGTCATACTGGTTATTCGTCACACCGCTGACTGGTGATTGAGAGGTTTCCTGAGATGGCGCAGGCAGGGATTTGATAAAGCATGAAGTCTCAATATCAATTTGATCAGAGGCAGAAATGTTCTCGATGTAATCTGCATCAGAGAAAGACGCTCTTCTCTCGAAACTGGGAAGGTAACCAGAGTGTAGTTTGCCATCTTCAAGAGTCGAGGTCCTCATCTGCGTGAAGAGGAGGCGGCGTTTCCTTCCAGATAGCTGCAGGTCCTGCTCCAATTTTAAAGCTTCTAGAGAGTCAAACGATGCATTGAGCCAGTGTTCAGACCTGACACTGATGGAAGATTCAGTCCTTCTGGTGCACGGTGATCTTGTGTCGTCAGCTTTGACATCTGTGGCGGGTTTGCACATGAGAAGTCTGTGTCGCAGCGGGGCATCTCTTTTGTACACTCTAGGAGTTTCACACCAGCTGACCCCTTGAGGACGCTGGATTCCTCTGTGGTCTTTGCCCAAATATCCAACCGGTTCTCTGGTCCTCTCCTTGGGTGTGATAGAAAGCCAGATGTTCTCTTTAGGCGTTTCACTGAATTCTACTGGAGACAAAGAGCAACAGGAGTCCACTCCACAGATGCTCTGTGGGCTGTGGAATAAACCTGAGTATCCGCTGTCAGAGCAGTCATAACAGTGCTGGCCTTTGCAGCTCTCAAGGTAGACGTTTGATTCAGGAGTGCACTGCATTTTCCACCTCCTGTGTGCACTGTGTGTCCAATACACGTATTCCCCAAGTAGATGTCAACTGACCTGCACACAACAAAAAAGTAGTGAGTGAACCCAGAGACAACGGAGCAGCATAAACTGTGCCTGTCTGGTAACAGACTAGTTTATTAAAGCTAGCTGACGCGTTGCCTGTGTTTGCAACGTCTTACCGTGTTTTAATTAGATGTTGTCATGTTGGACTCACATTGTGATAAGAGATGAGTGATTTTTTTTTTAAATACGTCGAAAATATCCATGTATGTCGTGTTCAGCGTTTACTCTCTACGTTTATCATACACAAATTGTCAAAGACTGTCAGCTAGTTCAACACCACACATTGGCAGCTGTTTCATCAGCGTTGCTACGCGAGGGCGTGTTTTAGAATTAAATCCCCCGTCGCGTGCTCTCTGTGATGCCGCTATAAAGTGAGCTGTAGCCGCCAAAACCAACAGCTGAGCCCGACTGGCTGTACACCGCCGATAGCTCAGACAAGGGTCAAGAGCGGAGTGTGCCACTGTATTTCCTCTTACTTTAAGATCTGATAACGTTCAATAAATAGCGGTTGGTAATTGCGCTCGTTCTGCGTGCCCTGACCAGAGGGAAAAAAATAAACAAGGCTACCTTGCACAAAGAAAGCGCATTTGTTAAAATACACTTGAAAATGGATGCAGAATTCAGAGTCAACAGCATTCAAGACTTAAAAAAAAACTTAATCTTACATAAAACCGTAACGTGTTATGACTCCCTCAAGTCCCAGACATCTGTTAGAGCAATTAGCATGACGTGAAAACACCTGTGTCAATTAACTGTAAGTTAACTCGTGCATAGGGGATTGATATCAATTGTTGCGTATCGTTACATTTGTCTGTGTAATGTCGTCCACGTTGATAATGTTACATTTCAACATACGCATAAACACATAATATCAAAGAGCCATCAGGTTGGTTCTGAATCAATTCAATCTACCCGTCCAAATAAATTACCCGTTTATCATTGCGGGTAAATAATGTTAAGTTACACCCAGTAATGTGAACACTAACTTACATTCAACATGGTGTGACAAACTGACATGTTATCACGAACTAGCTACTTTAGCCTCCTAAAACCACAACCACTGCTAGGTAACGTTACTGGCTTCCCAGACTCACGACGCTAACTAGCTAGATAGTCGTGTATTGCATTGTTTAGCATTAAACAAAAATACATACCTATTCACAAAACGTGGCTAATACACAGGTCGTTTTCCTCCGGCTCAGTTCTAGGCCTCAGCTTGTGCCCCTCGTCGCTGTTTGCTTGCTACATGTTCATCACCTCCCAGCCGCGTTTTCAAATTTGGAGCCAACTATGGACTGTGTCACGTGTTTCCGCTTCGGAGTGCAACTTCCTTCCGCGTGTGGTTACCATAGTAACAGTCGAAAGTTTAGTCAAAGTGGCCAAACAAGCAGCAGGTAAAGCTATTACTTTAGCTTTAATAGCATTAAGATAAGTTAACATTAACATTACGTGTATAATCTACGAGGAACACCGACATTTCCTTCATGAAAGTTTTGTCTTGACTTATCGGTAATTCCAAAAATGTAAATACTCGCGTTATTTCAACACATGTTGTAGAGCTTTAGCTCAACGCTATCTACATGTGCTGAGCTAACATAGGCTAGGTTCATGTTGGGTTAGCTAACTTCAGTGAAGCAGTCTGCTATACACAAAAGCACGTTGTTTGACAGAATAACTGAGTTACGTTAAACGGATGACGTTATTCTCCTCAGGTATGAGCGAAGATGAGACTTTCTATGGAAACCAGTCCGCCACCGCTGACTACGGCGGAAACGTCCCCGTGGAGCACCTGGACTATGGCTACATTGAAAAATGCAAAGACGTAAAATACCTGGAGATGATCTGGAGAGTACTTAAGTAAGAGTCACATAACTGAGCATCAGGGTGTGAAGAAGGTAGAAATTGATTTTGTATGTTAATCAAATATTCTATTTGATATTGCTGGTGAGCTTTTCTCCACTAAGATCATTCTTTCATCCTAGAAAGTGAACATACAGTATTGTAAATACATAGGACTAGCACTAACACAAAAAGAGCGCATCGTGACACAATAACATTTAGCTAGGAATTTAGGTTTTCAGAAAATAACGTTGTACTTTGTGTTCAGGTCCGGCGAAGAGGGCATTTATCCTCATCTGATTGAGTTCTGTGAGAGTCACTTGGAGAAACTGGACCCCAGGAGCCGAGCTCTCAGGAAGGAAACCCCTGTGGCCACAGCAGCCAGCCTCTCCAATGATGAGTGGAGCCAAATTGTTGAAGACTTGAAGGCATGCAACACATCTTAGATTAACTTCTTTTTTTAAATCAATCCTGAGTAATGCGTCATTTTGATATAAAATACTTTGTTACTTACAGACGTGGCAAGAAGAAACCAAAAAGACGGAGATTTCACTAAAACAGCAGTCAGTGTTTGATGATTTACACAATATAAATATGCCACCTATAAGAGGTTCCAATTGCTCCGTTCCTCTTATTCAGGTAAAAAGGGTCTCCAACGATGTAGCATGCACATTTATGCACTCTAGGAAAATACTCAAATTGAGTCTTATGTCACCACAGACTTCAGTTCCAAAAGAAAAGAGGAATTCTTCAAAACACACTCTCCCGCGAGATTATCGAGAATGGGACAAGTGAGTCATTTTGTCTCTACATTTGTCTTTTACATCCAGAAGAAAAAACACTGTTACAGCAGCTGCAGGCTCTGTTCCTAAAAGCTTCCATGCATTTCACGTTTGTAAAGAAACGCCTTAGCTCAGCATCTTTCATTCCAATGATCCACAGTTAAACAGGTTATGCTGCTCTAGAGCAGCAGAGGATCTTCCTTTCCCCAAATATCTTTTGCTCTATTCCCAGGTTTGATGCCGAAAAAGAATGTGAAAGAATCGACGGGAATTTGGTCAAAAAGGATCCAGGAGTCATGATAAAAACAGGACACCCCAAAATCAAGACTAAAGTGGATGCTACAAGTAATGTATTATGTGTAGCAGCTCATAGCGAATAGCAATACTTAAGCAGTGTGTGTTTGTGTCTCAAATGTGTCGTCTCTACAATACGTCCAGTGCTGACAGAACAGGAGAAGCTTCCTCTGGCAAATCGCGAAAAGGACAAAGGCAATGAAGCTTTCAGAGCAAAGGATTATGAGGAGGCTGTTGCATACTATTCCAGGTCAGGCTCTGAAAACAACTCAATTAATATAGCGAGCATTCCACAGCTCCTACGGGGATCATAATATGTTTCCTGGTATTTAATTCGACTTCTTTAATGATTTAAGTCTGATCCCATTCCCATTTACTGTGCCTCTAAGTGTGTGTCCATTATCCTCATTATGAATGAAGGTTTGTTTTTGGCCTTCCATTACAGGAGCCTTTCCATTAAACCAACCGTGGCTGCGTACAATAACAGAGCTCAGGCAGCGATCAAGCTCAAGCACTGGCACAATGCCATGAGCGACTGTCTGAGGGTCCTCGAGCTGGAACCAGGCAATATGAAAGGTGAAGCCCCTTTTTTTGTACAGCAGCGCTTTAATGTCAACAGAAATGTGACTATAATTCAAGCATCGAATTCATGTTTCCCACTCCCTCAAAAGTGGTTTTGTGAATTTTCTGTATGTTTTCTGATACTACATTCACAACTTTACAGCACAGGAGTTAACAGTGGCTTCAGTGTCTGTAACGTCAATGCTGTACGTGATGTATTTTTCCCCACCAGCCCTGCTACGTCGTGCCACTGTTTATAACCACATGGGCAACTTCCGAATGGCTGCTGAGGACCTGAGGGTGGTGCTGAGGGAAGAGCCACAGAATGCTGCAGCTACTGTAGGTGAAATAATGCCTCTAGCCCCTTTTGACCACTAGGTGTCACTGTATTTGTGTGAGATCGGGCACTTAAAAGCAGCTTGCAGCTGCTGCAAGGTATTAATATAATCACATCTAGTCTTATATAACTGTAATCAGACAGTGGTGTAGCTTATACTCTTGTTTTGAGGCAGATGATGAGCTCAGGGTGCATTTTATTTATCCGTCACTCAGAGACATTGTTGATATTTCCATTAATTATGTATTAGTGGTTTTAATGTACTGTCGGTGAATAGGGAGAAGATGATCCTTACATGATCCTACATTGCAACACAATAAATTCTCTATAGCTGAGCGGTATATGGGTGATTGTGGTGTCGCTATGCGTCACCTTTGCTGACTTATTGAACAGAACTTGGGGTCTTACTGTTGACAAATTCTAATTTGTGAATTATTTGTGGTTTAGCAACTTCTGTCTGAAACTGAGAAGAAGATGAAGGAATGTCAACCTGAGCTGCAACGCAAAGGCAAGAAGATCCTCATTCAAGAAGTAGAAGAGGAAGATGATGACTGCAATAAGGATGAGGCAGAAGCAGAGCAGACCGGTGAGATTATTTGGACCTCCATATTCCAAATTGACGTATCCTTGGTTTACACACAGACACAGAGACAGAAGCCAGTGACCGTTTAAATTCCCTGAATCCCTCCACGAATCTGCCTGTGACATCTTATCAGCTGTATTCAACACTATTTAACATCATGGACAGTTTAATTCGATTTTGAGAGCTTTTAAAATCAGCATCCGTTATGTGTCGTGTATAAAGCAGCATTCTGCAGAATATTATTATATTACGGCTGTGCATAGACAAACAACCCCGTATATGACAATACAAATGGTTTTCTTCTTCTTCTTCTTCACAATGTATTACTACTGATCTAAAATGTATAAATAAACTACCAACCATATACCTAGTGCAGTAGATCTATAGCTCTATTGTGGATCACATTTGTTTGATTACACAGTAGAGGCTGACCAATAATACGATCAAAAACCAATAAGTCAAATATCTTTTTTGATTTAGTTTACGAGCAGTGTTGTAATTACCTATATTTTTCCACCAAAGTGAACTTTCCAAATGTTAAATGTCATGCTCAGAACATTTTACAGAAGGTGTGACTCTGACAGTTATTCATGAGCTCAGAACATGTTATTCATATTATTTAATAACCAAATTAAGTAAATAAAATGATCAAATTACTTAATTTCGTCAAAAAGTTATGGGAAAAACAAGATAAACTGTCGGCTCTCAAATACCCCATCAACAATTCCATAATGGCTGCCCTACTTCTTAGAAATCAGAACTCAGCATTGAAATTTGAATGTATAAAGACTTATCCATATGCAGTATTTTGTGAAGTGTTCTGTATGTTTACACTAGACTGTAGTATATCTGTATATGTGTGCCCACTTAGTCCTCACTGTGGCTGCCGGGCGAAGGATTTGCCCTGTAATCCTGTGATTTAAACAAAACGTCTGTAGCAACACTCGTAATAGTAGGGCAGTCATTTTCATCCCAAACCCTTCTGTTTGTCTGTGCTATATAGAAAGAGGAAACACCCCTTGGCCATCAGGGCAACGTGACATACTGTCTCTGCGTGTGTGTTATCTGCCCTACCCCCACCCAGCGCTTTCACAATTCATTGTTGAGAGTGGCTGCTTCCTGGAACTCCCTCTTTGAAGTGGCTCTATGTCATGTGTGTCCAACCCTCCCCCACTGTGATGTAACCGCTGACTCCTTCCTGTGGGTGTGTTTCCCCCTCTTCTCTGCCTCTCCCTCCCCTCCCTCTCCCTTCTAGCTCATCCGGTTGAACCCAGCCAGGCTGTGGGAGGGGAGGAGAGCTCAGCTGCTCCTGGCGAACGGGGAGACATGGGTAACGCTCAAAAGAAGCCCCACGGCAGAGGTGACGGGGGTCCTCACAGCGAGTTCAACAGCTCCCACCATGGACACTGGAGGAGCAAAGGAGCCAGCCCTGACAAGTACAAAGTCCCGCAGGAGCCAAGGGAAAAGGCAGCCAATGGAACGAGCAAGAGAGGCTCGACAGCTTCAGTCCCGGCTGATCAGAGCACCGGCGGTAAAGAAACTCCGGTGGGAGGAAATGCAGGGGAATCTGTCAACCTTGATGCCCCGTGCGGAGCCCTGCCCCCACCTCTGGCCCGGCTAAAGAATGAAGGGAACCTGCTGTTTAAAAACGGACAATTTGCCGATGCACTGGAGAAATACTCACAAGCCATTCAGGGCTACACAGAATCAGGTAGGGTGGACGAGTCCTCATGGCTGCTGCTCTTCTTGTTGTTAGAGTCCAAGGTGGTTGGCAGATCAGTCACATGATGTGTACACTTTAGTTTGATGTATATTGTTAAATTGGAGGGAAGTTTATTCTGTTCCTCCCTGTCAGGATCACTTCCACTGACAGCAGTGTGTTATAAAGAACTGCTCCATAGCTCAACGGGTTGATGCTTCATCACCAGGCTCACCCATATATGAATGCATATTTCTGTATGGGGCGTAATCTCCAATGCTCCTATAACTGGCTGATGCCATCGTAAATCAAAGGTCATGACCTTGCAATTATAAGGCTTGTGCTTCCATTTGGTTGTTGTTGCTTTACCCCAGTGCAGGATCTATATATATATATCTATATATATATATAGATATATCTATATATATATAATATATATATCTATATATATATATATATATATATATATCTATATATATATATATTATATATATATATATATATAGATATATATATAGATATATATATATATATATATATATATATATATATATATATATATATATATATATATATATCTCTATATATATATAGATATATATATAGATATATATATATTTGACAGTTCAGGAGTCAAAAGGTCGGGCCGTTTGTTTGTGTGTTCAGTGATTTTGCACCGATGCGTCAAAATGTGTCTGTGTGGCGAATACAGACAGTGTTTCTGTTTCAGCCTCATTCTGGTGCTAAGCCTCTCAGCTCAGGTCTGTCCAGGTCACATGAGCGCTGACCACTCTCTGTGAAATTGAATCTGTAGGACCGCAAGCTATAATTCTCACAGAGAGAGAGGGAGAAAGTGAGCGATTGATGGAGGAAGAGAAACTGCCGCCCGTCAGGCTCACCCGCCATCGAGCGTACTCTCTCCGTGTATTTGTGGGTCGCTTTAATCTACTCCACTAGCCCCACTGTGCTGCTGGATGTGGAAAGGGACTGGACATGGTCCAAGGTCCGTCATCCGTCCCATGTGGGCTACATGTAATGCAGACAGAATAGAGCTGAGAGCAGAGATAAGGATTGATTCTATGAACCCCTTTAACATGTCTGACAAAAAGAGACATAACTCAACAATATATACATTCAATCGGTCTATTACAGGGTCTCTGAGCTGGTTTCGGTTGGTAAACATGCCCCATTTTGTACCTCTATCAACGTCCATGCTTCACTGTCACAGTAACCTCACAGAGGGAGCAGTCGCTGGGACATCACCAGCCCTGCCTCACCGTGTCATCATTCATCATCTGATTTCATCTGATGAGGTGGCACACTAAGCTGACCGTATTTAGTGACGCTGAAGGATGCTGCTCTTGTCACAGTATAAGCGTGATTTGCCAGCGTCAGTGATAGTGATGGTGAAAACTGGAGAGAGTAGCGAAAAACACTGTGTGCTGTCTGTGTGAGGAGAAGAAAGTCCTGAAAGGTGTTTGATGAGCTTTTCCTCTTCACCTTGTCAGCCCTGGAGCGTATTGTGCTTCTGCGGTAAAGCAGCCGGTGTATTAGGATGTATTAGGCCTGCTGCCTGTTCAACGTCCCAACAAAGAGGTTTTGGTGCATCCAGCCTCACACCTCAGATTACAAGCGTGGCTAGAAACATGCAAGTTACTCAAACAAGAAGAACGGTGAGCGTGTGAAGACATAGAATTGTTGCCACATAAATGTGTGTGTGTGTGTGAATACAGCTTTAAAAATGATCTTGCATTCATTAGTCTGCCATAGAAGAGACAGTTTAGGTTAATATCTCACCATTAAAGTCTCTCTTCTAATGCTAAAGTTCTTCATTTAGTCATTACAGGATTCCATTATCCAACACACACACACACACACACACTCGCTATATATGTGTATGTGTATATATATATATATGTATGTGTGTATATATATATATGTGTGTATATATATATATATGTGTGTATATATATATATATATATATATATATATATATATATATATATATATATATATATATATATATATATATATATATATACAGCAGCAAAGCGTGATGAGATATTGACTACATAGCAGATACTAAACCTTCAAATCCATGTCTTTGTTGAGCAGTATACGCCCATGTTTCTGTGTCAGGTCAGAACACATCAAACTGATTGAGTCAGCCTCTGAACATTATCAATGATTCATAACACACCCAGGCTTTTTAAAGCCACACTTAAAACAGCCACGATGTTCTTTGATTAAAGCCTATTTCAATATTTGCCCCTTTTCCAGACATTCTGTTTGGCAGTGTGGATCGGTGAGCTACATAATGTTTCTGTGTCGTGTCTGGTTTTTCACACAGGGATTGATAGTCCGGAGGATTTATGTACTCTGTACTCCAACAGAGCAGCTTGCTACCTTAAAGATGGCAACAGTCAAGAGTGCATACAGGACTGCACGAGGTGAGAGACTTTACTCACTGATCTCGTAGTACTGTGTGAATACTTGGAGTGGGAAGTAATGTCAGGTGCTCGTGTCAATCCAACTTCTTTAAATTTACACTGGGCGCCATGAGAATCCAGCACAGCTTCCCAATGTGTTCTGCAGTCATCTACCATCCTTTATACCAAACTAGCAGATCGCTATTGTTTTACGAGGGGATTTGCACTGAGGTCTGTTGTTAGGGATTGACATTAATCTCTTGAGAAGTTTTATAAGTAGTGAACTCGGGATAACTTGAGGGAACCTCCCATGTGAACGCCTTTCAATACTCTGCATGTTTGCTTAAGATTCAGCTTGAAGGGCAAACAGGAAAATTGAGTTTTGTAACAGTTTACTCACACATACACAACAGTACACCAATACATGAGTACTCCATACTTAATAACAAGAACACTTCCGATTTGAACTCTGTCAGTACTCTCAGACAGTCTCATCTATAGCAAGAGCAGCAGACTTGATCCTTTGCTCCTGTCTCGTCACATCTATTTATACCAACCAGAGCCGTGGAGCTGCAGTCATTCTCCCTCAAGCCGATCCTGCGCCGGGCCATGGCTTACGAGTCCCTGGAGCGCTACCGGAAGGCCTACGTGGATTACAAGACCGTCCTGCAGATAGACTCCGGCGTGCCGGCGGCGCACGACGGCGTCAACAGGTATTAGCCTTCCCCTCGCACTTGAGCTGAGAGGACGGAGTGATGTTTAACATCCCTATTCACATGGAATGGTCTCATTGGCCCCATCAACCCAGAATCTTCCTGAATATTACAGTGACCATGGCAACTATTGACTGAGATCTATGACGAAAGAGTCCTTGCTTTGCATTTTTAATTTTGGGTGGCGCACTACATCATTAGGTGTTTTGGATATGTTATCACTGCCTTGTATAATATTATACTCATATTTTGAATGATTTTCTATACGCTAACACACAAAGTCTACTTCATCGCTAACAGGTTTAGCTGGTGTTCACGAGCAGCTCCAGCTAATGGCTAATTATGTCTCTCAGAGGGCAGCATCCTCACGCTGTTATGCAATTGGAGACACTCCATATATATCTACAAGATCTAACAATCAGATGCTTGAAAACAGAAAAGAAACAAAGCATGCTGTGAGCCTTTTTAATATCTGTGTTTGTGACCGTCTTCCACTCGTGTGGCCGTGTAACATCAATCTGTTGGACTGATCGTCCTGCAGGATCACCCGGCTGCTGATTGAGCAGGACGGCGCAGAGTGGAGGGAGAACCTTCCGGACATTCCCCGGGTCCCCCTGTCAGCTCAGCAGCACCGCAGAGAGGAGCCGCCGAGCGCAGAGGCCCTCCAGGCTCGAGCAGGTCTGTTCAAACAAAAAGAAAAGTCTGAACCACGATGGTTGAGTTTTATATAATATTTTTTGTGTTACAAAGTCTCGACAAGTCACATGCTGACAGTGTTTTGAGGCTCCCTTGTAAACCTTGTAACCATGAACTTATTATAACATCTGGATTAATAGTGGGACATTAAATATGGGTTTCTGAAGCCCATATTTCTCCCTGATCTGGGAAATGACAGTGTGAGAAGCCTTAAAGGGACAGTTTGGATTCTTTGAATTGGGGTTGTATGAGGTTCTTATCCACAGTCAGTGCATTAGCTTCAGTAGATGGCGGTCGGCACGCCCCCAGTTTGGTAGAACAGACTTTGGAGTGCCAGCACGGGATTAAAGCAATGTATCGGCTGTGGACGAGGGCAGCAGCAAAACTAACACCTAAAAGAAAGGCTCACCTAAAAAACAATAACGGCAACGGGCAGTCGGACAGCAAAGTAAGGCAGTGAAAATATTCAAAATGATGCTTTAGTTCTGACATGGTCTACTGTATTACTGTAGGAAATACACTGACTGTGGATAAGAACCTCATACGACCCCGCTTCACAAAATCCAAACTGTCCCTTTAAAGTAGTGCAAGATGTTTGCTTGACATCAGTCACATTGCAAATGACATTTTTCTTATGAAACATACTTTGATCTTCGGGAATAGCATGCCTTGTTGTAGATTTGACTGCTGTATAACAGTGTATGAAATGATTGTTGAGCTCCACCTCGACCAACTACAACAGCTAAATACTGGACACGCAAAGCAATAATTATTTTCCAGTTATAAAACAGGTCGACATCCACGACGACAATTTAGTTTGCATTATTTAGCTCAAAATGAATAGCATACTTGTACTTGGGTGGTGGTTTGCTCAGCTTAAGGATCCGAGTTGTTCTTCTGCTTCACATCGAGATAGAGGAACAGAAGAGAATAGACACTTTTTGACCACCAAAATTCAGCTTGTTCCAGTTTGTCGCTCACTCTGCGGTGAAGGCTGGAGGAGAATGTTAAAGACCTCATCTTTTATAGAAGTGGACGTGTCACCTCTGCTCACTGACCCAGCAGTTTGTCCTATTTCCGGTTATTTTTTAACTCTAATGGAAGAATAGACCAGCTGGCACACTTATTCCTCCCAGAAGAGGCAGATCGATTCGTCTTTAGTCCACACCGTGCCTGATTGCTGACTCTCATGCATCACATCTAGCTAGCGCAGCATTCATTCTAAGGGTTTAACCCTCGAGCTTCACAGCAGAGAAGACTGGCATTTCCCCTTGTGTTAGCTTTTCTTAGAAGTCAAAGGTCAATTGACATGTATTGCAAGTGTCAATGTGGATTCAGTGCTTCAACAGAAAGGAGCATTGAATTGCTCTTCATGTGAGTAACCACCACTTTACTTTGTGTTGCAGAGAGGAAAGCAGAAGTCCAATTCACGGCGTTGAAGCAAGAGGGGAATGAGTTTGTGAAGAAGGGCCAATACCAGGACGCACTGGGAAAGTACACCGAATGCCTGAAGCTAAAGCCGGAAGAGTGCGCTATCTACACCAACAGGTTAGAGGCTCTGTCCCGCCGCCACATGAACAAGTTTAGACACTGCCGTGGTCCCTTCCACTTTCAGTTCCTCATACTCGCCGCGGTTTATTTCCTAATAAAGCAGGAATGTCAGAACACACCCAGAATAATCGACATGTTCCTTTTGGATGAATACAAACAGACTGATGAATTACCCCCGGTGGTAAATCAGCACGTGTTGTTGAGTAAGTCGGAAGAGAACGGCAGAGCTGTCTGCTTCAGCGCCGTTCATCACGACTCCATTCATAATGCAGGCAGCAGGCAGGGCTGACGACCTTTCATTCACAATGGCAGGTCGGTTGTTGATCATGTCACAGAGGAAACCCGGACAAGATCAGTGTCCTATTGTGTGTTCATGTGTTGAGCTCTGCTGTGGAAAAGATTATATGTATAGCCACACCAGAGCAAACACACACCTGCTGAGACTGAAAACACTGAACACATTTAAAGCTAGGGTTGATCATCTTGAGAAACTAGAAAGAATATGCTCGATTTAAAAATATATGTATCTAACCTAAACAAAAGCAGCCCAGTGTTCACAACTCTTTTCCAATGAAAGTACCGGTAGCTAGCAGCGCTAGCTCCGAAAGCTGCTAAACACAGGGACGCACAACGCAGCTCAGTTGCGACACAACGAACACATGACAAACAAAAAGAACATACCGTACATACAGGTACAGGTACATTCCTCTCGAGCATGTTTTGAATTCTAATCAGGAGGAATGTAAACAGCAGCAACAAAAACAATTCAAAAACAGAAAGCAAAACTATTCTATCTCGTGTCTCATCTAGTCTGTCGCCAGCCTTTATTATCACATCTGACTCACAGCTGATGAGTCACAG
The DNA here is from genome assembly GCF_949748355.1 of Melanostigma gelatinosum. Classification (NCBI taxonomy): domain Eukaryota; kingdom Metazoa; phylum Chordata; class Actinopteri; order Perciformes; family Zoarcidae; genus Melanostigma; species Melanostigma gelatinosum. The sequence goes on along the minus strand of NC_136642.1, from coordinate 24,340,225 downwards.
ACTCATGATAGCTTTTAGTCATGCATCCAATTAGCTGCTAGTGACAAATATAAAAATCCGAAGCGGTGTGTGTGTGTTTGCAGGGCCCTGTGTTACTTGAAGCTGGAGAGGTTTGCTGAGGCCAAGCAGGACTGTGACGCAGCACTGAGAGTGGAGCCAACCAATAAGAAGGCCTTCTACAGACGAGCCCTGGCTAATAAAGGCCTCAAGGTGAAGAGAGCTGGCCATCGATGACAAATGCCCTGGAAGAAATGTGTTCATTTAAAACCAGGGGCAAATCATTTAATGAATGCCACTTGCACATATTGGTTGCGTTCTTGAAGCTGTATATCGTCTGTCCCTCCACCAGGACTACCTGGCGTGCAGCTCCGACCTGCAGGAGGTGCTGCAGCAGGATCGCAACGTGCAGGAGGCCGAGAAGGAGCTGGAGGAGGTCACAGTGCTGCTCAGACAGAGTCTGGCCAACGCCGACACTTCACCGGCCAAACCCAGAAAGACTGTCCCCATCACAGAGGTAGATACATGTGGATTAGGTGATATGTGTGGAGAGGTTGGTTTAGTGGCCGTCGTTAGAAGTGCTTGTTGTCTCTATCTCTCTGCAGAGAAATGGTTGAAGCATTGCCCTCACAGGCTCCAGCTGCCAGACACCTAACATTGTGTACGCACAAAATGAGGACTTAAATGCATATCTACTCTGTGCTGTGCTGCAGTAAAAGCCAGTATACCTCAGACTAGATGACTGTATCAAAACCAAATCATTTATTCAAAAGAAGGTGAATTCTGATTCATAAAGAGTGGGAATAATGAACTGAGGCTTGCCAGAATGTGCTCTCGGCCTAACAACACCTGCCTACTTCCTTCTGGCCTCTCATTCCGTTAAAGTCGGTGTGTTCACACAAATGTATATAAAGTTGCCGGCTTTCCTGAAAGCTTTTCCGACTCTCTCTCACGTCTACCGTCGTAAATCCGCGTCAGTCACTTCTCATCTTTCTCAAGGTTGAGGGCGACGAGGAAACGGCGAGCGCTCCCGACTCAGGGGGCAGTCACAGAGGGGCCACCGCCATCAACCTCCGGCCGACCAACGCCTACGAGTTCGGCCAGGCTCTGAACACAGCTCGCTGCGGCGGAGACACTGCGGCCTGCGCTGACCTGCTGGCCTCCACGGCCCCGGAGACGCTCCCCCAGCTGCTGAGCACCCAGCTGGATGGAAACACCATCGGCTTCGTCATGCAGGCGCTGGACTCCCACCTCCTGGAGAAAGACCCCAACCTGGTCTACCGACACCTCAACCATCTGCACACCGCCGACAGGTTCTCGGTAAGATACGGATATTACATACCATTTATAGGTTTGGAAAAATGCCTGTTATATTTGATTTGTAAGTCCACATTGTCCCCAGCAGCTGATACACGATGCTGTGTTTTCTCCAGGTTGTGTTGATGCTGCTGGAGAAGGACGAGCGTCGCCACATGACCCAGTTGTTTGAGCATCTGTCTGCCATGCAGAGCTCCGAGTTCACCAAGAACGATGTTCAGAATCTGGCCAACAAATACATCTGACCCGCCCGCCCGTTTGCTCCCCCGTTGCATGCGCCGCCGCGCCACTACAACTCCCGGATTCTATGCAAAAACACTGCACACGAACTGAGTACACAAAAGGCGGGAAGCTGCAGAATGTGCCCCAAAGCAACACAGCGGAACTGAGTCCCGGTCGCTCCACTGGTCTGTGCTGTGAATGATCTGTACGTTTTGAGTGACAGGATAAGGAATATATTTTTTTTTTCTCTCCAGAACGTTCTGCTATGCAGATTTACTTTTGTACCACCACTAACCATTTGCATTGTACAACAGGCGGACAGCGGGACTCTATGGACCTTTCACTTTAGCGTATTGATAAATCGGGTCCAATGTTATGTAAGGCTACAGGCGAGTGTTTCCCTTACGCGAGTTTGCTCAGGACGGGCTCGCGATCCCAGAACTGAGCTTGGTGGTTCCAGTCAGAATTCGATATCAGTCGTTTGATAAATTAACTTGTGTCCGAAGATCAGAAATGATATTCAGTGCATGCTGATTAACAAACCAAGGAACAAGCGCTACAGAGCGAATGTGGGTCGAAAGCATAAAGATAGTTTTATTATGACCACATGTTCTCTGTGGGAGACGTAGGCATGACATCTTATTGTTGTTCTGTGCAGTATGAGAACAGCATCTGTTGGACTGATATCTACTGACGATGTTGTAGGAGAAAATACAATTTGTAACCTTACATGACTGATACTCTTCTGCTTTTTCAGCTATGCAGTTAGCAGATCCGGGTTCTAATGTCAAGTCACTCTCAAGGCTGGTGTTTAGTTTCCTTCTCCATAAGGAGCGACGTCAGTGTTTACCACATCTGCACATTCCTCCTCACAGCAGTTCAGCCAGATGTGTACACACTGGAGAGAAGCAGCATCTTTCAGAGATGTGTGCCTTAGATTTCAGACTAGGCTGGGTATTTATTTCTCATTTTGGGGTGATACTCCTAAAGGTGTATATTTGTCACTCTGTAGCTCTTATCAAAATGTTTAATCGTTTGGATTCGTGCATCATAAATCATACATGCGTGTAACTGTTTAAAATATGAAATTTATTTGCTAATAGAAAAGGCATTCTATCGATGTTAAGGGACAGTTCACCGAAAACAAATACATATTTGTCCTCTTATCTGTGGAGCTACTTATCAGTCCAGAGTGCTTTGCTGCCAGTTGCCGCATCTGCATTCTCTCCAATACAATGATACTGTAGTGCACTCCGCTTTTGGTGAAAAAATAAGTTATAAAAACTAAACATGACTGAGTAATTCAAGATTATCCACATTGTGAGCAGTTGCATGAGGTATTTTTGATTTCGGGGTGAACTGTCCCTTTAAGTATTTCGTTATTGTACATTCCAGTCATCCAAACATAGTCTGTCTGAATCCAAAAACACTTTGTTTTCAAATGGTTCATCAATTCTACATGAATGTACCAAATTAAGTTCAGGGTGAGAAGTTGGGGGTCGAGAGGCAATAATTCCATGTTTCTCTTCAGCATTATATTTCAGTAGAGATGTAAACCAATGTGTACAGTATTCAGAGGGCTATTCAATGAACTGGAAAAAATGTGTTTTCTTCTGTGCTGGGATGAAATAAGTTAAATAAAAAAAATTTAATGAAACACCCCAATTATTTACAGTATTTGCATGAACCTGGAAAAAAAACAGAACGGGAAGTGACATTTCATATAGATTTTTTTATTTTTCTGATACGCATTTACACGCATTTAGTAAAGCAAATTACCAAACAAATATACAAATACCGTATGTCATTCTGCACAAATTATATCTGGCACTAGTGTTCAATTTAGGATCAAGAAACTGGAGTTTTGGTGAAGGATTGAGTAACCGAACCCGAGGAGGGACAACAAAAAAAACGGTATTTTGCTTTTAATATTGGGGCGGTAACAGACATGGGTCAAAATAGCATTCAAGGTGCTTTCACCTACCTGGTAGAGGTTCACCTGAGCCGACACAGTGGCGACGAGGCCGACCACTGAGCAGTGAAGACAGGCTTAAAGCACACACTAAAGTGCTTGAAAACGGATTTTGACGTCAAAGTCTGCTGAGCAGCACCGGTCGGCAACGCAAACGGGGAAACGCGGGAAAAATCAACATGGAGGAGGAACCCGGAACCAACACACCCACCCCGATTAAACGTTGTGCATTGCAGAACATCGATGTTATAAGAAATACAGGTAACAGTGCAGGTGCCTCGGATATTTGCGTAGCATTTGTGGCGCATGTAGAAAAACAGCAGTCTATGTCCTACAGTCCTGGGGCTTGTCCTCATTCGTCCCCCGCGGTGTACAAAAGGACGCGCTATACTGGGTCTACGCAGACAATTCAAAGGTATACGATTTAACAAGAGCCTGAGTGCTGTCTTTGGTAGGCAATTGAAAAGTCTTCATTTACCATGTCTACCACAGTATGAATGGTGTGTGTGAGAATGAGCGTCCCTCCTACACAGACAAGACGGTCTGCAACCTAGAATGAGTGGTGAAGACACAGTGGAGACAAACAGAACACAAATAGCTTCTTGAAGGCACCATGAGTAAACGAAGAAAGATATCAGAGCTCTCTCTTACTCGGTGAGGCGAGGCCATCAGCCTGAATAAATCACCTTTGAACAGGACAAAAACATTACCTTTTATACAATTTCACAGAATTGAACCAACCCATTGGTTAATTTCTTAATGATTTTCAGCATTATCTTTGAAAACCGTGGCCTTCCAGAGACCGCTCTCTCAAATCAACCGCCCCCCAACACATCATCACATGCTTTCCACAGAAACCTAACGAGGCCCGGGTTTCCCCGAGTCATCTTAGCGCTAAAAAAAGAAACACACTGAGGGTTTTTGGCGACATCAGCCACAGGTCACTGTGGTCACTAGAGAGAGCGCTGATAAGAATATCATCTCTCATTCTAAAGAATCTCACTTGTGTTACAAGCTGGTTTTAGCTCTAAAATGATGTGGGATGTTAAGCCCAGGCCTTACAATTATACCTTGGAGGGTTCATTTCAAACAAATATCTGGGGGAAAAATACGTCTAAAAATAAATACAGACAAGAACACAAAGGCCCTTCTGTTACTAAGACATTTAGAAGGGGAGAAATAAAAAACAAAAGGAAATAGTGAATCATATTGCCTGGACCCTGTTTTGAGTTGGCTTCTGGAAAGCTGTAACATTAAGATTCCCGCATGGTGTTGCATCCGCATCGGAGAGCCCAAAAAAATTAAAAAAAACACGAGCAAAGAACCGGCACAGTGGTTTTGCTTGAACAACCACACACACACACCGATAGGACAGCGACCCAATCAGTATCAGTGGGCCGTCTCCGTTTCAAGTGGCGAGTGAGTGAACTGTCAAAAAAAGAAAGAAGCGTCGGGCGGGTCGCACAGGGAGAAACACCAGCGTTCACGACCTTAATGTTCCTTACATGGCTGCCTTACTTCCAAAGAGCCGTCTGGCCATCAGTGGACACACAGGTCTCTGTTTTACTCGGGGAATAAAAGAAAACGCAGATTAAACTGAAAGCTGTGATCGTTAGTTCAGTGGAGGAAAAGATGCTAACGAAAAATATCATCTGTGCAGCAGATAATTGAGACTTCAGATGTCGGTCTGTATGCAGGAGTTCTTGGGCTGCTGCTGGGTTAGGGTCGGGTGAGGCGGTTGGTGGTTGTTGTTGGTTTCTTTTAGCAGCTCTCTGGCGTTGCTGTGAGAGTCCAGCTCAGCAGGGCACACCAGGTTGACATTCTCCGCCGTGATGAAGCCGAGAGGGGAGAGCTCTACGCCGTGGCCCAGGGAGGAGGTGGTGGAGGTGGGGGAGTGGGGGGCGACGACAGCTCCGTGTCCCTGCGGCGAGGACGAGGAGCCGGGCCAGGTCTCCAGGCGGTCGTTCTCCACCTCGGGCAAGGGGCTGACCGTGGCGAAGCGCGTGTGGTAGTCGCCCCCGCTGGAGCCGTGGCTGCAGGACGTCTTCATGCTCTCCAGGTCGGAGCAGCTGAACTCGGAGAAGTGGCTGGAGTGGGAGTCGGCCACGGACGGCAGGCTGCCGCTCAGCGACGGGGAGTCGAACTCCGAGGAGTTGGTGCTGCGCTGCTCCAGCAGCTGGGCGTCCATGTCCTCGCGCGTCTCGTTGATCTTGGTGCCCCCGCCGCCTTTCTTGCGCAGCTTGCCTTTGCTCTTTTTGCCCCCCGAGCTGCAGGAGGAGGAGCAGGACGCCTCTTTGGCCCACTTGGCGGAGGCTCCCTTGCCTTCCGATGAAGCGCAGCCGCTGGAGGGACAGGCCCAGCCGCAGCGGCCCGCGAGGGCGCCGTCGTCGATGCTGCTGCTGCCGCTGTGGTGCCGCAGTTTGCCGGGTTTAGATTCAATGTCAACCTGGACTTCCATACTGTTCCCATCTCTGGGATGTGGGAGGAAGAGGGAAGCATGAGACCAAGAAAAAAAAGAAAAAAAAAAGGATACACTATTTGTGTGTGGATGCGCGAGTGTGTAGCATGACTAAGCAATGAGCCTCAAAAGGCTTGTTTTGGGAGCTTCTTTAATAAATACGGGATCCTTTTACTGAATATTTTAACCTTTAAACTGTTTAAAATTTAAAGAACATAATGCTTTTCTTCTGCCAGTATTTCAACAGTCCTGATCACATCTGTATGTTCACATGATGTGATTTACTGGATTGTCTCTGGGAGGACAGCAGCTACACACACACACACACCGTCTCTTCCTGTCTCTCACCTGTCGAGGGGCATGTAGGCGTTAAGAATGGATCCAGCCATTGCTTTGGTGCTAGCGTTGTCGCTGATTGTGCCCAGGCTGACGGTTCCAGACTCACCGCTCAGACTGCAGCGCTCCTTCTGCACGTCGGCCTGCACCTCCAGCCTGACAACAATGTGTGTGTGGGGGGGTTTAGACAATGCAGGAAAAAGCCCTGTAAAGTCCACAGTTTCACCAACATTTAGAAGGCCCCTGCCGTGCGTTTCTGTTGTGGTACCTGTTTAAGTAGTTGACCATGGCGCTGCCGGAGAGGCTGCCGGTGATGCTGGCCCCGGCCAGGGCCATGGTGGACGCCGTCTCGCTCAGGTTGTCCCTGATGGCCCCCAGGCGGTCCATGTGGCTGCCGCTGGCACTCAGGCTGCCCGTCAGCCCCCCGACGCTGCCTTCGCCAATGCTGGGGTTGTTCCTGGTGTCTGCCACTGATGTAGTATCTACACAGATGGTATGTTCATGAGAAAACATTCAGAAATATCGATTAAAAAATGATGAGGTCACAATAAATTATAATTATTGTCAATCTTATTCAGAAACAAAAGGCAGTTCTGCATTTAAACAAATGAGTTTCTGAGGAAATGTAAATGTGCAGAGTTTCAGCAAGGGGACATTCCTCCAATACGCTGTGGGCTTCTGGTTTCACAGCATTGGCACAAAGAGGACAGTTATCTTTAAAAGAACACTTGACATCTGAAACCAGCAGCTGACTTCATCAGCAGTGCATCTGTCAGCAAAAAGGAACACTCTATTGTTGGCTGACGGTGGCGGGGACGCTGCAGCTCACCGGTAGCAGCCGCCCCGCTGCCGACATTCATGTCATTCTCGTCGTCGAATTCTATGCGCACTCCTTTGCCGTTCACAGCGGAGACGCCGCAGCCTCCGCTACGGCACAGGGAGATGGGCACCACGCCGTAGACGTAGGCCAGCATGATGGGAACTCCGATGCCTGACGGGGTGAAAGAGAGAGACACCAGGGACATGTTAGACGCTGTAAAAAAATGAACTTCTTCCATTTTAATGGATTAGCTCATGCCTTTGAAAACTAACTTTTTGCCGAATATGAACTCTTAAGATTAAACAAAAGAAATTCCTGAAGCTAGCAAAGTCAAACAAGGATGTGTCAATAAAGACCTCAGAGCTCACACAGAGCTAGAGACATGCTGTCCAACAGTCCTTTGTCTTTCCCTAACCTCAAGAAAACATCAAGACAAGGAAAGAGGTGAGGGAGAAATCTCTCCGCGGTGCTCAGAGTCTGACTGCAGTGGTGAAAGCTTTCTTTCTTCTTCTTCTTCAGAACACACAGAAAATGGATGAGTGACAAACTCAACACTGTCCAAAATAAAATCACACGGATGTTTTCAATTGATCCACGGTGTACAATTACAACAGCAGCTGCGGACGTTACTGCCGGCAGCATGGTGCATCGCTCTAAACGTCGCAAGGAATTGTGGGAGGGCATTATCTCATCTCCCTTAAGGAAAGGATAGTCCAGTGTATCCTAAGCTAAAGGAGATAAGAAAGGAAGCATTGAAGCACCTTTCCTTTAGCATTTAGAGAATCCAACCAGCTCTTAGATGCTTCCCGGTCATTTCACAAAAACACTATTGGCCACAGAGATGAAAAGAAGGAGGTTGTGGATGTTGGCGAATAGACTGACCGACAGTGACTGCAGCCACCACCGGAGACACAATGACAGAGAGGGTCACTCCACCAGCGATCACCAGGTTCCTCTTGTGGTTGGAGATATCTTTGCCTTCGTAGCGGTTGTGGATCTGACAGAGAGAAAAAGGGGCCGATGAGACACGCAGGAACTAGCATATCATTATTATTACATTTTACATTCACACTTTATGGTAGAGGGTGATCACAGCCTCGAAACAAAGTCATTCTAGTAAAAACAGAAGTTGTAGCCACCAGGCCAGAGTGGTGTCACGCTGCAGCAACCAGCCACTATGTGACAGCTGGCTACATCAAAGCATGTAACATGTAGTGACATGCAAACAAGTCTGCCAATAAATTAAATTGGGTTACAATACTGTCGATACACAAAAAAAGCTATTAAAAACTGGCACACATCTGGAGACTACAAGATGCAGAAGAAAAATCCACAAACGTACAGTTGTTGAGTTTAATTTTAAGTTGAGACAAAAGAGTTTCTGCTGCTCTGAACCCTAAATAGCACACAGGCGTAACAAAGAACGATGGATATTCATCCAAACTGCTACAGACAAAAGCTGCTTGTTCACTATCATCGTAACATTGCGTCGGTGCAGCGCTTCTCCAGGATACAGATTTAAAAAAATTAAATAAAATCAAGACCCAAACAGCTACATTCATCCGGCTGCATGAGGAATGGAGGTGATTCATGCTCAGATGTTTCACTCGTGATCACTGCTGAATGTAGTCTGCTGTTGTCGGGAAGGAAACGTTTCTTGGCAGGCTCGAGAGGGGGAATTCTGAAGCGTCTGAATGCTTTCATTTCATTGTAATGACACTCTCTCTCTCTCTCTCACACACACACACACACACACACACACACACACACACACACACACACACACACACACACACACACACACACACACACACACACACACACACACACACACACACACACACACACACACACACACACACACACACACACACACACACACACACACACACACACGGCAGGCTTCTCGCAAATGAGCTCAGCTGGCTTCAGATTATTAGATTACAAAGTACATGACAATATGTGTGCTGGTTTTTACAATGTCCTTTAGTCACTGATTGATGCAGTGTGTGTTTGACTGCGATGTGCCGGGTTGTTTAACACTATGTTTACAACATATTATTATTCTGCCTCATTCAGGTCGAGAAAACTCCACGCAGGAAAACTTTATATGTTCCGGAGTACTTCACATGAACGGGTCTCCAGAGCCTCACCTTCCTCCCCACATACACGGGGATGCCGATGATCATGGCGGGGATGGCTATGCCCGCGATGAGTGCGATGCCGACGGGGGCGCCCACCAGTGTTCCCAGTTGCCAAAGGATCTTCTTCTTCCTGCTCCATGGCTTCTTCCCCCAGAAAGTACAGCCTGACGGACTGAGAGAGGCAGAGGGGGGAGATTAAGAGAGAAAACAGTGGAGGCTGAGCGCCATACAGTCGGTAACAGTAATAGCTCTTCAGTGTTTTCATCCCATGTTACACAACTGACGGGAATATGTTCCTCCCTGTGCTGCAGGTTTCATGGCCGTCACAAAAATACTTTATCGATGAATTTAAAGAGGTAGGCCAACGAAACTTGTTGTACAGGTTTCAAAATCTCTGCCAGTACAGGGGCAACGAAACTCTTATCAACTTACCAGACCAGCGAATAAAACGCAATGAATAAAAAAACAGTCTGTGTGCGTGCCTGTCGACAAACTGACCTCAGATAGTGCAGGTCCGAGATCTCCTTCATGCAGAGCCAGCAGAACTCGCAGCCGCAGACGGCGCAGGTCATGTGGTTACAGCTGCCGTCGTTCATCTTGATGATGTAAGCGGCGCAGCGCGGACACGGCTTAATGTCGTCGGCTGAGAGGGACGGAGAGAGAACAGGATTTCAATGCGCATGATAGAATTAACTCTTCCGCTATCGAACAAACGATACGCCTGGTCGGTCAGGTTAGGTCTTCCAAACTCCATCATGGTGAGAGAAAAAATAAACATTTGTAAAGCAGTTAAGTAACAGATAGTTGTCACATCTCACAGCATTCTGACCAGGCAGCAACCTCCAGTTCTGCCGAGTGAAGCCGATGTGGAAGTGTCTTAAAACTAACATTCTCTGTAATGTCCACCAGGGGGCGACTCCTCTGGTTGTATGGAAGTCTATGAGAAAATGACTACTTCTCTCTTGATTTATTGCCTCAGTAAACATGAGTTTATGGTCTCAATCTCTAGTTTCAAGTCTTCTTCAATACAGCTTTAGGGCGGGCTTACTGTGATTGACAGGTCGCTGCCGCTACCTGAGCGTAAGGCTTTTCTATGCCACACCTCCGCATTCCAAATATGGTGACGTCCGTTCATTGGTTGCGAATAAAACATGGAGACGGCCGTAAACCAAGATGTCGACAGCAAAATCGCCGATCTCCCACATCATTACACTTGCTACAAAGATCCTGATGCGGGGCATAAAAACGGGGAAAAAGAAAGGAGCAGGCTGACCTGCAGCGCCGCTCTCCTGGCTGTAGCTGAGGGAGGACGAGCGGACCGTCCTCAGGCGGAGGCTCTGGGCTCTCTGCTGCCGCGCGGCGTCACAGGTCTGGTTGGGATGCCATAGCTGCTTGCAGTGGTAACAGAACTCCGTGCCGCAGCCCTCCCTGCCGCACGTGATCTTGGGACAGCTGGCGCACCCGAAAGCGATCACTGCGTACCTGGAGGGAGACAAACGTGGCGTTATCAGGCAGGAGTTACGATTAACCACCGAACAATGACATCCCAGAATGAGTTATGTCTAAATGCATGGAGGTCACAGGAAAAAGGTAAATTGGTGCAAATGAAAACAATAGCGAATTAAAGTAGCTAAAATGTCAGTTACAAGAAAGTGATGTGTATACAGGTACTAGGGCTGGGCGATAAATCGATTTAATCGATTAATTCGAATGTGTGCTTTAAGGCGATGTGTTTTATTGAAAATCGAGAAAATCGCCCCCACCCCTTTTTCCCGTAGTAGAGTGCGCGCGCATTGTTTACAAACTAAAACAATGGCGGCCAGCAGCTTCACTGCTTTCCACACGGTGGAAAGCCATCACGGATGCAGTCGCGATGTATATCGCAAAAGATATGGTGCCCATATACACCGTGGAAAAGCCGGGGTTTATTCACCGTCTCAAAGCTTTGGACCCCAGGTACGTGCTACCAAGCCGTAAACATTTTTCTGACGTTGCCTTGCCTCGGCTGTACAATAGTACACGCCAAAGGATCTCTGCGGAGCTGGAGGGGATGTCATTCTACTCCGCAACAACTGACCTGTGGTCCAGCAGGTTGACCCAGACACCGATCCACTTGACTGGTGGAAGCGTCACCAACTTAACTTTCCAAGGCTAAGTACTTTAGCAAAGAAATACCTCTCTGTGCCAGCTACAAGTGCCCCCTCTGAGAGGCTTTTCAGTGTGTGGGGGGGCATTGTTACATGCCACCGTGCATGCCTGAAGCCAGAGGTAGTAGACAGGCTTGTCTTCCTGGCAAAAAATATTTAGAAAAAACATGCACTACTGTTTAATACTGTTGGTTATGTTGTGAATGCACTTGATTTTGTTTACATGCACTTATTTACTGTGCAAAATATGTTATGTTGATGTTAGATCAGATGTTGCACTTTTGAAAATGTGAATGTTAAAGGGTCATATACATTTTATTTCATGCTGTGTTTGTATCAGTGTATTCAGTTAGAAAAGCTTACTGTAAAAAGTTACATTTGCACAGTTGTTTACAATGGAAGGCTACTATTTAATGCCATTTAATGTTATGTTTAATTTAATTTTATATTTAAATGATTCAGGCAAACAAAAGAGTGACCAAATACTTTTTGTATACTACAGGCACCTTTCTACAATGTTCAGGTTTTGTTTGCACTTTATTTTTATCAACCTACTTGGGAAAATCATCACAAAATAAAAGAAAAAATTGTTTTCAACAGCTTCTGTCATCTGCAAAAAATTTTGGGGGAAAAAAATCGATTTAAATCGTGAATCGGATTTTTTGTAAAAAAATCGGAGATTTTTTTTTTAGGCCATATCGCCCAGCCCTAACAGGTACATGAAATAAAGGTGCAGACAACTAAATAAAGACGGTCCACATTTGAAAAGAGGTGATGCAGAACTGTGTGGTTCTTGTTGGTTCATAATCCACCTGTGCTGTGGAGAAAACTAGCATCCTGAACTGACACTGACGGGCCTCTCTCTTCACACTAAAAAGGTTGTCGATACGGAATTCAGAGCATTTCTGTTGCCTCCACCACGACTCTCAACATGGCAACGGTGGTGCCGGCAGCTCGCAACCAACGGTGCTGACGGAGCGAACAGTGTTAACCTGAGGTGGAAACGGACAGTTGCTTCCGGAACAACATCATCGGTCAGAACAAACGTCAAAAAGAAGCTCTAAATACAACAGGCAGGAGGAGTGTGACTCGACTCTCTGCTCACGTAGGCGTCACTCCACGATATCTTTGCATCGACAATCGTTGTTTGCTGCTTTATTAATGCTGAGAATGTCAAATTTAGCACCTTTAAACATCTTTTGAAAAACATCTTTCTTTCACCATGTGCTGCGGATGTCGTCTACCCGTGCTACCTCCGCCACGAAGCTCACAAGAAACAATTTGTTGATACAAATTTAAAAACTTGGAACCTAAAGGACAGCAGTTCCATTTTGCACAGCAAAGGCTATAATGCGAGACTGTTGTCCAGACCGTCAGTGAGTAAATTTACATGATAAGTGTGATCTTGTTCTAAACAGAACATTTTAAGTGTCCGTTGTATTGCGTTAACAAGAGTCTGGAGTCTAGTCCACAGCTGTTGTCAGTCTGTCTGGTGCCTTCAGTAGCGGCAGCTTCTTAAACTGCATGTGTATTTACATGACACACGGCACCGCGAGCGAGCACACCTGACACAGTGACGTGATGCGATGTGTGCCGCTTTCAGCCGACAGGCGGGACACAACAGCAGGTAGTGCTGACGAAGAGACGATCCAAAGAAATAACAAAAGTCCATCTGCTCAAAGATGACAGCTGCAAACTACTGGTTAGCCCATGTTCCGAGGGAAACCCTGGAGCGCGTTACGGAGTTGGATCTGACTGGAGCCTCCCGGCCCCCCTCTGTGACCGACCCAAGATTAGGTTTCAGTCACAGAGCCGCGGGGAGCCTGGGAGACTTCCTCGACTGCGGATCGTTTTACTCTGCTGCCACAACAACAGATCGGTTTAGATCACAGCAGTTTCTGTTTCACTACTTTTTACACTTCGTCCCCTAAATGTATCACAACAATAACAGTAACTAACAGTAACATGTTTCTACAAAGAGAGTCATTCTTCCTACCAGAGAGTCTGGCAAAGAAAGTAGTTAAACATTGTTTATATCCGACTACCACAGCAGTGACAAACACGATATACAGCCAGAGATAAAACTGTATTATATTCAATAACGTCAAATGAAAATGATTACTAGTTTGTGTGTTGCCCTGGCCCAGGAATCACTTGGCTGGCCGGATGGGTGGGCCCGGGCCCAGAACCTCTCTGATGCCTGGACAAGGTGCACCCAGTTATGTGGGCCAAACCACAGAAAGGCTGAAGCTATCGTTTCCAGGAGCAGTTCATCGGTTCAAATGGGCCTTCTGTGCAAAGTTCTCCATCACGATGCACACAAATGACAGAGAGCGAACAGAAAGCTGCAGAGATATTGACAACAATGAATTGGAAGGACAAAAATAATCTCTAATTTCCCACCACAAAAGACACACATTCGCTGTCTGACAAATGTAAACACAATAGAGGAAAGAAGGACGATTACACTGTGCACAGACACGTGTACTCAAACAGAGTACATTATGAAATACATTGACACTGCGTCTGCTGATGTAAAGCTTCGATTTACTTTGCGTTGGCATTGTGGTCTTTTGATTATAAGAAAGCAAAAGAGAAGAAGAAGTTGCGCTCTGTCTCAGTGGCTGCTGCCACTATCCAATCCTATAAAATACACAAATAACAGTGAACTAACGGCAACCATGGCGGACACACTGGAGCCAACAGTCAGCCACGACACCAAATGAAGGCCAAAGGCCATCAAAGTCAAACGGTTTGCTCTGTGTCAGTGCCCCAACGACTGAAAGGAGCAAGACTAGAGAAGACCATCAATATAATATCAATACTTGCTACCGTAGAGAACTACCAGAAGGCTGCCTTTGTCAAATGTTGTCCCGCCTTCAGCTCTTGACAAAACTGCGACTGGTGTCTTCATGGAAAACACTATTTTCTAACTAGCTTGGTGGATTCTTCCTTTGTAACATTAGTTCCGGCATTACGCCGTTGTGATGGCGCCGTCTCGTGATCGGCACAGTGACGCAGGTAAAGGTGCTGCTGAACCTGCCAAGGAGGAAGAAAAGAGCGGTGTTTTCAGCTGGACCGCAGCAAAGCATATATATATATATATATATATATATGCTCCAGCTCATCCAAGGCTACAGCCTTACGTTCTTTTATGCTCCAGTTTTACACCTCTTCTCTTTGTTTTACCCTCAAACTATATTCGCTTCTTTTAAGGTTACAGAACAAGGTCACAGAACAGGACATCCCATAAAAAAAACCATCCAGCTGCCAAAGTATTCAAGGTCACTATGGCGTCATGAATAAAAGGTACAAACAGTACTTGGAGAGAGTCTGATGGGACCTGGGGGGGGGGGGGGCTTCATAGCTACCCGACCTCAAACAATCCCTGGAAGAAAAGGAAATGTCTGTGTGAGAGAGAGAGAGAAGGCAAAGAGAGAGAGAGTTTTTAAACCCGATAGAGACGGGCTCAAGGAGGCGGTCTGCTTGTGATTCGAACCAATCAGTACAACTGTTCCAACAGCGATGTGAACTGCTGTGGTTCATGCTTACATGCTTATGGTGTGTCCAAAATGTTCTTACATGCATCTCGGCCATCTCGATGCATCTTCAACAAATGTGAATGTGGACTCCTAAAGCGTTGTTTATACTTGCGCTACTCACGAGCTGTCACCCAGGAAGGGGATTACACAGCAAAACAGTCCAGCACTACTGGATCACTGTTTGGGGGGGCATGCAGTCAGCATGACAGACAGAACTGAAGCAAATGCATAAAGAAAGACAGGCAGGTATAGAATAACAGGGCAGACACTGCCTCTCAGTCCTTCTAGCCCTCTCTGTGCATAACTTCCTGCATTACCATCTCCTGTAGTTGGTGGAAGAAAATGGCTTTAATCTTTTACATTTACTGAGGGGAAACCACAAATGTTCTTTCATACAACCATGTGGTAACCAACCAAAACAAGCACTTTGTGTGCACGTAGTAGCAAACAACTATTTGTTACGTAAAGATACGGTGGAGTAATGTCTACCTGAGCAGAGAATGAAGTCCCTCTCCCTCTTTGTGTTGTGATCCTGTGATTATTTATGACCCAGAGATCACTAGATAGAGGGAAATTTTAAGTAAAAAATTGGCTGAATTTCTTTGGCTAAATGTCTTTAATTTGCTAGGGTACAAACTTCATATCACATTCTTAACTAAGGTGTTAGACAAAAACAAAATGGAGAGAACCTAGAGATTTTTTTAGAGGCTTCTGTGGCTTTTAGAGGATCGGTGTGAGTGTGTTATTGTGGAGGTGTTCATGTGTCCTTATATTTAACTTCACTTCTTACCCACAGTCCGGCGCGGGGCACCAGCGGCAGTCGGGGTCGGCCACCAGCCACCTCCTCAGCATGAACTCCTCGTATTTCTCCATGAGCGCCCGGTCACCCAGGATCAAGCGGATGTCGTGCGGGTTGAAGCGCTCCGAGCACTCGGGGCAGCTGATGTTGACGCGCGACTCCGAGATCTCGATGCGCAGGTACTGGCGTAGGCAGTCGATGCAGGAGCGGTGGGGACAGGTCATGATGTCCGGGAAGTTCTCCCTGGTGTGGCACAGAAGGCACAGCGGGCACTCCAGCAGCTCTGCCGCCAGTCCACCCCCCACCTTGGAGGAGGAGGAGGTGGAGGAGGAAGGCCCTGAGGCAGATGAGGTGGAGGCAGCAGCAGCAGAAGAAGAGGCAGCTCCGGTCCCAGCCACAGAGAAGAAGGCAGCGTTCTTGTCGTTACACATCTCAGAGTGGATGCTCTCGATGCTGGCGATGCCGTCCACCCCTCCGAGCCCCAAGGGTCCAGGGTGCTGCAGCTCTCTGGACCTTTGGCGCGCCGATTTGGACTCCCGACCCCGCCGTCTGAAAAGAGAGGCCAGGGAGAGGTGCCTCTTCTTCGGGGCCTTCTTCACAGAGGGCAGGGAGATGGAGGACGCGGTGGACTGCAGGTCCCGGTCGGAGCCCACCACCCCGCCCGCCAGCTGCCGGTGCTTCTGCAGGCTCATCTCTAGGGGGGGAGGGGAGGGGTGTGCCAGCGGGGAGCCGGGGCTGGGGAGCCTGTCCCTTGCATGTGCAGGGAGGTCCGGGAGCGGGATGGGGATGGGAGAAGGGGCGAGGTGGTGGATGGGGGAAGGGGTGGGCGGTCCAGAGTGGGGGGACAGGGCTCCGGAGGGCCCGTCTGCGCTTAAGACATGATGGGTTCTCCTGATCAACCTCGTGGTCACATCTAACAGCCGGATTTTGGCGGAGGGGTGGGGGTCACCTACGGCCAAACTGATGCAACAGAACCTGGAGAGAGCAAACGAGAAAAGAAACAAGTAGGAGAGAAGAGGGGGAGGGAGGGAGGGAGAGATTTTAATATATGTTCACATTCAATTTCAATAAACAGTGAGAATGCAATGACAGAGAAGTCGTGATTCATTCAATCACTAAAGACCGCTTTAGTATTTTTTTCAGCATAGTCAAAGTAATACAATAAATCTAATTTACAAAAAAGGGCCAATAGTGGCCAGATGCATTGTTGCCGAGTCACAGTGAAGCGCTGATAAAGCACTCGTTGTTGGAGTCATGCCATGAAACAGCACTGGGATCTGCCGAATGATAAATAATGTTTTTCTTGCATTTTTTAGGACGGATCGAAACAGGAAATGTGGGGAGAGAGAGAGGGGGACCAGAAATGGTGAAACAAAAACAGGATTGGTCAGCGCTTTGCCGCGTCGTTAGAGCGCTGAAAAACGTTTTGAACTGTAGCGTGTCACACGGCGACAAGTGTCACAGCGTCAGTTTGTAGCTTTGTGACACCGGCTTTCATTGAACTTGACTGTTGCTTTTGTAAGAAATTTGAGCAAAAAACTGTAGTTAGTAGATATAATGAAAGTGTTTAATAATTCATAATTAATAATTCATAATTAGTCATAATCATAAGGGTTTTGGGAATGCATAAGTAAGATAAACATAAAGTGATGTAGGAATAGTAGCTAAAAAAACATGAAGCTTCTGCCAAGTTGCAGAAGTTTAACTTTCATACTGAAGGATTATTATAGAAGGGGTTAAAACGTAACTGACAGTCATTGAATGTGTTAGTAGACTCAGGGGCAGACAGCCGAATACACTCCTGGAAGTTAGCCAATAGGAATCGGGATAAATGGAAGAGGAGGTGTTTCGAACAGAGGTGGGAGGTTTAATTTCAAGTCTTTTTGTCCTCTCTCTGTGTCATGCCCCTCGGACGACGGACGTGTTTTTCACCTGAGGAGCTGAGTTGAGGTTTTTGCAAATGGGGTTTTATTGTTTTAATATTTCATAGGAGTATGTACTCCAATGTGTAACTGTGATCGTACTTGCACCAGTGGAATTAAATTCCTTATAATTGTAAACCAGTTTTGGTAGCGTTATTATTGCAGCGTGTGATGACGGCACAAAGCAGCAGACACGTGTGCTCCAGCCTTCTCTCTGTGGGGCTTGAGATTTTAGCCTCAACACTTTGTCGCTCATAGAGTGAGCATAAGCGGTGGCAAGTATTGTTTATTGCAGGAGTTGCAATAAGCATCACAATCCTCTTCAGCTGAAGATGTGAAAGCACCCAGTGTTTCAGCTGGCAACATTTTGCAGTCACAGCAAAAAAAAAAAAAAAAAGGGGGGAAATAGTTAGTTACTGGATGTTCAGTTCTGTGAGTAAGAGAACTGTGAGGAGAGGAAGAGGGAGTGAGAGGTGACCTATGACCAGATCAGCAATCATACATGGGACAGGACGTACTGAGCTGCCGATGCACGTTCAACCAGCATAGGGTTAGGGGTTCATATGGGTCCGCCACTCGGCTCTGCAATGTAGTTCATACACTTCACTGATGAACCAGAGGATTGTACAGTGACATTGGGCTTCATGATTTAGTTAACGCGTCTACACCTCTGCCCTACCCCCTCCTTCCGAGCCTCCAATGCTGAGTCAATAAACCCGTGCAGTATTCCCATGCATTTGCTGGTTCTTGCCATTTTGCTCAGTCAATATCACAGCTGGCAGAGTGCAGGTTTCTGCGTCGCCGATGAGCGTGTCGGTCACAGAGCCGAGGAGAGAGGACAAAAGGTTGACAACCTTGAACGGCGCTCTGATGCGTCTGTGAGATCCACAGAGACAAGGCCCGGCCCAGGCTGTCCTCTGCTGATAGCGGCACACAGGGGGAAGTGTGAGATAAGGCTTTGCCTCGGTAGACCGGTTGCTGATGCAGCAGCATTTCAGACGGAGACGACTGTACAGCAAACGCTATTTTTATTATGTGAATATTACAGGTGACATGAGGACATTTAAGGGACATAAATTAAGTCACCGCCCGAAATGAATCGGCTGAAAACACAACAAAATGGTGTTAAATGTCATGGGGAATAGTCATATATATATATATATATATATATACATATATACACACACACACATATATACATACCGCAGGCCCTGACGGCCCGCCACTGGTAAATATATATATATATATATATATTTACCAGTGGCGGGCCGTCAGGGCCTGCAAGGCCTTCTCTGCTGGCCTAAACAGAATCACAAAGCTATATCTATTTTAATCATTTTTCTTAAATACACTACATGCATCATAATTTATTAAAATATTTTCCCATTATCTTATGTTCTCATTGCACAGCTCCTGTCTTCCTCAGTTGCTCTGCTTCCAGTGCAGCTTGTTTTAAGTAGAGCTTTTATCCAATCAGATCTCACCTCTGTGTCTCTAGGTAAGAACAGAGCCAGAGGCCTGCAGACTCTCACCTGGAGCCAGTGCAGATTAAAGTGAATGGGGACGATATTGTTGATTGTCATAGTGTTCAACCAATCAGATCTTTAGTTTGACATGTTGGGCGTATTCTTTGACGTGTCAGAGCCCGCGCGCCGGCCTATAATGACGTCAGCATTACATGCAGCTCAGTGTCCATGTGTAGCTTTGCCGCGAGGTGCAGAGTGTGCTGTGATTGGTCAGTGGGCGAGCACGTGACTATCGTGAAACGAAACTTAACAGCCAGCAGAGGCTGATGGGTAGTGAGTCACATCACGTGATGCAGCTCAGCCAATCAAATATGGGCATTCTGACTGAGTGAGATGCACCACACACCATGACAGAGGAGACTGAGACGAGGAAAGACATTGCAGAGCAGTACGTTCAAGTTGTGAAAGTTAAATACGATGATAATCTCTTTCGGTTGCGGTTTGTCATTAAAGAATGACGGTGGATCCCACAGCCAGACCAGCTGAGGACGTTATATTTTCCTGAATTTAGGCTTTTGCATTTTCTAAATGCTCGAGCATCGTACCGAACAGTTTAATACGAAGATGTACATAGTTACAGCCTTAAAAATGAATAATAGCTGTGGCGCCATAATGTGGTTATAAGGTGGTATTTCAGCTGCAGGACAGCAGTGAAGGCCCAGGTATAAAATGCACGGCCCGCCACTGATCTTTACATCACATCATCTAGCTATACAGGGCCAGAGCACTGTTCAAACAAATAGGGCTTAAAACAGCAGAGGATTTAAGGAACAATCCACAGTAACAAAGACCTAGATTAATATGTTGGATTCCTTACAGATCTACTACCAAGACGTGAGCTTGCAATTGGAATTTCGACAGAGCTGCGCCGGTTGGATCGGATTATTTCACAATTTCCTGTATGACCAAACATGAAAACTTATCTGAAATCGTGTTTGAGCAACTAGACACTCACACGCAGAGTGATAATAGCAGTACAGGTGGCTTCTGGGGCCAATCTGATTAGGATGACTTGACCACTTGAGAATTTCACACATTTGAGAGAAACAAAGCGCCAAAGCTGAGGGAGACCTCAAACTAAAACAGTGCACAAAGAAGCTACAGCCCAGAACCAATGAGGTTAGGGCTATGTTACATTTCAATAGAGTGCATGCTCGTTTTGCATCATCAGCTTGTAAAAAATGTGCCCAGGAGGAAAACACAAATCATGTACAGTAGCAGGTTATTGTAAAGTTGTACAACAGACATTTGTGTTTGGTCCACTCACAAAGAACTATAATCAATCGAGCTGTCTGCAAATTCGATGTCACCCTGACCGTTTTTTGATGCTGTAATTTCATGGTCAGCTTCTTCTTTTTTTTTTAATTGATCAGGCTTTCCAAGAAACTATAGGCGAGTCTTTACATTAAGTATTGCTACAGGTCAGATGGACACAGAAATAAAAGCCTGGCTGAAATGGTTAACTAAAAACTGCCATCCGAGTATTGTGGGCTCCTTAACGGCCCACTTCTTGAGACTTGCTTTGAGAAATGTATCTGGAAGGAAGGGGGTGATTGTTTACAACTGCTTCTGATGAAATCCATGCGAGCCAATAAGTACAGTAGGGCTGCCCAGAATACCATGTGTGGGGGGAAAAACTGTCACTAATAAAAAATAAATAAACAAAATTTTAAAAAAATAATAAAAAGGTACAGGCTGTCTCAATCTCTTTCTCACACACACGAAAAGAGAACGTCTTCTTTACGAGCGCCGGTAAGGAACAGATCTCTGCTTGACAAAGTTTTATTCTCTCTTGGCAGGCTGTATGTGTCACAGCAAGAAACGCGGCAGTTGCATCTTTACGCAACTCAAAATTAGCATTCCCTACTCATGATAATTAACTTTGATGCACAATAAATAATGTAGGATTACTTTTTCCTAAATTTATGAGTTACAGAACAAGTTTATGAGTTATTAAAGCCTTAAAGTACGGATCGGCTTCAGAGGCTACAACCCCTACAAATCAACAAGGCCGTGTTTAGGAGTCCCGATCATCAAACACCAGTATGAACTGTTCTCGGGTAGGTTTGTCCCACAGTTTTCTCCCGTCACTGACCTGTGCTCCCTGTGACTCTACATCAGTGTTGAGCGGTGATGAAAGAGGTGGAGAATGAATGTCTGTTATTTTAAGGGAGAGTGCTGCCACTGAAAAATCCAGCTTGCTCACTGGGTGTCCATGCCATGAATGTGTGTGTGTTTATGGGTGTCTTTGGTTACACCTTGGCAATGAACCATGCTGGGGTTGGAAACGCACAGCGAGTGGTGCCAAGGGACACACACCCATAATCTACCATGCGAGCTGGGGCCTGCAGAGCATGCTCTCACACGCATTCTGTAAATGTGTATACTTTATAAGCACTTACTGCAGCTGCAGTAAAACAACCCGAGTCAATCTGCACCACGAAACCAAAAAGATCAAAAACAGCACTAAGTGCAGCACCTCTACAGCTGCAACCAAGCCACAGATTCTACCAACACCGCACTACTCTGCTTTACTGTCACACATGCTGCTCTTAGTCCTCATGCACCCCCTCCTCTCTCTTTCTTAGTCACTCACCCACACACACACTATTTGACTGTAAATGGACCATAATGTACTAAATGAACATCATGCTGTACTGAAGAAGACTTGAAACTAGAGATTGAGACATAAACTCATGTTTACAATGTTTACTGAGGGAATAAATCAAGAGAGAAGTAGAGTCATTTTCTCATAGACTTCTATACAATCAGAGGAGTCGACCCCTGGTGGTCAGTAAAGAGAATGCATGTTTAAGGCACTTCAGGCACTTCTCGCTTCAGAACCGGAGGTTAACACTTATTCTTTCATACACCATATACTAAAGCACGTTTGTTAATAGTCTGAAGTGCACACAGTGACGGATACAGTGGGCTTTAAAGAACGGACGTTTAACAGAAAAGTCATAGTTTTACAACAAAACACAGAATCAACAAAAAAAAGGTGAGGAAAGCAGCAAAAGAACATGACAGAAATCCAGTGGGAAGCCCCTCATGACGTTTAGCATTCGTCCAGCAGCAGGGCTGTCGAGTGCATTGTACTGAGCGTGAGATATAAGGGTGCAGCGTGTAGTAAACAAGCGTGTGAAAGGCTAATTGCTTTCATTCAACCATGAAAAGACGATCGCGGGTCAGGTGCTTGGTAATGACCTTGATGTCTGTCATAAGGCTACCGCTGTATCTAAATCAGCCACGGCGTGACCGGCCAGGCTTATCGCTGCTGAGCAGAGAGCTGCGTGCTGAGAGGACTGATGATGCCGGTAGACCCTGGTCCCACTCACAAAATGAAACACCTATGTCAGCTCATCGGCTGCAGGCTGTGGTCAGCGGTAAAGGTTTTCTCATCCAGTGTGCCGATTTAAGTACACTAGCACCATCCAAATCTGCCCAGTGTGCCTGGAACAGGGGGAGAGAGAGCTCAGAGAGGCAGAAAGTAGTGAGGGCAGAGAGAGAAATGAAGCAGCGGGTAAGATCAGGATAAATAAGAAACAATTAGAGATAGTAAGACAGATGGAGTGAAAAAAAACTATTTGTAAAGATGAATAAGGAGGGAGGGAGAGGCAGCCTTCCACACAGTGCATTTCCCCTCCTCAATTAAGGGGCATGTCTAAAGGAGAAATGTGAAAAAGAAAAATGAACAGAAAGAGAGAAAATAGAGCACTCTCCATAACTTAACATTTCCCCCGACCTCTCAAACAAGAGATTATGGATCGTCGCTTATGTATTGGCTCTCTAATGATGCTGTGAGCGAAGGACGAAATATACTTTTAGGGATTATAAACAAACACTTTTGCTGAAAAGAGGCGATTACGTCCAGAGGGAAGGCTTGGGATCCATTTTCATTGTACATGTCAACATTTACGCAACATTTACGATGGGATGGAGGCCGACAGTGATCATTGTATTTGGACCTCTGCAGGGAGCAGCCTGACACCAGATGATGAAATGTCACAGGACACAGAAGACACGGTTTGGTTAATACCCTGGTTTAGGAGTCACAGCCCGGTTCAAGTTCGGTACAACGAAAAAATAAGAAATGCATCAGGATACGTTTCATTGTATTGAACAGACAGTAGTGAGCAACAGATGAAATCCTCTTACTGGAGACTGAAGAAGCATTTTGCCAACTGGCAACTTTGGCCTTTAATTATTTTCATTTTAAAAACACGACCATTGCAAATATTACACTGTACCAACACTGAACAAACACTTCTCCAAAAGGCAACTGAAAAGCATCTCTTATGCTATGAAATTGAAAGTACAGGTTACGGTTAATTACGATTTACGATATTATCCCGATCATCATCAAAATATGCTTAAAACTCTTAAAACGTTTAGTTGAGAACGTCCTCTCTCTCTCTCACACACACGCACAGAGACGTCCAGCGGACAGTATTAAGTGTTCTCTTTTGCTGCATTCATTCAAGTTTATTTGTGCTTTAGTTCAACAAAACCACAGTGAAACAATTAGAAAACAACATTTGAGTTCTCTGGTCTACTGCTTTGTTCCTGCATAAACACTTTTAAACCAAGCACTACTCCTCACTTCCCCGGCATGACAGCAAGCTAAACAGTATTGTGACATGTGAATATATTTAAGATTATCTTGATAATCTTGAGAAAGTGGGAGTCACCGTAACCATGAAGAGGTCCTGGAGCATGCAGCCATAACTGGCCACCCAAAATATTATGTAGCAGAATGCGAGATTAGCTGTGGACAGACACACAGGTGCATATGAAAAATATGAAGCTGGCAATAAAGCAAAGCCAGCACTGTAGCTAATAATCAAAACTGGCCTATCTGCAGCCCCTCCCAAATAAAATATTAACAAAGAGTTGTGTTTACAACCAAGGCACGACAAAGCACCCACATTTTGACAAGCTGTCCCAAACCGATTAGAGACGACCACATGATGTTTTATGGAGCAACACATTTGTGTTGTGGAAAAACAGTCAAATACTTGATCTCATTGGAAGTCAAAGGTGGGATCACCGTGTAGAAAGCCCTCAGGTAACTTTAACCGCAGTCAAATGTAAACTGCATCTGCAAGACGCACACATTCTTTGTTAATAAAAGGCTATTTTACCAGCCACCAAGATCTACTTAAAGGTGCAGTGTGTAGGATTCACTAGCGGTGAGGTTGCAGATTGAATAGTCCTCTGCTCTCCCCTCCCTTTCCAAGTGTGTTGAAGAACTGGGGGCCTTCAGGTAAACGCAAAATCGTCAAAGGCCCTCTCTGGTTTGTCCGCTCTGGGCTACAGTAGAAACATGGTGCACTCCATGAAGAGGAAATGCTCACTATGGAATGTGAAGGGCTGATTCTAAGCTGACACAAACACAATGATTCTTAGCTTACGGTGACAATACACTCATGAAAACATAGTTATGAATATTATACTACATCGCAGCAGTAGATCCCCCATGATCCTTCACACCGCTCCTTTAAAGACAGTGTAGTGTAGTGATGGCAACAACAACAACGACACAGGGAGCCACTTGAATGCAAAAGCAAACATTTCATAGCATCTTTACTGTCGTTTCAAATAAAGCTTATGCAGCGAGGCACACTGGGGTGCCATACTGCTAAACACAGAGTTTCCTCTGTAGTCCAAACCAAGTCGACACATTTTACAACTCCTTTGGAATTCAAAAGAAGCAGTGCATACCAGATCCACTTCTTCTGCTATTACCTTCCACAATAAAAGCTCTCGATATACAATAGTAGCCGCAGTATGTAAAGGCCTCTCAGTACGGTGCAAATGAGCATTAACAGAGAAAAATGTAAATAATAGCGCCGTGAGAATTTCTGTGAGCATGTGTGTGTGTGCATGCACAACAACAACGAACTAAGAAGGCAGACAGAAAGACGAAGCTTTCCTTGGGGACAGAGTTCATTGGGCATTCCAGAGAGAGAGCCGATCCAGTGCTGACCTCAGCTGACCTGCTGCAGCAGCCTGGGAGAGAACCGTGGAACACTCCACTCTTAACATTTTCCCCTGTAATAAATCCCTCTCTATTTACCTTCCGGTACATGAATATGGAAAAATATTCTGTATAATGTCAAAAAACAAAAAAGGATTTAGCCTCAAGCAACTTTAAGTGTGATCCAAACTATACAGTATAATATGTATTATACGTTTCTTATTTCAAAGGTTTAATATTTTGATGACTGTGATGAAACTGCGGGATAAACTGTGCCTGGCATATTGCCAGTTAAAAACTGGAAAGTTTTCCATTATGTTGATGCTCGTCGTTATGGTAAAATGTGGTCTGACACACTCAATGAAAGCTGGATCTTTCAACTGGTTTGCCCGAGTAGTGGTGGGATTTAGAACCTACTCACCCTACCTAGTTCACTGTATCTTTAGCTTTGCATAACATAGGTGAAATCAATACGTTATACCATTTAAACCCATCATAACCGTTTGTATATACGTGCATCTACTTTAAGTGATAAACTACATACATCTGACAAACAAAAGATGTCTGTAGTGTGTGAAATAGTCAAAAAGAGTGACGTGGTCCCCTCAACATAAAAGAACATCTTTCGCATTGACTTTGAAACACAGACTCGTACACATAAAACAAACCAACTAACCAAACAAGGAGTTAAGACCCTTTTAAGTTCCCACTGAATTCTTTCACAACCATGTTGACACGCTGGTTAAACATAAGCCTGGTCAGGCCAACGCTAAACGACAAAGTAATTACAAAGGACAAACCTCTCCATATCCAGGCCTGGTCTTTTCCTGGGGAAATCAGCACCTTTCCGTAGTCTAACAACAAGAAGAGGACCACCCTGGGTGATGATGTGCAGATGAATGCCTGTATTCCACTCAGTCGATAATTAGATTCTCTTCTATCAGTGCCGCATTTCAACTGCACGGCACGGTACGGCGCGACTCGCTTTAGGTACTTTTCTCAATTTACCGTACTTTTCGGACTATAAGCCGCTACTTTGCACCCCACGCTTTGAGGCGTCGGCTTATAGTCCAGTGCGCTTTATATACTTTTTTTTTTTTTTTTACAGTTTTTTTTTTATACAGTTCTACAAAACATTTATTTCTCTCACTCAAAAACACACACACAAAAAACTCTTGAACAAGTTTTGTAGAACAAGTTTTGTAGAACTGGAAAAAAAAACTGGAAAAAAAACAACTGGAAAAAACAAGTCTGCATTTGGGTCCTTGAACACACCACATCATGAACCGGGGCAAATCCGCCCTTGAGCTTGCGTTGTGCTCCTCATTGCGCTATCCCTTTAATCTCATAGTATCCCAGCCTTTCAGAACCCGTTGGTGATGGTGGATTCTTTCACACTGTTCCGCGCTGTTAGGATCCACTGGCAGACTTGAGAAAAAGCTGATCTTCTCTGCTCATAGCTCTGAATAGCATTTACGGCTAACTGGCTTGGCCAGTTGCTGCTAGCACAACAGCTATTCAGAGATATGAGCAACAACAGTTATTGCCTCATTGCTTTTCGTTTGGTAGCCGTGAGAGACCATAGTCTGTAATGCAAGTATGTCTGCATGAAAAGATGTACAAGGATATATCATATATTTGCTCATGCTAATCGCGGTTAGCATTTCCCCATTGGCCGTAATGTTAAAATTAGCTTAGAAGCTAGCGACATGTTATGATGTTCATAGAAGAAGACAACTTTAGTACTGTTAAAAGCATCTTGCTGTTCAACAGGGACACCTGCGGCTTATAGACCAGTGTGGCTTATCTATGTACAAATTATTTTTTCTTTTAAAAATCAACTGGTGCGGCCTATATACCGGTGCGCTCTATAGTCCGGAAAGTACGGTAGTTTTCCACTGCAGAGAGCACCCCCACAATGTAGGTAGGATTCTTAGCTTATTGTCATAGTGACGCCACGTGAAACTGCCGCAACATCATCTTCAACCCGACACGTACACACAACAACATTGTGTGTTCTCTTGCTGGATCCTTTTGTCGGAAACCAAACAGAGGAATGTCCGTGCAGTGGAGTACAGGATGGTAGCATGGCTATTTAAAAATGTCAGGTGTGCGCAGGATGTCTCGACTCTAGGGACGATTCTCCCCAACCAATCAGTGGTCTGCAGGGTCAGCTCGATTGGAACCTCTCCCGAGGTCATACCAAAAGTACCAGGTACTATCAGCAACCTTTGCCAGTGGAAAAAAAGAAATGTTTTAAACGGTTCAGCATAAGTCTAAACTAAAGACTCAACAGTTAGCCATTAGATGAGAGATACACCAAGGTGCAAGCAGAGACAACAATAGGTTCAAAGAAGTACAGGTACAGAGACAGGGGGACAACAGTGATGGCAGGCCCGGAATGTGAACAGAGAAAAATGCAGCAGCTGAGCCGGTGTATTTAGCCAGTCAGTATCAGTCCGACTGCATTCCTGGCCCGTCTGTCTCCTGTGTAATGCTGCCTCTATGCACATTCCTGGGATGGTCGGGGGCTGGGGACAGTCACTGCATTAGAGAGGCTTCCCACTGCACCATGAACGGACACAGAGCCAACCAGAGCCGAGCGGCTACTGACTGATGTGGGATAAAACAGCGTCCCTTCCGTTTCACCAGCATGTGGAACTAGCTGAAAACGGGGGTCGGTGGCTGTCTCTAAATGACCGCACACAGTATACGGTTGTTCAAACAGGAGAAATACAAGCGTATTGGTCATGCATTGTGTTTTGAATCTGACCCTGCAAGATGCAAAGGATTGGAAACGGTGCAAACAAGAAACACAACAGCAGCGTGAACAGGGGAGGCATTGTCCAGCGTACAAAGAGAGGCAAGGCTGGCCGACAGGGAGAACAGCAAAAAAGTTTCCAACCCCAACAAAGCCAGTACAGTCTCCAGCTGCCCCCCCCCCCTCCTCCTCCTCCTCCTCCTCCCTCCCACACTTCCCTCAAGTGGGGAGGAAATTAGGTAAGCATCCTGGCATTTCAGCTCAGCTGAGAGAGCTAAAAGTCAGGGGCGAGGGTGTGAAATAGAAAGGGATGGACTGGTAAACGGAGTGTGTGATAAATGTCCCCTGGTGAGACAGAGAAGAGTAAGACAACAAAAAGAAAACACCACATTTGCCAACTGGTAGAGAGTTTGCCGTCCCACTCTTACTGCTGCAACCACCCCCTCAATACTGTATTTGCACCGGCTTCTTGACTAGGATGCAGTTACGGTTGCTTGCTGGCCTGATACACACATTGAACATCCTTTGAGGTCGTGTAAATTAATGACACTTAAGTTTGTGATGGAGCTTGACGTCTGCATCAATAAATTCATTGATGTTCCCTTTAAGCCCACTTGGCTGTATTTCTCCTCCTCCATTTGGACCACACCTGATGAACCAGCTCCATAATTCAGGTAATCAATTCCTATATTTAAATATCAGTAATATTGCATTAGTTCTGGATAGGCTTTTATTCTAGCCAAACATTAGTAATGTATTTTTAATCTTTACTGTTCAGATGAGTTTTAGTTTGAGATGACTGAAATGAAACTACAGTTCATGGCCACGCAGGCGTGAGGCATGCCATCAACAAGTCATGGATTAGACAAGGAAATGTAATTGATTTGTAATTAACATCAACAAATCTATTTTGGTTTTTGTTTAATTTGGAATCCTGAAATTGACTCATGCACTGTCCCTCAAACATTAGTGGGAAATCTGAACACAGTTTGGCTTTCTTCTCACAGCGTAAGAGAGCACATTGACTGTTCGGCTTGTTTTCTGTAACCAGTGTAGCGTTAAAGCGTGGAGCTAGCCGAGAGCTGGCTAGTTAGCTGGCTTGCTAATTCTATCATGCTTAAATGTTACACTGGTTTCAAAAAATTAGCCCAACAGCGGGCCGGTGGCTGGGTCTAACCAGGCTGCAACCTCCAGTTCTGCCGAATAAAGCAGATGCGGAGTGTCTTAAAACTAACATTCTCTCTACTGACCAGCAGGGGGCGACTCCTCTGGTTGTATAGAACTCTGGTTGTATAGAAATCTATGAGAAAATGACTCTACTTCTCTCTTAATTTATTACCTCAGTAAACATGAGTTTATAGTCTCGATCTCTAGCTTCAAGTCTTCTTCAATACAGCATGATGTTCATTTCGTAAATTATGGTCCATTAGAGTCAAACAGACCATAAAGCAGAGTATGCTTTAGGGCGGGCTTAATGTCGCTACCAGAGACGTATCCGGCTTCACTACGTCACTCCTCCGCATTCCAAATATGGTAACTTCCGTTCATCAGATGCGAAAAAAGCCAAGATGCTGACAGCGAAATCGAAGCTTCGTAACAGCAGTCCACAAACCACCTGCCGATGACTACGTCCACTTCTTATATACAGTCTATGGGTCCCTCAGCCTCACTCCCCGCTGCTCAGGAGAAGGACAAGCTAAGTAGCCAGTCAGTTCTTTTCTTGTACTCCTCAAATGACCACAGAAAACAAATCAATGTCCGTTTCACTCCTTTTCTGTTTCCACGGTCTCACAGGGTCAAACTGCCATCCTACTTCAAAGCATCAACAATGCATATATGTGGTAGAGCACAATGAGATAGGTGCCTGATCATTCAAGATGCACAAATGCAAGTCATAATCATTGACAGCACCCTGATGTGAGCGGGCCACCACCACCTAGCCCTGCAGCTGTGTTTACCGTGGCCCTGACAAAACACACAAAGCACACAGGCCAGGTCGTCACGCTGGGCTAATGACCTTTCTGTGGAACAACACACAGGTCTGGACAACCTGCTGCTAAGCCATGGGAGGCCTCTGACACCCAAACACTGATTAGTCTGGAGGGCTGCGTCCAACACATATAACAAACACAACAAATGTCTATTAGAAACCTGTGGTGCTGAACGACAGTCACGTCAGTTTTATTTATATAGCTCAGTATCACAACCTTAACTCGTGTGTGTAAAACACAATGGTAAAGCACATGAAGTTGCTTGATTGTGGGGTGAATAGTTTGACTAATCCAACTGATAAAACACAAACTACAAACAGTTTAGTTATTTTGAGTCACATTTTCATTATCAAGCTGATGTTGAACTGCACAGGATCCGAATTACTAAGATGAATGAAAATGGCAACCATATTTTCAGTTTCGGCAACCAAAAGCTGCAGCCCAGTTGCCAGCCTGACCAGCAATTCTACAAGTTTGTGTTGAGCCCTGTTTGGGGCAATTCATGCTGCAAATACAACACTAAGAAGTTGCAAAACAGTGGGCAACAAACTATAAAAAAAACACAAAAAAATTGTTCTTATTAATTTTGTTTTGCAATGTTGAAATATCATTTTGACAACATTGTCAGCTATATAGACCCTTAAAATGTGTAGACCGTATTTCTATGGGCAAGTGTATGAAAGGCACCAGATCATTCAAAAATAGCTCAACTTTACATCGTTGACCGAATGACAATGAGGGACATGCCGTATGTCGTTCTTTGATGTTATTCAGGATCTGGACTTCCCACAATGAAGAGGACCCAGAGGATGACAGCTTGTAGCTGCATAATTCAGCTAACAGGGACGGGGCAAATGCAAAGTGGACCAAAACATACGGACCAAGTGTTCAGTCTGTTTGAAGTAGAGGATGATAAGTCAAGTGGAACAACTACACTGGGTGGCAGCTGGAGATTTCCACTACAGTGTACACTTCCACTACCTTTACTTCCAGATTTAGGGAAGGGCTGATTAAAGACACAAGAAGTGCAGCTTCATTCGCTGGTCCCAACCATACAAATATCAAAGTCAAGCATCGTTTAAACGCCCCGGCCTACCCGAGTATTGTTGCTGACCATGTCCTGCTTAAATATCCGTTACTGATTCATATTTTTACTGCAATTAACATGTCTAATCTTCATGACTTAAAACCTGATAATCCAAATTTGCATTGTGTGTTTTTTTGTTTTTTATCTAAGCTGAATGGTGGTCTCCATCTTCGTCTTGGCAGGTAACGTTAAAGGTTGTGACATCTGACAAAGTACAAATCGTGCAAAGAACACTTCCACCAATTTGTTACAAAAGAAATGAGGCACCAAGGACCTAGCTGCACACAATGTAACAGATCCCGGTTTCACGTTTCAGTTGACCGTGAACACAACGGCACCAAACCCCTCACACTGAATCATAACTTTTTTCTCTCGTCATGGCAGTAATTAGCAAATCAACCCTGCTGCCGTCGGTTAAAAAACAACTCAACGTCTTCAGTTGACTCCAGCCTTATTGATTAAGTCTACATTGGTAATCAGCTGCCGTGATTTAACTTAACTTTACAAAAGTAATCACCATTTGGCGTTGGTTTTCGTACGTGTTCCTTGTCTTGGACTTCTCAACAACGGTAGATTGGTAGCTCGGTTAGCTCGATAACGTTAGTTCATTGTGTTTAACCACCAGCTGGTACACGTGTCCAGACAGACAAATAGGGCACATCACGGTAACAAAATACAGCGATGAGCCACTAGAAATGTTCTGAGGGTCTCCCAGTTTACCATTACCAGAAAGCCAGCCTAACGTTAACAGTGCCCAAATACAGCGAGCGTTAGCAGCTGGCTAGCAAGGTTAGCAAGAAACGATGAGAACATACCGTCTGTTGCTAGTGACACTTGTTCCGCAGACAGAACCAGAGACGAAAGGAAACGCTCTGCCTTCCAAAAATGGTTTCAAGTTAATAAATCAGAGAATTACTTCCCCACTGCTACTAGCACTTCTTCTCCTCTGTCTTCGGTCCCACCTATCCGTTCCGTTCCGAACGACAACAGCTCCTACAGAGCTCTCTCTGTTGTTCGCTGTTCTCGTTCAGGCTGAGAAATTCAAATCGCATCGCGAGATTTTGACCAAAGTTTCTCCCCCGCGGTGACTTCTGTAACGTTTTTACAAGAGCTCATATGTAATCTGTAAAACATATTTTGTACTTAATTATCATGATTATTATATATATTGATTTTGATGGTAATACTACTATTATAATTGTAATAATAATACAATTTAGTATAACAAACCAGAAATGAAGAGTATCACTACTCTACACTTACACCAACCAGCTGCTAGTTTTTCGTTAGCTGTCCTATGTCTATTTTCTGTTGGGTGTACTTTGTGTTGCTTATTAAATCAAATCTTTGACATAGTAAAATAAAAATACAGCTGAAAAGCTATCGGGCCTGATGTCATCTCCAAGCTTGGGGACTTGGTGTACACTGGAGTGCAATATAAACATTAGAGTCAAGCACTAAGCTCCCTCATGTCCCATAAATGACTTGTAAAGCCTTTAAATATGACTCTTTTTTTAAGTTTCAGACATTCATGTCGTACATACAAGGTTTTGTTGGTTGACTGGCAGACAGGGCAGTGCCAGACAGACACATCTAATCCAAGCTACAGAGGATTACCCCATAGCTCTCTGTGTGTTTATGAATATTAAAAGGGACACGAGAGGAAGTGACGAACGAGCTGGTGGAATTCCACAGCTCTGACTATTACTGCCACTCTCATATTCACAGATGGGCAATGTTAGAAACACTCTGTTTAGTAAGCATTCCTTGAAGCCTAATTAGGGAGGAAAGCCGACCAAAACAAGTAGCAGCCCCGAACCAGACTGTGGAAGTCATGTGATAGCAGGAATCTGGGGTAAGCTGAGGGTTCTTTTTGTGCATATGCGTCCTGTAGTTACCAAAGTGTGTATGTACACAACTCCAAATCCGACACAACGTGGGACCTTACAATCAGGCCACACAGAAGCTCCATCCACAGGAGTATTACACCTCAAATGAAAAGGCACGGGATACAGAGGGGGAATACGGCACTGTTGGTGTTTACATGAGCCTATCACATGATGGAGATAAAAGATTTTCACTCAAAATCCTCCCTTTGTGAGCCAGAAACAGATAGGAACAAACATGAGTTAAAACTATAGCTACTTCTATGAAATCCCTACAGAAAGTGGTTTTGTGTCGGCCTTGTACTGTAACACGTTTTGAAATATGTTCCTTAAACGAGGGCTGATCTTGAGCCTGGGAGTGTCTGTGCTGCAGTGTCAGGGGAGACGTTGGAAGAGTCTGCAGCCCCTATAAAATTGGACACTGGTGATATATTAAATGGGTTGTCGGTCCAATAATACAGGGAAGTCAGCAAAGGAAGCATTGGAGATGTGATAAAAGCACACATTCCAACTCAAAGGGAGTTCCTCAACAGCTCCGTTGGAGAACATGGCCTACACCAGGGACCGATTCCGACCAGAGCTTTCCCACGTGTCTCTACAGCCTACTTCCAGTTTTCCCACTATCTGAATAAAGCATCAAAATGTGGAAGGTCTCCTTTATAAATGAGTGAAAAGAAAACAGATGAATCCACATTTACTTCAGTGTTCTCAGGTTACAAGACAAGATACTGCATGACCTTTCCTTACAGCCAGTTTACCAAATGAGCCAGACTTATGTCGGGTAGTATGACTCATATTCAGTTCAGTCGGTTCCATGAAGTAAATTCAACATATAAGATCAGTTACTATGCAACTTATGCTGGGAAGCTAACGTGGTGGGGCAGGTCAACTGTGAGGCTATAGGCCTGAGCTGTTACTCAACCAGAGCTCCTTCAACATCGACATGATGAGAAAACTGTGACTTTCTGGAGCACTGCCTTATTTTCTGACTTTATTAACCAGTATCTGTTGAAAAATAATTAAGTTTATAGAAAATCAACTTAAATGAAGGACAAATTCTATAAATGATTCAATGATTAAACAATGATAAGATAACTTAGTTTGTAATTACATGGCATGTGATAGCAAACGTTTGAGTTTAAGGAACATTAGTCTTTATCTAAATGACCCCAATACAATTATGATACAGTGCCCTCCAGAATCATTGGCACCCTTAGTGAATTTGAACAAAACAGGCTGTGAAAAAAATTTTGACATTAAATAAATATTTTTCTCCAAAGCATGTGCGCCACAATTATTGGCACCCCTAGAAAATCTCATGATTAAAATTTAACTGGAGTATAATTCCAGTCATATTTTACATTTTTAAATTCACCTTAAGTGGTCAACCGTGACTTCCTGTTTCACTGGGGTATAAATATGAGGTGACACAGGCCAAATTCCCTCAGTCATTCATCACAATGGGAAAGACCCAAGAACACAGTGACGATGTGTGATGAAAAGTTGTTGAGCTGCACAAATCAGGAAAAGGACATAAGAAAATCTCTAAACAGTTGAAAATACCCATTTCCACTATCAGGGCAATGATTAAGAAGTTTAAAGCGACGGGAGATGTTAAGAATCAGCCTGGAAGAGGACGTGTGTGTACATTGACCCCACGCACCGTGAGGAGGATGGTTCGACTGGCAAAAGAATCTCCAAGGATCACAGCTGGAGAAGTGCAGAGGTTAGTTGAGTCTTGGGGTCAGAAAGTCTCCAAAACTACCATCAGACCCACCGACATCACTACAAGCTGTTTGGGAGGTTTCCCAGAAAAAAGCCTCTGCTGTCAATCAACAACAAACTAAAGCGCCTCCAGTTTGCCAAACGTTACTGGGATTCAATGGGACCAGGTTATATGGTCAGATGAGACCAAAATAGAGCTTTTTGGCAACAAACATCAAAGGTGGGTTTTGTCGTAGTCAGAAAGATAAGTGTGCCACACAGAGAAGCACCTCAAACCCACTGTGAAGTATGGTGGCGGATCTTTGATGTTGTGGGGCTGTTTTTCTTCCAAAGGCCCTGGACATCTTGTTAGGATACATGGTATCATGGACTCATCAAATACCAGCAGATATTAAATGAAAACCTAACAGCCTCTGCCAGGAAGCTTAAAATGGGCCGTGTTTGGACCTTCCAGCAGGACGATGATCCGAAGCACACCTCAAAATAGACACAAAAATGGTTCACCGACCACAGAATAAAGGTTTTGCCATGGCCATCACAGTCCCCCGACCTAAACCCCATGGAACATCTGTGGGATGAGCTGAAGAGGAGCTCGGGATCTGAAGGATCTGGAGAGATTCTGCATGGAGGAATGGTCTCAGATCCAGTGCCATGTGTTCAACAACCTCATCACGCATTATAGGAGAAGACTCAGACCTGTTATCTTGGCAAAGGCAGGCTGCACAAAATATTAAATGAAGGGGTGCCAATAATTGTGGCACATATATTTTTGAGAAAACTATTTGTTTCAGGATAAGAATTTAATGTTTCTTTCAATGATGTTACTTCAGTTAAAGGTTTGATTTTTGTGAATATTTTGAATGAAAGTTCATGAGGATAAACAATAAAGACATTTTTTCACAGCCTGTTTTGCTAATTTTTACTAAAGGGTGCCAGTAATTCTGGAGGGCACTGTAGTTAACAGTACAGCTGCAAAAATATATTTTCCCGACTTGTAGTATTCAAATTCTCCATTTTGCTGACAGGAAACCATGTATGAAATGTATCGGTTACATTTGCTTACGTTATGGCTTTATTTAATCTTTTTTTGGAGCTTTAAGTTTTTTTCACTTACCCCACAATTTCATTGAAGACACACAAGTCACATCATTTGTATCTTGTATTTCAAAGTTGAAGCTGTCTGTTGGGGAGAAGGCATTACAAATTAAAAGTCTGTACTCAAGTGTCTCCACATGTATTACAGCCTTGAGGTTTAATGTCAATGTATTCTTTCTTTCCAAATATTTAAATGTATTGTTCCCAACATTTCATTTGTTGTATCAAAATATTTCATCATATTCTGTGCGTTCCAATACCCACCATGCAACTTTACGATTTCGTGTGCCACAAAATGCAGAATGCCAAAAATACCAGCATGTCCTACTGCATCTGGTCCCATTTTGCAGGTCGGAAGATGGCATGCTTTTCTGTCCATTCTGACCCACAATTCTCTGCGAGGCATACATGAGCAAGAGGATCGAAGTGCAATGTTATGAAGCAGTATGTTGTGCATGCAGTGTGCACCCAATTGAATGCACACTGCATGCAACAGTGAGTACTGTGTTTGGGCAGCTGCAGTACGTACTGAAAGCAGTATACGATTTAGAACGCTTGGCAACTTCAACCAAAATAGTATCAGTAACCAAGATAGTCAGTCTGATTGCAAATTAAAGACACATTCATGCTTTGTCAGTTCTTAGACAGGCAAGCTCCCCTGTGCTCTGGTTTGAAGAAGCATCTGTTTGGAGGAAAGATGTGATGAAATGGCTTCTTCACCACCATTAACATACATGACTGTGTACAAGTTATTTATGCATGCTGTCCTACTTGGTGTGACTATTGATTATCATCATCTATATAGATCAGAGCGGCACATATTTAGCCATTTTACCGTGGTGAATCTGCCCACAGTCGGCCTTGAATGAGACAGAAGCCTACAAGCGTCTCACTGTAAAGTAAGCCAGAGCACATCTATTCCCACAACTTTAAAGAAGCTGCTTGTGATGGCTAAACACTGAACGACAGGGACACCTGGTGGAAGGCAACAGTACCGCACTGCATGCTTTAATAAAATGTGAGCTGCATTCCAAATCTCAACACACTGCAGCTGGCACCCTGAACTTTGATGCACTGTCTCAAATATCTGCTGTACAAAGGATTGTGGGTCAGAATAGCCAGGAAAGCATGCTGGCTTGCAGACTGCAAAATGGGACCAGATGCAGTACAACATCCTGGAGCTTTTTGGCAAACATGTGATACTATGCATTTGGACATATAAGTCTATCAGGCACACCTAACAGTATGGTAGGATGGGTATTGGAACACAGTTCTGCGTGAACAAACTTTGGACTGCAAACATCATCCCTCAGGAAAACATCTGCCCAATCACCAGTTCATTGTAATACATCTGAGACAGGCGGTCTGTGAAGACATGCATAAATGAGACTGGAGTAAATATCTATGTAATTATTACAGGTATGAAAATCCATAGGGACAACACTTAGAAATTAAATAGAGGCCTGAATTTTGAATGAGAATTTTATTACAGCCAGCAGTTTACAATACAAATCACCTTTCATAATGCTCAGCTACCACCTTCCTGAACATGGCCGATATTCTGAGCACTGACACAGTAAAATGACATAAAACAGAGGAATGCATTCAAATTTATAATCTCGATTTTTTTCTATTTTTCTATTTTTTTCCCCAACAAATTTGGTTTATGATCAAGGTCTAGTTTTATCATCTCTAGACCTGGCAGATTAATTGTTTTTCTTTTTTTAAGAAATAATTTATCATTTTGCAATGTTTTCAGAGTTTTAGGTTTTTCAATGTTTAATATTTTTTTCGCTTTTTCTTCGGTGAAGCAGGTTTCAATCTGTAAGACAAAAAAACAACATCGATGCTTAAACTTATGGAATCTACACGCTAACTGATACAGATATCAAAAATAAAATCCCCACACGCACCTTAGACGCTGGGAACTCCAGCAGGGGTGGTAGACTTCTGAGCCGCCTCCTTGGCCTGGTGGGCCTGGAGCACAGCAACAGCCTCATCCACCTGAAACAAAACACTTCATGAACCACTGCATATGAAGCACGTCTGTTGTACTCATTCAGGAAGCTGCTAGCAACCAGGCTCGCAATTTAGAGGAGCAAAGATTGTTTTCAAATGGATAACAAATTCCGGAGATCTAACAGCTTAGCCATTAACTGACCTTTGAGCGCAGCGACTCAGGTGACTCCAGCATGTGGAGAAGTTCAGAGTTGTCGATCTCCAGCAGCATACCGGTGATCTTGCCAGCCAGGCTGGGGTGCATGTTCTGGATCAGGGGGAACAGACGCTCACCTGACAGAAAAAGAACAGCAATCAACAACCGTTTCAAAACGCATGAAACCAGACTGAATGTGTCAAATAACTCGGTGACCAGACAGAATCCTATTTGTGTTTGTTAGTTCTCTGTAACTCTGAGCAGAGTATGTACTGACCCAGCATCTGCTTCTGTTCCTGAGGAGGGGCAGCAGCCAGCATGGAGGCAGTCAGGGGCTCTTGTCCTTGGACATGGACAGCAGGCTGGAGAAGGAAGGAAATATTTGAGTTTAGGGACATATTCAGACCAACTGTAAAAATGACCGAATGCAAAACTACCACTGCATAATTATCAGAATCTATTTCCACTATTTCTATGAATGACTGAAAGGTGAGTGCTGGGTATTGTGAATATTGTATTGACTTCTGTACACATTGACCATGTGCGCACACACAGTAGTCAGAAATGCAGATAGTCCAAAAGCACATTTCTTATCAAATTCCCAGTCGTTTATGAATGAAACTATGTAGACTTTCAGTGCCTTACACCAAGGCAACGATGGTCAAATCAGTACATACCTGCTGCATGGGGACCTGTGGCTGGGACGCCATGTGCTGCTGGGGGTTGCGCACACCAGCGGCATACTTGTACTGGGGCATAGCTCGCACTGGGGCGGCAGTGGCTGACGCACCGGTAGGGCGTTGGCCGAGGGCCTGGGTGGCTGAGGAGAGGAAGGTGAGAAGGGCACTTCGTCAAAGCTACGTCGGTGATTAACAGAGGAACAAAACACAGCGGTTTCTGTGCTCAGAGCTGAAATACTTACGCATGCGCTGGGACGCCATCATGCGTGGGACCTGCGCGTTGGGGGTCGCGGTGGGACGGATGGTGTTGAAGGTCTGGGGCCGGGGAGCTGATGGGCGCATGGCATTGGGCATGTTTTGGAAGTCTGAAGGAAGCGGAACAGCATTAGAGATCCATGCGAGAGTAGTCATGACTCAGCACTTTCAATGTTAATAGAGGGTGCTTGTTACCAATTCAGTGACAGCATCACGTTGGCCGTTCTGTTCACTGGATACAAAGTTTCTACTTACGTTGAGGCCGCACGCCTTGAGTGGCCCAACGAGGGCTGGGCCGAAGCTGCGCCAGCTGGTTGGCGGAGTAGTACGCGGCACGGTTCTGGGCCTGAGCCGGGAGGAGAGAAACGATTCATCATTACATGATCTGTTACAGCCACGGTACTGACACATTTACCCTCAACCAACAGAAGTGGTTAACACCAGTGTAACACAGTGCACCTGTACATTTAACTACCAACAATCAGGTATGCTTAGTTGTCAGGCACAGGGGGTGGGAGACTCACCTGAGGTATAGCCGCCATGAAATAGCCTGAGGGTGGGGCAGGCTGATATGGGTTGAGGACAGGGTTGGGCACAGCACGGACTGTGGCCATCCTCTGCATGTACTGGTTGGTTAGATGGGCTTGACGCTCCTCCTTACGCTGGGCCAGGGCCACATACAGTGGCTTTGTGGCAACAATACGTCCGTTCATTTCTGTAACGGCCTTTGTTGCCTCTTCCGGGGAAGAGAAACACACAAAGCCAAAGCCTTTGCTGCGGCCCCCCTCCATCATTACCTTAGCGCTAGTTATGGTTCCGAATGGAGAGAATTCTTTACGTAGGCGCTCGTCGTCCAGGCCATCATCCAGGTTTTTCACATACAGATTGACACCCTGGTGTATGGAAAACAAAGTAATGCATCAAGAATGAGTCAAATCAGCAGAGTCTTGTAGAGCCAGCAACCATTGTATCCAATGACAAACAAGTTAAAATTAGGTTTTAGAAGGCTACAAAACGTTACGCAACTTTAATTCTCGATCCTTTGCACCAACTTTACTGCTCATCACAATTTGAACTACTGGGC
The DNA here is from genome assembly GCF_949748355.1 of Melanostigma gelatinosum. Classification (NCBI taxonomy): domain Eukaryota; kingdom Metazoa; phylum Chordata; class Actinopteri; order Perciformes; family Zoarcidae; genus Melanostigma; species Melanostigma gelatinosum. Next base: position 24,300,324 of record NC_136642.1, on the reverse strand, counting down.
CTGTTGGTAGACACACCCCCTACATGGGTATCTTCACACTGACTGGTAGGGGGGGCATCAGGACCCAGAATGCATATTTCGGTTATTTGCTAAAATGCTAAAACCATGTAATGTGTCGAATGAAATTGCTACGCCAGAGTGGAAGGCAAACAAACCTGGTATCTCGTCATGCGATCCTGTTTCATCTGCTCAAATTTACGCTTGAGCTCATTCTGCCGCTCTCCTTTCTTCTGTGCGCGGCCCACATACACTTGTCTGCCATTAAGGTCTTTGCCGTTCATGTCGTCCACAGCCTGCAATGAAATAAGCAATAGACGTAACGGAAGATATGGTTGTATTGATTTATACTCACTCATAGCAGAGGTACAGTGACAGGTTAATTTTCCAATTATTAAAAAGATATATATTATGTCCCCTGAGAAAAGAACCACGAGTTGATCCTCACCTTTTGTGCATCCTCGTGTCTCTCGAAGCTGACAAAGCCAAATCCCTTGGATTTGCCACTCTCGTCAGTCATAACCCGGATGCTAAGGGCAGGTCCTACAACAGAATAGCCCATCAGCACATATTATAAAATTGGACCAATTAACACCGGCAACCTACTTAATTGTAAGCATGCCACTCTCTGAAACAGTATCATTGTCTTACCATATTTATTAAACATCTCCCTTAGCTTCTCGTCATCCATGTCCTCCCCAAAGTTCTTGATGTAAACATTGGTAAACTCTCTGGCGCGTGCCCCGAGCTCAGCCTCCCTCTCTTTGCGAGACTTAAAGCGGCCAACAAATCTGTTGGTTAAATGATGTAAAATATTATTATTTACATCACACATCAGTACATACCAAGACAAGACTTGGCTTAACCGCTCAATTACCATGGTTTTCAAATGACTTTGGCTGGAATATCAACGGAAAACCCAGAGCTTTTGGAAAAACTGTTCGCTGTAATAGTCTTTTTTGGCAACAAAAAGTAGTGTGGAACACCCAAAGCTCTTGTATAGCTGCAGTGTGTTTAGATCTTAAACCAGTCAAGAAGTAAAGCACTAATATTATCATTTACCCCAGGAGAGCAAAAAATGTATTATTCAGGAGGATGCATTTCAGGTTAACGGCAATGAACGACTAAACAAGTTGTAACACGGGCATTTGCACCAAGTGAACACGGTAAGCAGTGTAGACTGCAGGAAAAATGTGACAGCAATCACAGAAATCTTTCTTATGGATCAGGCTGCTTCAAACCACGCTTCCCCTGGTGTCATTTCACAAAGAAACACTATGAAATGAATTACAGAATACTAGGATTGTACACTACTTTAAAAACAAATAACTATTATTTTGGATAGTATTTCACAACTACACTTGCACAGATTTAAAGGTTCCCTGCGTCTAACACTGAAAGATGTTCAAAACTTGCCACTGCTCTTTAGGGAGATTGTCATTATTCACTTGGTTGTATGAAAACAGAAAGGTCAGTAGGCAGGATTGGAGATGGGTTTGAGGACAAGATGCAGTTATACACAAACTTGATTAGATATAAAAGTCACGTTCATACGACACTCCAAAAAATACTTATCTAAACAAGTGTAATTGTAGTCCCACTTACACTTTTCTGTCATTGAGCAACATGCCATTCATTTTCTCAATGGCCCGCTCAGCAGCCTCGTGGGTCTCAAAGTGCACAAAGCCGTAACCCTTTGAGCCATTTTCATCACAAACCACCTTGGAAAGGGGAGATTTGAGCATGTCAAAACAATCCCAAACACCATGCATTTAAAAACACCACAGACACACAGCATCAGTTTCAATCTGTAGTCATGCAAACTAGTGTTCTGTATGTAAAGCACTCAAACACAAACGCAGAGGTGGACACAGTGAATGGTGCCCTGCCTACCTTGCAGGACAGGATGTTTCCAAAGGCAGAGAAGGTGTCATAGAGGGCTTTGTTGTCAATGGACTTGTCCAGGTTCTTGATGAAGATGTTGCCCACTCCGCTCTTCCTCAAGGAGGGGTCCCGCTGAGACCACATGATGCGGAGGGGCCTGCCTTTGATCACATCAAAGTTCATGGTGTCCAGGGCTCGCTCAGCTGGAAAACAGGACACAACATTTTAAGACTGGACACTAGGTTCATATGTCTTGTCTGATCGGTTTAACTGCTATCACTTGTGTACCTCTATAGAAACTAAAAACAAGACCAATGCATGCTCATAAGATAACGACATCTGATATCATGATTACTAAAACAATTCTGCTTATTGCAACAGAGATACCAGGCCATAGCATGTCTAGTTCGTGAAAAAAATATGCAAGTCAAGATGGTGCCACATCCCATTTGCTAATATTAGCTGTGTGCTATAAAAACTTAGAGTAAACCTACCATCAGCGGGCTGCTGGAAGTTGACATAGGCATAGCCGAGCGACCGACGGGTGATCATGTCTCTGCACACCCGAATGGAGAGGATGGGCCCGGCCGGGCTGAACTTCTCGTACAGCATGGCCTCCGTAACGTCTGGGTGCAGGTCTCCCACATAGAGGGAAGCCATTGGGTAGCTCGGCGCGCTGGGATTCATGGTGGACGACGTGTGCTCGCAGGCAGTACAACTGGAAGGTTATATTAACTCGATATATTGTTGACAACAGTCAGCAAATATACGCCTCTTGTATGAAGAGATTCCTGTGCCTGGTCTCTTCAACAACGTGTTACAAATTAACAGCGCAGACACATGTACTAGCTGTCTAACCAGTTAGCAACGTGGGCTAGTTAGCTTGATTAGCAAAATGTCGGAGCGTGGCCTAACCGATATGGCTCGCGGACTTCACAATTTTGAACCGGTACTCTACCTCAGTCAGTTATACAACTTAATTATCAGTAGTAAACGAAGCAAATGTTCTCGTTTACTCGAATGACAAAGCCCTTAAAGGGAGAAATAAGCGGTTGACAATATAACTGGCTGACGGTAATCACCCACGCTTCCAACAATGAGGCTAACTGCTTGGCTTGCTAACGTTTCTTCTCGTTTTCGTCTTTCGTTCTTTTTGAAGACTTCTTCGCGTTGCTTGGGTTGGCAAATGAAATCCTGCTTCACCGATTTTTTTTTTCTTATAAAAATATGTCTGCGTGTGCTCTCTAGCTTTTGGTTTGTTTCATAATAATAAAATGTGTGCCGAGACTAGCTCCGGAGCACACCCTACGCAGACGGATTACGAGAATGAAAGGAAGGTCGGTGGAGGTTGTTTCGCGATTCTAGTCGAAACCACGACGCTTGTACCACCAAGGCTGACGTCACACTTATCGCGATATTTCACACCAGCTTTCCTTTAGCAGGCGATTTTCTATCTATTCACTTGACATGTACAGTCCCCAGCTCTATTTGGAACACGTAAGGAATGTGTCGATGGTCAGCTATTCAACAGCCTGAGCCATAACTTGTTTTTGAAACTACTCGATGCACCAATTATATTTCCCTGAGTCAGCGAAACAGTGATGCTCTGCTGTGACCCCGCTAGCTTCAGAAATAGCATAAACTGGCCATTTAATTATCTACATGTCTAGACACGCGTAAGGGGATGATATTGGACAGAGCTTGATAATTCCTTGATAATATAAATTCATCAATTTGATTATCCAGCACATTTTTAATGCTTCGGCGTCTCTCAGTATTTTTCATGTCTGAAATAAAAGTGGATGCACTTTTGGGCATCCTCCCATATACTGTACGTCCCTGGACACTCCAATGTGTTCATACTACTACTTTTAACCAGGTAATGAAATGGTTCACCTGAAGCATTTATCTCGAATTGATGCCTAATGTTCATACATTTTCATCTATTGTTGATTAACCCAACTAACTACGTATTATAGTATAAGTAAATAAATATTTGTCAACGCCCTAGAAATAAGTAGGGCAATAAAATGTCAGACAAATTTCCCTCTGCTGGGCGCGCTCCCGCGAGGGGTCACGCGCGTCTCAGCCAGTCGGCACACCTACAGGCGGCTTCAAAGAGCGAAAGCTAAAAGCTACACACAAAATGCTACATTGACAGCATTTTTTTCGTTTGCAATACTGACGATTCCGACAGGCACTACCAATAAACGCATATCCTATAGATATTTTTTGCATTACCTACAGGGTACAGTTGAATGTTACCTTGATTACTCGTGTGCAAAGTGAGCACAAACTGTTCTCCGCAGATGTGCCAACGACTATGTTTCACTCTCGGGGATGGTTGAGGAGATGGCTCTGCACTGCATCATCCCACTGCAGTGGCCTCCTCCCACATTGTCATGGCAATAAGGGCAGCAAAACCCACAGCTGTGTAATAGTAAATGGCGTTTTTGTTTCCCTTCCTTCAGCTGTGCATTCAAGCATGGCATTGAAGAAAGCTTGCTGGCTTCTTGATTTTGGAACATGACAGATGATGCTCGAACCCCATGAAATGGTTGTTCAACACTTCTGCTGCCTTTATTGATTAGCTTAGCATTTTGGAGGTTTACAGGAGTAAACCTTCTGCGTCGCCTGTCTCCAAAGGGCCAGTGTATTCAAACATGGCCCTTGTGCTTGTAGTGTAATTCTTGTATTTTCCCTTTCTAAGGAAACCTTCAGGTTCTCCCATGTTGCAGTTTGAGGACACGTCACAATGGACATTTACCACAGCAACGTTAGGAGACGCTGAATCAAACTAGTGCATAATTAGGACACTGGCTCTCCGGTCTTACAGTCTCCGTGTGACTCACTTATTCTTGCGATTCACACATGGAGCATCTCTCGTACAAAGGCGGCTGACTTTACCATCCAAATATAGCAACAGTCGTGGCTTTTGAGGCAAAATCACTCGAGACGAAAGTCATTCACGTGAGTTACAAATTACTTTAGATAACTCAAGACTACCAGTACATCACACAAGGTTGAAACTTTTAAATTATTATTTTTTTATTCCACTTACATGAAATTACACATTTCCCCCCCAAATAACATTATGCTGGGGTGTTCTGTATGAAAATTCCAAAGACATGAACAAAGCTAGCCCGCCCGACCACAACCATCCTTACATATCCACAAACTAATTCTTAACATGCAGTTGAGGCAAGTATTGAAAGAAAAAAGACAAATCAAAAAAAAAAAAAAAATCTTAATTTGATAGAGCAGTAACTAGATAAGCACATGGGATTTCTTCTTAACGGCTGTGCTCATAAAAAGCAAGCTTGTGTGCTCTTTTGTTCAATATTTTCTATACCTCGTAATCGATACATAGAAATACAAAAGCAGGTCACCTGAAAACAAACAAAAAAATAATAATAATAGAGTAGTAAGTTGAGCAACTGACAGTAAATGGAATGTAACCGGTGCTCCAAGAAAACCTCACACCTCCACCGTCTTCACCGCCGCCGCCATTCCTCCTGCCAAGCACAGACCAACAGCTGCTGTCCTACTGTGAGCAGCCAACTCCTCATTGTGAAACCAGATTTATCATCGAGACACTGTGTTAATACAGAACATGGCCGTGAACATGAATAGGACACAGTACAACTTTTTTATGACTCTAAAAGCTCAACCAAGCTGCATGTTTCATGAGCTGAGAACTTGTCCTCTTACCCACCACCTCAATAATGCAACAACCCTATTGCTCCCACACACAAAAAAAGAAAAAAAAGAAAAAGAAGAAAAGGTCAGCAGACAAGCAACCAAACACTTTATCGTTCCACATGGACCCTCCCGCCACGCAATTCAAAACTTACCCTCCCCATCCCCTTTCCCCACAGTTACTACAAAAGAAGGAATAGTAAACCGGCAGGAATGAGATGAGTGTTGAGAGAACTAAATAGAAAAGAGATGGAGAGATTTGGACGACAATGATAATAAGGTGGTCTCAGTGTTGATGGACATGTTGAAGATGAACCGGGATGATGGCAGGTAGACAGGGACGACTGTGGGGGTCTGGCTCATTCTCCGGTCTCCACTTGATCCTCTGCCTCCTGCTGGTTATCAGAGGTCCACAGCTGAGAAAAGAGGACAAGCAGGAGAAAGAGGCAGCGAGAGGGAGAAGTGGGGAAAGGAAAATAGTGCAACATCCGTTAACACCGCATCTATTCAAAATACTTTGCATGTCAAAAAAAAGAAAGGGCGGGGGGAGACTTACTGTCAAGTTGTCTCTCAGTAGCTGCATGATTAGCGTACTGTCTTTGTATGAATCTTCACTCAGTGAATCGAGCTCTGAAATGGCCTCATCAAACGCCTGAAGGATTAAAAACACTTATAACGGCTGGAACAGTGATGTGGTCTAAACAAGCTGTACGTGGGTAGAATGTAAATATCAACTTAGTTTTTACAGTTTTAGTGCAGTCTGTATTTAAACAGTTCTGCAATCCATTTCGACATGTTAAATACATCAGCACTACATTGAGAAGCTTAATATCTTCAAGTGTGAGGAGAGTTATATGGTGTTGTGAACCTACATCTTTAGCCAGCTTGCAGGCCTTGTCAGGTGAGTTGAGGATCTCATAGTAGAAAACAGAGAAATTGAGGGCAAGACCAAGACGGATTGGGTGCGTGGGCTGCATTTTGTCTTTGCTGATCTCAAAGGCGGCTTGGTAGGCGTTCTTTGAGTTCTCCATGTTGGCTGAGAGGAAAAAAAGGAACATAAGAACAACATAAGAGCCGAGGAACATACAAACTGACAATTTAATTAAACTTTGTTTCAGACTGTAGGGAAAAAAAAAAGAGTTACTGGTTTATTATGAACACCTCAATAAAACAGCCCAACAATAAATCCTACCATAAGATTTGGTTCAGTTCTCACACTATTTTGTCCTTCCCATTATAATCAATTAAAGTAAGAAAGTTATATCAACATCTCACTGAAAGTTAAAACAAAACTTACAGTAACTGATGACTAATACTATAGACGGCCACACCTCTCTGCGGCATGAACAAGGGCCTCCATTTCAGTTTGTGTGGAGTGTAGAGCACCAAGGAGACGGCTCGCTGGAAACTTCAACACAAGATTTTCTGAAGGCCCAAATAAAGTTCCCCAGAACATGTTAAAGAAAGCTAAGTTGTACATACTGTCTTATTGTGGCTAACGTGGTGGTGCTGTTGGAAGCTGGTCTTCACAGTGAAGGAGGTCTTATTAAAGCAGATGCAGGAGGTCCAAAAACAGAGACTCCTGTAATTCACGCCTTGTTTTCAGAAATCAGCAGCTTGTCAGCTTAGGTTAGCATAAAGCAGAGGTAGCCAACACTGTGCCCGCGGGCGCCTGGTTCGCCCGCGAGGACCATGCGAGTCGCCCGCGAGGCATGTTCTAAAAATAGCACATCACTGTTCTTTTTTTAATCAAAAACACTTGCATTAATGTAATATGACAATATCTAATATAACATTTTAAAAATGAAAATAGTTTATGTATATATGAACTCTGACCTTTTCTGAAGTCAAAGTTCAATATTGTGCGCATGTCAAATGGCCATCTCACTCTTTGCTGAGACAAGGAAGTGGGCACAGCTACGATGGGAAGCTACGAAGCTAGATGTGGTTCTTACCCCCCAAACTAAAGAAAACATGGCAGACAAGCGAAAGAAAACATACTACTTCCACAATGATTGGGAGGAAGAGTTCTTTTTTACGACAGTGAAAGACAAATGTGTGTCTCATTTGCGGGGCAACTGTAAAGCGGCACAATGTGGAGAGACACTTCAGTACGTGTCACAATAGCTTCCATGCTAACTACCCACCTGGCAGCGCACTACGGAAAGAAAAAGTGCGTGACTTAAGGCAGCTTTGGGCAAACAGTCTTTTTTCACGGGGCCGGTGATAAAATCACAAAAACAGAAGCTTCGTTTAGAGCTGCACATTTGTTGATGAAGAACAAGAAACCCTTTTCGGACGGGGAGGTCTTGAAAGAAGCAATGATAGTTGCAAACACTGTGCTCAAAGACGAGAAGAATGGTCCCGATGCCATCTCCGCTCTCTCTGATGTGCAACTGGGGGAGAGTACGATGGTAAGAAGAGTGTCGGCTATATCCGAAAACTTAACGGAGCAACTGGACCGGGATCTGGTTCAGTGCAGGTGGTTTAGCATCCGGTGCGACGAGTCCGTGGACAGCACCAGTACAGCTGATGATGTTCATCTGAATGGTGTTCGACAATTTCGCCACAAAAGAAGAAGTCCTGACACTTCTGCCCCTGAAGACAACGAGGGGAATTGACATCTACAACGCGGTGAAGAGTTTGTGGAGAAAAAGGTCCCGTTAGAAAAGCTGGTGTCGGTGACAACAGACTGGGCTCCCGCCATGACGGGCCGGCATGGAGGCTTCATTGCACAATGTAAAGGTGACCCAGACTTCCCAAAATGTATCCATTACCACTGCATCATTCATCCTACAGATTTGGTGATTAGTACTAATGTGATAGGATTCATTTAAAAAAGTGAAACAGTTGATTTTTTTTAATCTTACATAACCGATCATTTGTATAAACATGGGCCAGAGTTCACGATTTGTTCAAAAATGTTAGTCCTCTGACTTTCAAATGTTGAAAGAGATTAACAAATAAATGTTGCATGTTTAAATATATCGGTTTCCTACCATCCTTGTGGAAATAATTGTGAGGAATAATTAACATAAACGTGATCAGACAGTCTCTTCACATATTATTATTATTATTAAAAGGTGATCTGTGCAATTTTGTTATTCAGGAAGTTTGTATCAAACAAGTAGCCCTTCGTACTGCTCAGTACCCTTAAAGTAGCTCTCTGCTTCAAAAAGGTTGGTGACCCCTGGCATAAAGACTGGAAACAGCTAGCATGGCTCTGTACAGTAACAATGTCCAGCTACTGGCAGCTTTAAAGATCACCAATTTACACTTTGAATCCATGCACACACAAAAAAAAAGGATGCCTCTTTGAGAGATGTCAGAGTTAGACAGTGTTACTGCCTGTAGACCGTCTGATTACTACTTTGAGTTTGTAATCGGATGTACAGTGCCTTGAATTATTATTATTTATTAAACGTATGTAGTCACTTGTGTATCCTTCCGCTAAGTCCATCACTGTCGTCTCATGCGAGCCGTTTGACAACATATACCGCCGGACAACATTTTGAGTAACAAAAGGAAATTACCTTTTGTTTTTGGTAATAAATAAATTCTCGTTTTGTCGCGATAACAAAGCCTGCTTTCTCTTTTTAAGAAAACATTAAAAAACAATTTGAAACGTGTCCATTTGGAGTTTCCATAAAAGATGTAGTCATGCTCATCTAAAAGACTAAAATGAATCAACCCCCCAAAAAATCCTATGGGCTCAAGCTGGTGACCACGGACCAGTCTCTTACTGCGATACTGTTTGAGAACCAACAGTGAGGAGCCAATGTCAGAAAGCTTGTACCAAAACTAAGTGTTCATTTTAGAATATCTAATACATCTTTTTTTGACTGGGCTAGAAGTTGTACACATCAGATCTTTAGAGAGGAAAACATGGACACGCATATATAATGATAATCAAATAAATCCACCCACACACAGATGGTATAAAAGAGATTAACACAGAGCTTACTCTTCCTCTCGTCTCCTGTAGCCACCTCAGCCAAGTAGCGATAGTAGTCTCCTTTCATTTTCAAATAGAAGACTTGGCTCTCTGCTTCAACGGCGTTTACAATAAGATAAGTGTCCAAGAGAAGCTGTGGCAAGAAAAACAAACAAAACATGTATTGTAGACTGGTAGAAGGGAACAGACCACAGAAGATGTTGTCAACTAATGTACATAGTTCTTTACAAGTGGGGCTGGCAGACCCCTGAAATCAGCAGAGTTGATTTGTATACTTGGGTACAACTGCTATAAAATATGCACACAATTCATTAACAAAAAAGGCAATACACAGATTTCTACAAGGATCATTTGACCCATCACTTATCCACGGACAAAAGCAGTCATTTCATTCCATTAAAATAAATCATCACGGCCAACATTCCTCAGACCTAAATGAGGGTAGAGCTGGCTACCTCCTGCAGCCTTGGACCGTGAGCCCGAGACTTCGCCGTAGCTACATCACAGATCATGTGATGGTGGAGAGTGGGAAAGGGTGGAGGAGGATGAGTGTATGGAAGAAAGATGGTGGGGTGGAGAAAGATGGGAGAAAGCTAGGCTGCTGAACTCTTGATGAGCTTTTGCTGAGGAAGTAAGTCACTCAGAGCCAGCGTGGCTCTTCCAACACGAGCATGCCGCACTTGACAACATCTCCCTATTGCCACCCTAACCGCTAGCTGGCAGGGGGAACAGCGCACCTTATTGTCATAAGAGTGTACCATAACATGAGACCAGCTTGATAGTGTTAATCTACTATGCTAATGCACTATGGGACAAATGGGGTTAAACACTGGTTTTCCAGAAACATGAAGGAAGACGTAATTCAAAGTGCAGATTTGATCTTTTCATGGTTTAACTGTGGATTTTTAATGAAGTTTCCATGTGACCATTTTCATGTCGTTTCTCCAACCACAACAAAACGTGTGCCATAAAGAGTGATAAGAAAGCAGAAAAACAGAATTCCCCATGGCACTAAGTTATAGGTTCTTTTTACGACTTTCAGAACATCAATATATCAGAAAACAACTATTTGCTATTTAAAGACATAGTAGAGTAACGTCGTCCTGAGCAGGGAATAAAGTACCTCCCTCTGTGTAACCCGGGCTTCTCTGTGCTTTGTTTATGTGGCCGGTACGGCTGCGTATGCCAATCCCTGTTTGTGTCCGACTGGCTAGCTAATGGCTGCAGCTCTGCAGTACACTCAGTGGTTACTGCTAATAATGCTGTCGGCAAACTTTATATAATGGCCAAATGGTAAAGATAAAATGTCCTGGTCCGTCAAGTGATGGGCCCAAAAATACTTCAATAGACGGGAAATAAAGAAATCTGTAACTCAATGGATTTTTCTGGACAGAGGGCTGGGTTAACAAAAACGCCCATAATGCAGAAGATGCAGATATTCTCATCAGAGTACTAAACTCTTAAGTGACCTTTTTTTGCTCCATGTGCAACCTCCATAGGAATAAACAATGTGCTGCCTTCAATGCAGTTTACAGTTCTCTTTACACGTGCATGCTCTCTGGTATGTACAGCAACATGAACACTGATGCTAGATTACATAGCACCATACTTTTCGGACTATAAGCCGCTACTTTTTACCCCACGCTTTGAGGCGTCGTCTTATAGTCCAGTGCGATTTATATACGGATTTTTCCGTAGCTTTTCTCCGCCACAACCGTAGCGTTTCTCCGCCACAACAACCGCAACTTCCGGTTCAGGTCTAACACAACATTTACTAGCTCCCGACAGAACAGTTGCTACCAGCAACCCCTCTGCTACCAGCTGTTACTGACAGGGTCGCTACAATATGGATGAAGTACCTTTGACCAACCTCTCACTAGGACTGTTAACAAAAAAGGTTGAACTGCAAGATGCTTTTAACAGTACATGTCCGATTCGCTAGCTTCTAAGCTAATTTTAACATTACCACCAATGGGGAAATGCTAACCACGATTAGCATTAGCGAATATATAATATATCTTCGTACATCTTTTCATGCAGACATACTTGCATTGCAGACTAAGGTCTCTCACGGCTACCAAACGAAAAGCAATGAGGCAATAACTGTTGTTGCTCATAGCTCTGAATAGCTGTTGTGCTAGCAGCAACTGGCCAAGCCAGTTAGCCGTAAATGCTATGCAGAGCTACGAGCAACGTAGACACGCTGCATGAGAAGAGCAACTTTTTCTCAAGTCTGCCAGTGGATCCTAACAGCGTGGAGCAGTGTGAAAGAATCCACCATCACCAACGGGTTCCGAAAGGCTGGACTGCTGCGAGATGAGGGGGACAGCGCAATGCGGAGGACAGCGCAAGCTCAGGGGCGGATTTGCCTCGGGAGCAAAGTGACACTCAGGGTGCAGACCGGACTGAGTGCAACGAAGCAATTCTGAGGCTGTTTATTTCCGACACTGAAGAAGAGGACTTAAATGGTTTTAGTGCACAGGAGGACGATGGTGACAGCGATCAATAGCGATCCTGTGTCGATCCAGCCACTTTCCGGCTCGGATCAGAGGGATTACCGGTACCGTAAGCCACTTCCCGGCTTGGACCTGTGCGGAGCGCGTGGAGACGCCTCCTAGTTGACTTCTTACCGTTTTTTCCAGTTCTACAAAACTTGTTCAAGAGTTTTTTTTGTGTGGGTGTTTTTGAGTGAGAGAAATAAATCATCTTGGTTTGCAATATAACTGCTGTCCTGAGTCTGCATTTGGGTCCTTGAACACACCACATCATGAACCGGTAGGTATGTCTGTATGAAGCATGAAAAGATATACGGTACAAAGGTGGATACAAAGATATATTATATTCTCTAACGCTAATCGCTAATGCTAATCGCGGGTAGCATTTCGGCTTATAGTCCGATGTGGCTTATATAAGTAAATATTCAGTTTTCATCTCAAAATTAGAGGGTGGGGCCTATATACCAGTGCTACTTATAGTCCGGAAAGTATGGTAAGTTCTGTTAGCAATACAAAACATTACTTAAAAACAGCATTAAAGTGCATATTGAGTGTGTTAGTCTCCTTTGATCGGACTGTATAGCACATAGAAAAAAGTGTCAATCCATACGACCAGACTATATCACTTTCACACCAAAGCAAAAATCCAGAGAATATCCGTGTTTGCTATTGGTTTGAACCACCAACTTGCTGCAATGACGTTTGATAGGGTGATTAAGTAGGCAGGCATGGGCTCTTTTTTGTCTTCATGCAACTACTTCCAGAAGTTGCGCAACAAAGTGCTATAACATGAATACCATGGAGACTAAAGGTATGCGTTTGTTCCTTTCTATGGCAGCTGGTTTTCATGCTGCCTGTGATTATGGAATTTAAGAACAAGAACAAACATGTCTTTAGACTTGTTCAGACGACACCTTGCACGAACTAGTTTGCTTCAGGTATACCACAGCCTTATCCCTGTCCTACACTCCTCCTACTCTGCCCTATTTACCCTCATCCCGCTCTATTTCGGTCCCCATAAGGCTGCCCGGCCGTAGTGGAGGTCAGCGAGCCAGAGCGCTGGTAGCTCAGCTGCAGCCATTATAGGATTAGGACACGCTGAGTCACCAGACAGATACTTCACAAGCTGAGAGAAGAAGAGTAGCAGAGGTTGGACAGATTCATGGCTCGAAATTCCATGTGCATATGGATGGTCGTGCACGTAGAATATGAACTCTGCATGCAATTTTCAGCTCCATATGCACTAGTGCACGTAACTTGGTACAGAAAATACATTGTGCAGGGCTGTCAACTCTTACGCATTGACCGGGAGACTCTCAGAAATGACACTTCACACTTGCTCATGCCAATGAAAAATGTTTACACAATAACGAACTAATTTCTGACTGATAACATTGTGGCGCAAATAGGTGACATGCAGCACAACACAAACCCAGGGTTTTGGAGAGCGTCTCATTCGTGCTGTTGTGGTACCAGTACTTTGGAGTGGCCAAAAAGAAGAAGACTCTCGTTTCAACAATAATTTACAACAAATTATATATGAAATAAGCGGTTTCATTATTAAATTTGCTGAGAAGCTCAGTGGATTTCTTCTCAAACATTCCTATGACCATATCAAATTTGAAGTCGCCTAGTTTAACTTTACATTACTGTACATGGAACGCCATCTCAAATTATATTGTAACACTTGGAAAATGTCCTTATTTTTAACCCCAGAAATTAAATGGATACATTCCCACAGAGGTTTGCTAAAAATACCAATGTAATCCTGTTAAAGAAGACTATTTTACTGTATAGTTTTTATGAAAGTGGGAAAAGGGGATAGATACATATATACTTTATTCATCCCCAAGGGGAAATTTGTCAAATTGGCTGGTTACACTGAGGATCTTCTCTTGCATGTCAAAACTCTGATGAGACACTCCTCTTGGTGATGGCACTCATTGCTCCACAATGTTGGCTGCCTCATCTCAACTACTCATAAAAAAAGTCGACAGAACGTAGAATCTTTCAACAGCTTCTTATCAGACTACAACCTGTATTATAAAATATATAAAGAAAAGGCTACACTACTGGAACCCAAGCCTGCTGACATGTCACCAAAAAGGAACACTATGACCTTTGTAAGGAATAAATGTTATGGCAGGGTATTTACCGTACTTTTCGGACTATAAGCCGCTACTTTTTACCCCACACTTTGAGGCGTCGGCTTATAGTCCGGTGTGCTTTATATACGGATTTTTCCGTAGGTTTTCTCCGCCACAACAACCGCAACTTCCGGTTCCGGCCTAACACAACATTTACTAGCTCCCGACACAGAACAGTTGCTACCAGCAACCCCTCTGCTACCAGCTGTTACCGACAGGGTCGCTACAATATGGATGAAGTACCTTTGACCTACCCCTCACTAGGACTGTTAACAAAAAAGGTTGAACGGCAAGATGCTTTAACAGTACATGTCCGACTCGCTAGCTTCTAAGCTAATTCTAACATTACGGCCAATGGGGAAATGCTAACCGCGATTAGCATTAGCGAATATATAATATATCTTTGTACATCTTTTCATGCAGACATACTTGCATTACAGACTACGGTCTCTCACGGCTACCAAACGAAAAGCAATGAGGCAATAATCGCGGTTAGCATTTCCCCATTGGCCGTAATGTTAAAATTAGCTTAGAAGCTAGCGACATGTTATGATGTTCATAGAAGAAGACAACTTTAGTACTGTTTAAAGCATCTTGCTGTTCAACGGGGACACCTGCCGCTTATAGACTAGTGCGGCTTATCTATGTACAAATTCTTTTTTCTTTTAAAAATCAGCTGGTGCGGCCTATATACCGTGCACTCTATAGTCCGGAAAGTACGGTACACAAAATGTTCTGCATTGTGTGAACTCAAGCACTTTGTTTCTTTACTTTGTCATCTCAGGGTTATCCATTTACTGCTCAGTGCCGATCAAATTGAGGAAGTTGGTGACTTTTCAAAGGAACTGCTGATGCAGGTGAGTGAAGACCACTTGGAGCATTACCATAAGTCAGGATTAACCCACTTGTCACTTCACCTACTGCTGAATAATTTGGCAAACTCAGACTATGAATCAAATCGATACGGTAAGTACAAAATGTTCTAAAAACTTAAAGACTTTCACACCAACTGAAATACTTTCCATGCCTCAGGGAAAATGCCACGAAAAGCCAAAGTCATCACTGTTACGAGAACTAAAAAATGGAACAGTGGAGAAGAATTGCCGTAAGACTGCCAGAGGTAGAAATTAAGCACTCTGGGCGTGGCACTTCACAAGGTCTGCTGGGTCTTGACAGAAATTACACATTCAACAGTATGAGCAGTATGAGCACAGTCATGCAGAAGCATGACTGTGGAAATAGTCCCATTACTCTGTCATCCAGCACTTCTTCACATAATATGAATGTCAACGACAAAAAGCTATAACAAAACAGACAGAAATCCAATAAAATGTTACAACTCTCACCAGCACGTCCCGGCAGATCTCCTTCAGCTCATTCTCGATCTTTTCCCGGTACTGTTTGGCCATGTTCCTCTTCCCCTCGCCTTCGGCCTTCGACTCAATGCTGGACACCACGCGCCACGAGGAGCGGCGGGCACCCACCACATTCTTGTAGGCCACCGACAGCAGGTTGCGCTCCTCGTTCGTCAGATCGCTGTTTCCCTCCGTCACAGCCTTCATTGCAGCAGCCATGTCATCATACCGCTCGGCCTGCTCGGCCAGCTTGGCCTTTTGCACCTGTTCTTTCTGGACTGACTCGCTCATGACTGCTCACTGGACAAAGGAAAGCAGAGAAGAAGAGGACAGCTGGTGGTCAAATGTGTGAAGAAAAATGAATGAAGCTAATCTATCAGCAAAAGAGAAACCATCTATGTGGGTTTAACTGAAGTTGAGGCAGATCATGCACCCATTTTGAGGCTTGCTGCTCTCCTTAGGAAAAGATTCGACAACAGGGGTCTCAAACTCCCGGCCCGCTACATCATTTTATGTGGTCCGCGAATCTGCCAGCACAAAAAAAAAAGTAAAACAATTTTTTTTTTTTTTTAAAGTTAGACGAAGAATAAAAATATCCCCATAGTCGAAATTATGAGATAGAAAGTCGAAGTTATTCGATAGAAAGTCATAACTAGAAAGTCATAATTCTGAGATTGACAGTCAAAATGATGAGACTGAGATCGACAGTCAAAATGATGAGACTGAGATCGACAGTCAAAATGATGAGATTGAGATCGACAGTCAAAATGATGAGATTGAGATCGACAGTCAAAATGATGAGATTGAGATCGACAGTCAAAATGATGAGATTGACAGTCAAAATGATGAGATTGACAGTCAAAATGATGAGATTGACAGTCAAAATTATGAGATTGACAGTCAAAATTATGAGATTGACAGTCAAAATGATGAGATTGACAGTCAAAATGATGAGATTGAGATTGACAGTCAAAATTATGAGATTGAAAGTCAAAATTATGAGATTGAAAGTCAAAATTATGAGATTGAAAGTCAAAATTATGAGATTGAAAGTCAAAATTATGAGATTGATAGTCAAAATTATGAAAGAGAAAGTCAAAATTATGAGATACTTAAACAGTTAGAAGCAGCTCTTTGACTGGTTACTGTACATTTGACATTGAAATGTATTGTGAGTACATTGAAGACTACTTTAAACTGTGAATGCAGAGAGTTATTTAACAATATGTTACGAGTGGTGACATTTACAACCGGCCCTTTGTGGGCGACCATGATGCTGATGTGGCCCGGAGTGAAAATGAGTTTGAGACCCCTGTTCTACAAGGAAACACTGATTCACTCGATGACTCTGCACAGCTATGGGAGTGAAAGGGTAATTGGGGAGGGAATAATAGCAAGGGCTATCAACTTGGCAACAAGAGGACATTGGTTACATCCAAAGTCTCTTATTAGACAACTCCTCACTCCCCAACCCTCACTGGAGCAGGAAGTCATTCAGTTGAAAATCTGTGAATTGTAGGCCTGAACAACAAAAGGACCACAAACTACTTTAATGTATTAGAACAATTTGTCCTTTCATGTATCGTCTGTTATTTCCCCAATTAACTTTCATTATGGATACAATCCATGGTCGGAAAGAGCAGGAGTGTCTGACAGCAAGAAGCACCCTTTCCATAATGTATTATTTCCATTCAGCCAAGAGTGGTTGATAATTCCTAAGTGTGCGGAATTAAGTGTTGGGTTTGAAATGAGTTACATAATTAAAATTCTCTGAAACATTTAGCCAAATAATTATTATTGTGTATAAATACGGCAGATGCATTCTGCAAGTAGACATGGTTTCTTTGCCTCTAAACAGAATGCAGGTTGTTATTCAAGTGCAGGTGTTTGTTTAACAGGTAACGGGCCACAGCGAGAAAACACTGCTGCTCTGGCAGCGATAGTATCGGAGATGGTATCTACAAATGTTGTAACACTTTAGAGGAGAGGATGTCACATTTCTCTAAAAACATCTTTCCTTGTTTCTTCCCTCTCGTGGTTTCATTGAGTCTCTCCGTGCAAGGAACAGAGGCAAGTGAGAGAATTGTGGATACAATTTAAAAGACGTGGGCTGTGCTCTATATATTTAAGCAATCAGAAAATAATTCCTTGAAATGCTAAATAAATAAAAATAAAAATATGCCTGCAAGGCATGTGAGCAAAAATTATTTGAGAAATTGACAATACTACTAAGGGTGAGGGAAAAAAGAAAAATTATTCTCTTGAACAATTATGACTATGCAGAAAAACTCAATCAGAAAACGTAATACACATGCCTCTTGTTTACGCTCTATGCTAGGCTAAAAACTAGCAGAGTTTTGGTGAGGGCGGCTGAGCTTCAGCAACCGAATAAGGATACGATCAAACCGGCACCCCCGGCTTCAAAGCTAACGTATGGAAGTGAATTAACGTGGCCGAAGCAAATCAGAACCAGAGCTTTTGCACACTTTGGAACCAACGTTTTACAGACAGCGATACTCTCATTCTAAAACCTTACCAAAGCTCAGGTCATGAAATCACTGAGGGAAGCGGGTTGGATGGTAGTAACACTATGCGTGGACATTCGTTGCCACAGAATCTAGTGTCACCGTAGCTGCGTACTTTATCGGGGTTTATTTTTGTACCAGAGATGAATGCTCATTGCCTATAGCCGCAGGATTTGTTTGAAGAGAGTTCTATATTTATTAATGAATAAGAGCAGCTTTTTATGTCAAATGACAGAACACGCTTAATTATGTTTTTACTGCCATGATGATGCTACGGGCCCAATTTTATTTATTTTCTTGTTGGTTCTCTTTGCAATACTTAGAAATGTAACCCTCCAGTTGACATATCTATTATATTAGTTACTAATATTGATTTAATAAAAGATAAGTTAGTTCATCTTTTAAAAAATATATAAATTACAAATATGCAGCAATTAAAAAAGTCAGTGAGCAAAAACTAAATAAAGGACAGAAAAATGTTGATGCATCAAAATGAATCAATCGTTTTATAATCGCATCGTAGCCCTCTGAATCAAACTGAGGTGTCTAGAGAATCCCAGGCCCAAATACTACTTTTAGCCATTGTTCTATAGCACTGTATTGAGAGAAATGTAAGGTACCAGCAGATATAATGTTAATGAAGTGATTAGTAGACTTGACACGCAGGAATTTGCATTGCTAGATCAATACCCTACATCCGTTTGACCCATCCAAAATAGCCAGCGGGGTTCCACAAAATCAATCAATTTTTTTCCATTCCAGAGTTCATGTGTAGTGTGGCCGCCCAGACAGATTTGACACATTTCTAAACTCCATGCTTGGTAAGTTACAAAATGCATTTGTGTTACTTTCAGAAAAACTAAGGTGCTAAATGATCCCTTGACACATTGTTAGCTCTTGGGTGCATTTTGTTGCTCTGCCTGTTCTCCCCTCTGGTGGGCTTGGTTTGGTTCGTATGAGGCATACGCTCCATCTCCATACATGGCAGCTAGTGCTGAAAAGTAATTATAAGGACCACTGTGAAACATTTTGAGGGATTAATTGGCAGCAATGGAATACAATATTCATAACTGTTTTAATCGGTGTATAATTACCTGAAACTAAGAATCTTAGTGTTTTTGTTGCACTGCCATGTTTCTACAGCAGCCCAGAATAGACTAGCTCCAGGGAGAGCATTTGCGGTTTACGTTATTAGAAGGTATGGATGCGTTCAGAAACCTGGTTTTAACGTGCCACGGTGCTAAATTACCAGAGTATTGATAAGCCCTGATGTAACTCGTGTATTTATCAGTACTTTTACATGATTTGGTGTAATGTATTATCACGCTGCAGCACGCAGTCGCTCTGCCGGGCTTAGCGCCTCCAACTACACACACAGCGTGAGCAGATGACTTTATTTAGCGACTTTGTTGTGGTTAAAATAACGGCTGCTGCTCTATATTAAAAAAATAGATATTTATATAAAAGCTCTCTATATGTATTTAAAGGCAATTTAGTAATGTAGAAAATGATTGATAAGACTAGCTCCTAGTTGTACTAAAATCCTAAAGTTAACTCTGTACCTGAAGGCCACCGTAGTTCTCCAACACCACTGGACAGGGAGGGCTGAGCAGAGGGGTATTTAGCTGGGTGCAATTTGCAACATACCACTAGATGTCACTACATCTTACACACTGGGCGTATTAGTGTTGAAGAATAACTACCGACACCAAAACACTAAAGAATAAATATCACTTCAGTGTTTTACAGGTTTGCAAAAAGGGATTGGCGAAATTGTAACAGTTTCAGCACTGATGAGCTGGCGATGTACCCGCTGTATGATGCAACATGACCCATGGGTAATCCGGGGTGTGTATGGATTTAAACAGTAAATAGATATGCTACACAGTTCTAGTTCCGTAGTTAGTTTAAGCCACGTGTGACTGTAAGAGCACTCGTCGAAAGAACGCATGCATACAGCTATGATAACTTTGAAGAATAACTGGATTTTGTATTACTGGTTAGCCCCCCTCTTTCTGTCGTACACACAACCACCACACCCATCCCTGTACCTGTGGCTCGGCGAACATGCGAGAACACGGAAATTAAAGTGCACAATTACAGCGGGGAACTGTGATTAATATTAGAATATTTGACCGACACGAGCCCCAAAGCACTTCCATTAAATCTAACTAGTCTAGACGAGAAACACCATTAAGCGACTGAAAAGCAACTGCTACCACTAGGCCCTCGTGACCCGTTTCCAGCATGGCGCCGACTATTTCCTGAAACGAAGCCTTCCAAGCCAGGCAGCTTTTAAAATTGGCTCGGGGCTAAACCCATTGTTTTCTACCTACTCTATTCATCTCATGGTATAAAACAATGCGTCGTTGGTTGGTTTGCGAGACGCCACGCTTTACGAAAGGTGTACACTGGGTTTAACGTTAGCTGGCCGTTATGTGGCATGTGTGAATCGCACTTTGTCGCGTATTGGTAGTTTAGCTAACGTTAATGGCGTGACATACTCGACATCTAAAGTAAACAATTGAAACAACATTAACGTTACTGTAGAGCTGATGTTATTCTAACGTTACCTTGCTGGTACAGTCAACAAATGTGTAATGTAGCAAACGCTAAACTAAGATTAATTCCCGACGTATATCACGCATTTCTCGCTAACGTTACATGCGACAGTCATTACTCCTCAAATGCAATGCATCGCTGTCATTTAATTATATTCAAACAGGCAAACGAATTAGCACAACCCGACAAATTACTTCAGCAAACAGGTCAACAGAATATCAAAGCTTCAACCTTCGACCTGACCCTCCTTCCACGTCTGCCCGTCTGATGGTCCATTTTAGAACCAGCCATTAGACATGTCCCAAACTGTAGCTAAGCTAGCCATTGTTCTTTGGTCTGATGATTGTCGCCGCTCCATGCAGCCCCAGTCAATTGGAGGCTATGCGCTTCCATTACCACTATATTTTACGATAGATTAAAAGTCCTGACGCTAAATCATGCAAACGTAAACGTGAAGTTTCAAAAGTTGTAACTCCTTTCATACCTGTGTACTGGCAGATAGCAGTGATTTCGGCGTGCCAACAAGCTACAGCTGATTCTCTCAGCCCGTCTTGTGTGAATGCAGTCCACGGGGTTTCCCTCCAATCACACCAGTCCAAGGCACGGCCGGTGGGGGGGGGGGGGGGGGGGGGCATGACGTCAAACGTTACCACGGCAACCGAACACGAGACATTGTGGGAGGAGTAGTTTTCCATCTCATTACCATTATTTC
This sequence comes from Melanostigma gelatinosum, assembly GCF_949748355.1. NCBI lineage: Eukaryota > Metazoa > Chordata > Actinopteri > Perciformes > Zoarcidae > Melanostigma > Melanostigma gelatinosum. The sequence continues at coordinate 24,278,993 of NC_136642.1, read as the reverse complement.
CCCAGCTTTTGTAAGGTAACAAAAATATGTTGTAAATATTAGCACTTTTCGATGTTTTAATAATACATTTATATTTCAACATTGTCATACTCGTAGAGTAATCAGTGTACAGCCAACAAATGCATTACAGGGACTTCTGATTAAATTCAATGTCTAATAGTGATGCATCTGAGCATGAGAACCTCAAACCGACACAGTAACTGATACTGTGATACTGTCTTACTGCAGGTTACACATTTCAATCAGAACAGATGCAGACACAGCACATTGTGGCTAGCCCTGAATGCTGCCCATTATATGGGTAACAAAATGAGATATTGTCATTTTCCACACAGTGCGGAAATCTTGTCTGGAATTGCTGGAGATGCTGAGGGCATCACAAACTAGAACACAGGGCACAGTGCTACAGAGTATATCTTGCCTAATAGAAACTACTATTTCTGCATCCTGGTTGGATTCCAAGGGGAGAGAGTGAAGCTATTTCTGCCTTGTCACATGTTTCCCCCTTGGGCCAAAATGCCAAGCTTGTAACCTATTTAAGGGCAGATCAGATAGTGTTGGCTGTAGAAATGCACAGGCACCAGTGCAAAAAGATGTGGTCAAGGAGAGTTGTAGTGCCAAACCAGAGGGATTTCAAGTAAAGGAAACAAGTTGTAAGCTGAGTGACAGTGTAAAGTGTAAAGACGTGTAACCAGTTAGGTGAGTTCTCATTCAGTCTGTCAACCACGTCTTGAGAACTTGGACACACGCTGCTGAAGTTAAAAAATCCTAACCAGCACCAATTATTCTCCTCATAATTATCCACTGACACTAAATATCACATTATTATTTCAATAACTTTTTCTTTCAATAAATTGTTTCTTAGACAATGGCAGTACTTAGATGTTGTGACTTTGCGATTGTTTGTAATTTACTTCACAATTTAAAGGTGTACTCTATGGATTTCATAATGATGTCATCCAGGTGATCTCACCTTGGGATAGGACACCTCACATTTATAGGAGTACACCTGTATTACAAGCTCTAATGGGAGAGGTTGGACTGTTCTTGCCGGGTTTTTCAATTTGGCAAAGACGGCCAACTCTAGGAAGAGTCCTGGTGGTTCCAAACGTCTTCTATTTCCCAATATTGAGGCCACTGTGCACCTGGTAACACTCAAAGCTTTAGAAATGGTTTCATATCCTTGCCCTGATCTTTGCCTCTTTGTTTTACAGAGACGTCCCTGGACTTGGTTTTTATCCCAACATGCAGCATGAATTGTGGGACCTTATATACACATGTGCCTTTCTAAATGAGGTCCAAATAACTCATTTTGGTTTGATTTTTAATACAAAAATCAGTTTCTGTTGTGAAAATAAAGCTATCTTTCACACTTAGAGCGGATTTAAGAATGAAACAGAAGCTCTCAAGAGGCGTATAGTTATATCAAAGCAATAGATTTATTTATCAACAGAGTTATTCAGCCCAGCAATCAAACATGCATGGGTGCTAATGGTTGCACTCTCAGAGATTCACCATGAGACACACTTGGACACGGCAGTGTGAAGCTTAATATAGGGTTCCTCCCCTTGAGGCCCATTGGTTAAATTCAAAGATGCAGGCGTGGCACGTTTGTACGTGTATGACACCTGGTTGGAGGCCTGAACGTCCGTTCACATTGGCCCCTCCCAGAAGGCGTTTTCTTCTATCAGTGTGTGTGAGATGTTGCATGAGAGAGGACCTGTGAAGCAAGTTGTGAAGAGGGGAGACTACTTAGGGCGTTGTCCCTGCATCTCACTGTCTATTGTTCCTTCCTTATCTCTCTAAAGATGGCGGCCTGTTCCTTGTGGCGCAGTTAAATCAGTAATCTCCCTCCTGCTTCTCCCTGGCCCTAGCGTGTGCTGTGTGCATTGTATGAGTGGTTAATAGAGCTGCATAAGCTAATGGTTATTAAAACTACAAATATGCTAGTGATTAATTAAACTGTATATAAGCTAGTGGCTGATTAAAGCTGTATATAAGCTAATTTTATCAACATTTCACTTTGTCATTATGGATTGTTGAGTCTAGATTTGAAGCGTGTATGAAGTGAATAGTCTGAAGCCTCTGTATGTACATGGAACCAATCAAGACCAACATGAGTGTTGGTCAGTTCTTGTAACATTCCCACTGAAGCACTGATTCATTATCATCTTTTTGTTACATTTCTCGTTACAGAATTGGTTTTATCGTACATTTTGTGGATGAGCAACAAGAAAGGGTCTTGCTCACCAGGGTATAAACTGACAAGCTAATAAAACTCAGATTATCATGATTTAAGGGGTCCGGAGCAGTAACTGAAAGGACTGACAAGGTGAGGAAATGAAACGTATTGATTTCCACCTTCATCTCACAACTAATAGATATGAGTGCTCACTGTCATATGATTGATTATGATGGTTGAGGAATAACTACAGTACACAGTTACAAACAGGTGAGGTCGGAATTAGCATTACGTGACGTCAATACTCTGTCCAGTAGATGGAAACATAAAGGTCATTAAACTAACACAAACACATACTGGTAACAATAAAAAAAAAAAAACACAACTTAGTCATGATTTATACAAAAGCAACAACTTTATTAACAGGCTAGACATAACATTGTGGGGACAAATAAATGATTATTACAAAAGTAAAAACATGGTTAATGACCAGCAGGTCCAAATGTATTGAAAATAGTTATTTAGTTTAAATTAAATCTGTCTGTTACCATGCCAGGAGAAACTATAAAAATAAGACCCAAAGCTAACTCACAGTGTAACGCAGACTTTCAATGTAGGTTCAGTCTAAATACGTTGAGTGTACTTGTGCACAGATGCCATGGAGATGACAGTGAGACAGGTTGCACTGCAAAACACAATAGTGTTGAACTGAATGACTATCGTATACCACAGTGGTGCACACCATTATGCCACGTACTTATTACTATGACTAACCGGGAGGATACGAGGATATCGTTGGGAGAATCATTTACAACACCCTGTACAAACTTGTCTCTTCACCCCCCCATTTCACTCAACAGTCAGCTTCTCACGAGGTGAAGGATGATATTACTGCTTCATGCTGTACGAAAATAGGGGGGGGGAATAGTTTCATGGAAGGTTTGTGATACGAGTTGCACATGAGAAAGCTACACAGTGGTCATGAACTAGACATACATAAAAATATCAGTGTAGCACAATATATTCTCACCAAAATCCTAGATTTAAAAAATGTCCAGGCAAGGTAAAATAAATCAGTGCAGACTGGAGGTAAATGTAAATCTACTTAAAAGAACACAATATTAGTGGTTTTGAATAAGCCCTTTCCAAGCACACTATGAACTCCAGAGTCATTCTGAATGAAGTATAAATATGAGCTCAACCCCAGCACATCACAAATTCCTTTCAAAAATCCACAATGGCTTTCACAGTACGTTGGAGTTGGATGCAGATGACTTCCAATTATCATCTTAGTGTTACTACTTTGTTCATCTGTGCCAATTTGACTTTTTCTTCCAAATCCAAACCTTGTACTGAAACAGTGTGAGCCCTGAGGTGACGGAAGAGTTCATGGACAAGCTGGTCTTTTGAGCAGAATGTTTTGAAGCGATGAGACGGAAATATTGCATACAATCATAAGATAAAACAGTTATATTTTTGGCACAAGAGGGTAGCTGTCTGCTGTGTGTCTACCCTCAGTGCTGGCCCCAGATCGAATTCTCAATAGGGAGGATAGTTTTGTAAAAAAATCCCATTTGGCAAAAAGACCGCGGGAAGGCAGTTACAGTAACAACCCTACATTAAACACTCGTATATCAAGAACTAAATTCGGTAGCATGAGGAATAAGCCCCATCGGTCTTACTGGACGAGAGGTGAATCTATTACGCCTCCACACCGACCAACTCCGGGGGCATGGAGGACTCTGGAGGACTCTGGAGGTTTTCTGTCAAAGTGCTGCTAAAGGGTCTTCGGGGTCGGGCATTTGTGTCTGTGAAAGTGTGGGCAAGAAAAAAAGCAAAAAATAGAAAATATACATTTTGACAGACAAAACCCACACAAATAAAAATTGAATTGATAAACAAGATACGTTCTCATGAAATTGTATCCGTTAGCCCTGGTACACCGATCGCACCATAAGAGGTGGAAATCTGGTCTTTCGAAACAAGGTCACTTGACGGGTCAAGACGCATAGTACACCACCACAACGGCAACTTGCTCATACTCCTTCAGAGCTGCTACCTTCACAGATGATGATGCGATAGGCTGGTTGTCAGTGATCGCTGGGACAACAGATTACTTTAAAATCTGCATTTACTTACAGGTGACATACATGTAACTAGTCACCTTTCCTGGTGAGCGGTTAATCAAAAAGGATGTACTGAGGAAGTAAAGCATGAGTTAGCATATCAGCTCATATCTATCCCCGATGTAATTTAAAACGTCATCGCTTACAGAGACGAACAGTGCATTTCAGCAGTGAACACAGACAGAGGTGGAGGTAGGAATAAGAGGAACGTGCAGAAAAAGACTTCATGAAGCACGTTTTGCCCACTTTCATACCTGTGATCTGGACATTCACTGAAGAGGGTGTGACCATGAGGCGCATGAGACTCATTTGCCTGCGGTAATGGTTAAATGAAACCAAGAGCTCATAAGAGAAAACTTGTATGTTCCGTTTTTTCCGCCTAAGCACATACCCGACACACAGTGCACGTGTATACTAAAGCAGCCGCTGCCTTCTGGTCATGGCCTTTGCTCTGCTTGATGTCTGCCTGCTTTTTGGCATTCTTCTGCTGGGACCGGAACTTCTGGTGCCCACGGGTCATATCTGATGCTAGACCTGAAGAAATGATACAGGAATTTGATCACTACAGCACCATAGAGAAGGTGATGAGCCATAAACTGAGGAAGACTATAAAACCTAGAAACCCCCTGAGAAGAGGGTGGAAAGGAAAACGTGAAGCACAGAGGGGGATGAAAGACGGAGCAACTGGAAACACGAAGCAGTTACACCAGTGGAGACTTCAGATGAAGCAACCTTGACGACTATAGGATCAATAGACTTCAAAATGCAATGGTTGTGAAATATCTTTAAGAACGAGGTTAATTGCCACTTTTTTTGGGTCACAGGGATGAGGCAATTAACTTGGAAATCTCCCCAAAGAAAATCTGACTGCAGATGTCATAGCTGTAACGGATATAATACTATAACTAGGTCAGTGATATGATTGTGTAAGAAGTTTGTTTTTAACTGCTTTTGACGAGGGAGGGACTGTTACTCTGTCAAAACACTGGAGGCAGTCATAAATAACTCCAACAACGGTCTGAGAAAGGATCGAGTGGCGTTACCCATTTCCCTCTCTGCTTGTGACTTTATGTAAACTTACTCAGCAACCTTTTTGACGTGACATTCAAATGCCATCCACCCACGAGCACTGCGGGTGACGTCAGTTCAGTCTGCGCCATGCATCGCTCTCGTGCGGCTAACTAACGCTATCTCTGACTGGTTTAGCAGTGGCGTTAGCCAACTGACCATCTGGTTTTAAGAGCGACGGTTGCAAATGGATAATGTGGAAGACAAGGTCGCCTTGGGGACACACAACTCGCATATTTAAGTCCATCTGTAGAATACATATAATGTTAAAGGAAACTAACTTAATCAAGAGGCAAGCATTCTGTTAGCCGGTAGCTATCGCTCACGCTAGGTTAGGTGACGTTAACGTTAGAATAGTTTGGAGGAACACACGCAGAAAATGGAATGTTAATAGATATTAAGATGTAAAGTAGTGATGTTACGAGATGTGCCGACGCTTCGAAGCGTGTGTCGAGTAATGGAGGGGGCGTTTCCTTGAAGCGCGTATCGAGGCTTGCTTCATTTAGGGGAGGAGCCAAACATGATGACGTCCGAAGCCTCGCTGCCCGGCTGTACCACGTGACTGCTTCGGGAAGTGGTTCAGATTTTGCCGAGAGGTTTGACAGCAATATAAACCACGCAGGCTCCATTCAAAATGTGGGTTGTTGGTGGAGAGTTGTGAGTTTGGATAGTTTGGATGGCGTTTATATAGTTTGGAGAGTTTGGAGAGAGATAGTTTGGATAGTTTGGAGAGTTTAGAGAGAGAGAGTTTGGATAGCGTTTATATAGTTTGGAGAGTTTAGAGAGAGAGAGATAGTTTGGAGAGTTAGGAGAGTGAGGAGAGAAGGATCGGTGATAAGATGGAGCCAGCTAGGAAGAGGAGGATTTCTCCTGTGTGGGAACACTTTGATTTGATAACTCCTAATAAGGTAAGCTAAAGCTAACTCTATTTCAGACACATTAGGTTTGCTTATCAAGAACTGTATTTTTCACAGTTTCTTATTTTATTCAAAGGTGAGGTGTTTATTGTGCTCCAAGGAGTTGGGGTACAATAACAACACCTCATCCATGCTAAGGCATTACCGTGCCTTGCATGAGAATAAGGAGGAAACTGGAGCTTCACCTCGCCATTGTAAGTCATTACAATATTACAAATGCACCATCACAATTTTTCCCTGTTCACTTTTGTTTATTGTGCAAATAAAGACAGGTAACAGACACTGTATTTATTCTCTTTTAACCAGCCACCAGAAAACAAGAGCTGGATGAAGCCCTCGTCTCCATGATAGTGAAGGACACACAGCCCTTCAGTATTGTGGATGATGTTGGATTCAGGGCGTTTGTGTCCAAACTGGATCCCGATTTAAAGTAATAGGATTTTTCAGCCAAACAAAAGCCACCGAAGCAATAAAACGACTGACCTCCGAGTGTGCCACCATTATACGGTCAAAACAAAGCAGAGAGGAAATCCCCCAGGCTTCCACCTCTCATGATGTCACAGGAGGTAATCTATTATTTTACATTTTGAGATTGATTATTCCGATGAGAACACTTAGTAACGTGATCTGTGGTTTCCTCTTAGGTAGCAAACTGTGGCATCGTTTAGACCAGGGGTTCTTAACCTTTTTGACCTCGGGGCCCAACTTTTCAAGTACAAAGTGTCCCGGGGCCCACTCTGACTATATGCATCAAAAGTGTCAGACAACCTGTAGGTCATACAGAAACAGAGCAGTGGGCCTTCAGAGTCAGTAAAAATTTAAGATTTTTGTCCGCATAAAATAAAAAAGTATGTTTCAGTATAAATAACTGCCGGTGGCTGTATCTGTACAGGTAAAGGACAGTATAGGGCTGTAACTACACTATCAGTGAACAACTGCCTCAAATTTGAAGAAGATTGGACAAAGTATGACCATTCTACAGAGTTTCTTCCATGAAGAGATCCAGGCGGAGCTCTAAAAGGACATTTGGAGACCCAAATGGACACATGGTAACCACATGATATTCTGACACACTAAAGGTGTTTCTCCCTTTATATTTTGATATTATATTATTTTACTTTTATTATAAGCCTTTGCAAATTGCAAAAACTATGTATATATGGTCGAAGACATGGTGTGTGAGTAGCGCACTTCCTGTGCTTAATGGCTGAGACCGAGCGCACGAACGAGAATGAGAATAGCTCAGTTACGCAAACGTTGGTTGACGGGTTACGGAAGAGGAGGATAAGGTTTGTACTATAAGTACTAGCGTTTTCTGAAGGCAGGAGCTCCATGGTAACATCCGCTAGCACGTTGTCGGGTCTGTAATGTGTCTTTTTCCGTCGAAATGCTGCAAGATACGACTTGCAGCGGTTATGGCGACTTTGGACAGTGTGTGTGGGCTCCTTTTGTGGAGAAACCATAAGAAATGAAAGAAAATCGATGATTTCTTTGCAAGGATGAGGATTTTGGGCATGCTGGGATACCAAACACGGACATGTTTTGTGACGTATTTGCGCAAACAAGCCGTAGGACCGGAAGGGGAGGGGATCGAGGATGCCGGTGTTGAACAGGCAAAACCCTTGTTCAATAAATGAGATGATAGAATGTGATGATCACAAAGACATTTATTATCATGTGTATGTAAACCTGCATACACAACAAGAAGCCCAGCAGACGTTCCCATGAGCGTTGGATGTTTCGTCGCTACGTGTCGCTTTATTTCTGAACGCTTCAGTGCTTCGTTTGATAGCATTAGCTCACATTCCACACACTGAGCACTCGGCTCTGCCTCGTTGCCTCCGTTCACAAAGCCGTATTTAAGAAAGTCAGGGTTCTACTTGCGCACACATTTAGACTTTTGGGGGGTATGGCACCACTGTCGTGTTCATTTTTTCTTTTTAATAACTTATCCATAACTTTCGCTACAGGCGAGCGGCTAGCGGCTAGCTGAGTGTCTTCTTCTGCTTATTGCAGCTTGTTAAACAACAGACTGACGCATTACCGCCACCATGTGGTGGGAAGCTGTATTGTAACTGACCGTCTCATGGATAACAGTGATATCTCTGGTGTCTTCAATTGATCAATGCGGTCCCGCGGCCCTCGCGGCCCACAGGTGCAAAACTGAAAGTTTTTCGCGGCCCTCTAGGTGGCGCTCGCGGCCCAATCATGGGCCGCGGCCCTATGGTTAAGAATCACTGGTTTAGACACCAGCGTCATGGAGGCACGGAAGACTCAAAATGTAACAGCAGATGCCACTGTGGAGGTCCAGCGCTACCTTTCCGAGCCAAATATAAGCAGGCTGGAAAAGCCTCTGGAGTACTGGGAGAGGCAAAAATTCCTGTATGCAAATTTATATAGACTTGCTCTTGCGTTTTTGTGCACGCCAGCATCTTCTGTACCCTGTGAAAGGGTGTTTTCAAAGGCCGGAGAGGTTGTGTCAAAAAAAAGGAATCGTTTAAAACCAAAAACTGTTGAGAAACTGTTATTTCTGAATAAAAATGAATAAAATGTCCCGTGTCCTGTACATCACTGTCCAAGTTCCACAAGCATATTCAGTCCCCTCTTCCTAGTTCCACAAGCACTTTCACTGTCCTCTGCCTGCTTAAGCCCATGCCATTTTCCTAAAGTGACATAATAACATCATTACACAACCTGCCATATCATATGATACTACCATTTTGGGAAAATGTACACACACAGAACACATTAAAAAAATATTTTATTATGCACATATGTCATAATTTATGTACAGAAATTATTTGGTCATACATTTTTGTAATTCCGTCATTCCCAACAGCCATAACAGACACAAAAATTCAATGCATCACATTATGTGGTTCAGATACAGCTGCCTGTGATTATACACTTGGCCAGTAGGTGGTATCGTGTGCACATGAAGCTTCGAGTAATGAACCCTTTCTCGAACCAATTGGCTGAAGTGTTGCGATGCCTCATGAGGCTTCATCTCGCCATCACTAATGTAAAGGCATTACGAGTCAAATTACATATTTTTTAAATGCCTTACCAGTGAAAATAAACGTATTCCCACAAAATGAAATTCAAGAAACACCGCGCTAATGCGCCTGCCCACAACCTACACTGTGCTGCCTTCATGTGTTGTCAGTGGAACCCGAGAGAACCGTTCGGCGATGTAGGGATATGGGTTGGATGTGAACATTCCTGACAACACCCAAAGGCAGCATCAGCTCCATCCTCTCTTGCAACAGGAAAGGCTTCAAAAAACAATCACATAATACGAAATACGAATGCACCAAGTTTTATGAGCGTATATTAGCACTTAACCGATACAAAACATCTTTCTAAAATCAATGCGCATGGCCAACCACATTTGTGGAATACATATCTGAGTAACATTTTCGGTCTGCATGGTGCAAATTGAAATGCCTACCACAAGGTGTCACGGTACAGACAACAATAAGGCTAAGTTTACTCACACCAACTACTATACTTTCCTCTTGCTGCATATTAACAGCTGTACAATATCATGATGATAGAGACAATATTTGTCTGGCATATAAGCATATGTATCACAAACCTTAAACCTACAGGCACTCTTTTCCTGTTCACTATATTTATCATACATTTAACACTTAACTCTTTAAGTCTCATCATCAACTAGAGGGAGGGGTTACCAGTAAAAATCCCTTTACCTCTGATTATCTGCCACATAGTGTCCGTGGCCCAACTGAGCTTGAAGAATGCATGTTGTCACACATTACTTTGTTGCTCACGCCTCCAGAGCACAACAAAACGCTGAAACTGAATTTCAATATCGGCGTGGCCGCTTTTCACTCATTGAAGGCCACGCCCCCTCCCCTCCTCGTTCACCAATGGAGGAACGACTACGCCACCTGTGTAGAAACATCCATCCAATCAGCCATGCAATTTTCGTTTCCTTGTTTATCCTGCCTGTGCGGCTGCTGCAGATGGCAGCAGTATACATTACCAATCTCTTTAAATTACGAACTTTGCCAAACAGGATCGAAACCTTGCACGTCCAAGAAACGTAGCTTATTTTTTCTGTAGTCAGCGTAGCCTCAATTTTTACCTGACATCACAGGCATCCGAAATATACCTTAGTGCGCAAGGTTACAGAGGATTTCATTGGGTGTTTTGACTGAGAGGTTAAATAGAGCCAGCCTCTTGCACGCCTAGTTTTGTCACTCTCCCACGCAAGCTTACCTGCACTAACTAGAAAGTCCAGTTTCTCAAGCTAGTCCTAGAAAACAGCGGAGAGTCCTGTAGGCAACATGGACCTGGACAGGTGAGAACAAGTCATTATTACTGCGAGGAATAACGCTCGTCAGTTTAACTTCAATTTTTACGTGCTTAAAAATATTTCGTATATCTTTGGTTTCATAGTTGTTTTACACATAGGCATAACAGGCTTTCTCATTGAGAAACTACATCATTTCTATAGGTGCCTTCAACATCTATTTGATTTGGGTGAATTTCAGAAATATCCTAAATGAATATGCTGGTAATATCATAGTGATTGTGTAATAGGAGAACCATTACTGTAATTTAATGAGGTCTTGTTAAGCGTTACTGTTTTTGTATGCACTATTATTATTGCAAAATGTTTTGTTTCACTATAAATATCTGTGTGTGTCTGTGTGTGTGTGTGTGTGCGTGTGTAAATATTATATTGAAATATTGTTCAACGTGTGCCCTTCTTACCATCCTCTCTGAATGATGTCTCAAAAATGACATATTTAGAAATAACTCTTATGTCAGCTTTCTGACATTTTCAGAATTGAACCAGTACAGTTGAGTTATTTAAATGTGGCATACAGGAGTGAACTTACATGAACACACACGTACCGGGCAAATGAAGTTGACGTTTGGTGAGAAACCGCCTGGGGCAGACGCGGCGGCTTGGCAGACGCGGCTTCTGTTAATGACAGATTGGCTTTGCAGTAACAACATGGCTTGTCGTCTCTTCCCATTACCCCCTCGTCCTCCCAGTAAACGGCTGGTGGTGGTGGTACCCAACGACGTGCTGGTGCCCTCTCGCAGAGTGCCGAGCAGCGAGGACGAAGCCTGGAGGAGCTACCTGGAGAACCCGCTGACCGCTGCCACCAAGGCCATGATGAGCATCAACGGAGACGAAGACAGCGCAGCAGCCCTGGGACTGCTGTACGACTACTACAAGGTGTGGAAAGCTTGACATTGCAGCCAATGACATTATGATATAATAAAGACAATTCCCGCATAATGTTTTCAGATTGTTTCAGTTCAATTTTTTGTTGTTGTTGTATTTGCTATAACCTTGTCAGGTTCCCAGAGAGAGGAGATGTGCCTCAAGCGGTGTTAAACCCACAGAGCCTCCTCCGATTGGCCCTGAGAACTGCGGTAGTCTGGAGATTCTAGATTACCAACTTCACGCTCTCAGATCCATGCCCGTCAACCTCTCCCGAAACAACAACACCGCTGCAGAACATCAGGGCTCCAGGTATGGAGACCCCAGAGGAGGAGATTGTAAAGGTGGAGGTGGGGCGGCTCTGGCTCTGGTCAAGACAGAGGGCCAGACATCTGGAAGGTTGTACCGAGAGGAGCCCAGAGAGGAGATGAGGATGGCTTACGAGCAGAGCCACTATGATTTGTCCCACGCCGGGTGCTTGAAAGATGAACACAGAGGCACTCCAGACAGCACATATGAGGACGCTGTAGAAGGAGAGGTGAGACTTGTTCTACAAGAGGGGTGATGTCTTGCTTTGTATGGCGGGTTCACGTTTGCTCCATAAGTGACAGTCCTGCATTATATGTTGCATATATTTTCTTTATCAGATGTACCACAGGAGTCCCTCCTCAGGAGTTGATGAGTCCCACCACAGCCCACCAACGTAAGTTAAAAACTCACAGATGAGGGAAACCATTAAACATACATATGCTTTGGGTTTGTTTATCAGATGTTCAAGGATAAGGCTGGCAATCTTCAAAGTGTGTGTCCTTGTTGACACTTTTAAGATCAAAACCAAGTTTGTGTCTCACTTCATGACTTCCCCAGCCTTTCTGTGGCTCGCCGCCTCAAGCCCATTCCTTCCTTCTGAGCAAGAACTCTCTTAACCTGGGTCACATCAATGTAGATTCATTCTTTTAAACGAAAGCCTCAGTCTCAACATAGCTGGGCACTGGAGTTTGTTTTACTCACAGGAGTGAATGCTGTTTGTTGGGGACTATTTTCAGTTGGATTAATGCACATTTGCTGTCGTGAGAATTTACTGTAAGGCAGCAAGACTCTGTATGTCGGATAGAGTCAAAACAAAAAAAGGAAACTGTGTGAGTGTGTTCATGGTCATGAAGGAACATATGATGATGTGTTCTCTTTTTATTTCGGTCAGAGCTCTATGGCACCAAGGACTAAGATACACCACGATTTGGATACATAATACTTGTTCGTAGATACATTGATTGTTGGTTTGATCTTTTCATGGTATTTGATGACAATAAGAAACATGCAACCAGAACTATCATTTAGAAGTTGTGCTGTTGCATACTTTTGATAAATAGTTACAAGAACCAGTTTGTTTAGAGCCATTAGAACAAGTTCTTCTTCTCAAGCTCAATTTACTCAATAAAACAAATAAATAATAATAATTGTGTGTATATATGTCACTGCCACTGTGAATGAGATATTGAGATATATATATATATATATATATATATATATATATATATATATATATATATATCTCTATATATATCTCTATATATATATCTCTATATATATATATAGAGATATATATCTATATATATATATCTATATATATATATCTCTATATATATATCTATCTATCTATCTATCTATCTATCTATATCTATATCTATATCTATATATATATATATATATATATATATATATATATATATATATATATATATATATATATATATATATATATATATATATATATATATCTCACTCACAGTGGCAGCTTCCAGTACTGTCTGGAGGCCAGCATGTCGCTGCGGCCGTGGCAGGGAGAAGGACCCATGGCTTACCTGAACCGGGGCCAGTTCTATGCTCTGAGACTGTCGAAGGCCGGCTTCACATCGTCCCAACGTCAGCCCAGAGGCAAAGTGCGGGTGAGTGGACCGACCACGTCACGGGGGCCCAATGGGGGCCCGTCCCGTAATGAGCAATGCACCATGGGAGGCTCTGAGCGGCAGCGGGACAGTATTGTACAGGTGAGGGAGGGGCCGTAGTTCATGGAGAGGTAGAGGTTGAGGGTTCTACATTTAGCTTGTTGTCGGGTAGCGTGACATCTTGTTACACTCTGAAATGTAATATAGCTTTTGATTCATTTTTACTCTGCTTGGACCTGGTTATACTGTAATATATTTTGTATATCTTCGCTTCTACTTCAGAGTGTTATCATGGTCGTCTTTGGGGAAGACAAGTGCAGAGACGAGCAGCTGAAGAATTGGAAATACTGGCACTCCCGTCAGCACACTGCCAAACAGAGAGTCCTGGACATTGGTAAGATGATTATTGTCATCAAGTCTGCCTGCTACATCCATGGCCCCTGATGGGGGTTTGCAGGTGGAATAGGATCAGGCCCAGATACACACTTGGATATCGATATTTAGACACCTAAGCTCCACAAAACTACAGAGTTAAAAAAAGGAGAGAGTAAGCAGGTGGCAAACCTGCAGGAGCCTCCTGGAGGATCCTGCCACATATCCCGAGGTTAACCCCGACTCAATTTGAATAACTGTCAAGCCTGGATTCCCACAGGAGCGCTGTGAATAGACAGCCAATGGGTTTCATTTGCATAGTCGTTAACAGGAGAAATAGGCGGAGGCCTGGACTGGAGCCATATCCTGTCCCATCAGCAACAGACAGGCCTCAACCTGTGGTTGGAAACTCCATGGAATGAGGCAGAGATGTCAGACACCATGGTGGGTTTGTCTGTGGCAAGTTCATGCCAGCATCATGGTGAAATCTGTAACCTGACGTGTGTGGGTGGGAATAAACACATAAATGTGATGAGACGTTTTAGGAGGTAACAAGAGCAGTGTGGCATTGTTTTGACTAATTTGGAACTTGATTTGTTGGCAATTTGGTTACACGGGGGAAAAGTTTCCAGATTATGATGTAGACACTGTATGTGAGATAAACTTCTAAATGAATGCGTTGTAAATTAAACCAGTGGTTTCTAACCTTTTAGGCCTGTGACCCCTTTATAAGAAATATCTATGAGTGTCTGAGTTTTGAGCAGTTCCAGCAGACTCTCAGGTTTGTTTAATTAAATGAGGTGTTCAAGGTCCAATATCGTCACAAAGAAAGGCAGAAATTTGAGAAAAGTAAAAAAAATAAAAAGTACTACTAGCGGACTAAACTGCCCAAAAGTATATAAAGTAGTAGTTCCACCATGGCCAGTTACAACAATAAAATGCTAATCATGCCTGAGTGTATCCTTAGGGATTCAAAATGTTTGCTTTGTTGCTTGTAATGTTGTATTGTATTTTTGAAAAAAAAAGAATGAAATGTTAAAATTAGCGCTGACACAAAACGCCCACTGAAACGGTTTTCTCTGATCTTCACTTTGCATCTGCAGCCGACTACAAGGAGAGCTTCAACACCATCGGGAACGTGGAAGAAATTGCCTTCAACGCCGTCTCCTTCACATGGGACGTCAGCGAAGAAGCTCAGGTACAAAAGCAACAGAGGAAACGGGCGGGGCGGGGTGCTGTCTTAAGTCAAAGCAGGAAATGACAATGCCAAGTGACACAGCTCGCACTGTTTGTTCTTCTACCTTCACTGACACACCCACTCAAGCAGTCAACTCAGTTTGGTCATATTTCTTTCTTTCCTTTTGTCAGTACGAAACTCATAGCCACTTGTGGGGAAGTTTGCTCCATGAAACCACAGAATAGTTGGAGCATATGCCCCCCCCCCTTTTTGTAAAGGTGGCCAGTTGGATAAAGACAATTGGCAAACAAGGTACACACACACACACACACACACACACACAGCAGCAGCCCACCCTCAGGGTGTTTTGGGCCCAGGAGGAGGTTGTTGATGAGAACTCCACAAACAGCCTCATTGTGAGAGAGGTAATTGCAGCTTCATGGGTTTGTGGATAAATATTTAATGTTTGGCTCAAACCTTCATTCCACACTTCCTTGTTGTTAGTGTGTTCCGGTTAGAGATGCAGCGATGCTGGCTCAAATAGCTGCATCAATTCAATGCATTTATATTATTGTATTTATTTACTACATTTAGTTTTACAAAGTTAGGAAAGCAATGGTTGAGTCAAGCCTGATGTTGCCTCTCACAAAAGAACACGCTTGTTGTACACCTGCAGTTAAAACAGGAACTCTTCACACATTCCATCTTCTTCACACTGGTTGTTGCCGCTTGCTGTGTTTCACCGAGCAGCTCTCCGGTGATTAGGGGGGAGGGATCCTTTTTATGACTTTTCTTCTGGTGTCATCATATTTGGTTTTGAGTGAAATGTCTCCACAAGTATAAGATGGACTACCATCAAATTTGGCAAACAATCAAGTGAAATAGCTATGGTGACCCACTGGGCACTTTACAGGTATTTGTAACTCAATCTCATCACCCATTGGCTATTGGTCTGATGACAATTTAGCCTCTGGGGGCAAGGGCCAATATTTCTGGTGTTTCATCAGATACCCTGACCAAGACTTCCTTTCCCGTGCGGCGGCCGTTGTTTACACTCCGATTAGCAACTTGAGACGCCAGCCTGGAGTTGAGAGACGATGTCTAACTTCGGATTGTTTCACGAGTAGCCAGTTTAACAAGCACATTTTTAAACGAATAAAAAAAGCCAAATCATTGTCGGACTGTAGCCGGTGGATTCCCATATTGCATTTCAGCCAATGCACTCAGCCACTTTTGCTCTCCGCACAAACTTTTTAACCCACATTGAACCAAAGCACGCTCCAACGCGGTCGGGCAATCGGACTACAATTGGAAACTAGAACGCTTCCGATACCGAAGGCATTCATATGCCAGGATCTGTCCAAGATCATTTTGAATATTATGATATACGTAAAGCCTCACCAGAATATTCCAGTGCGAGGATTGAATGCTGGTGGCTGAGCAGGGTGAGGCTCTGGTTGTGTTGATTGTGGATGTCAGTGCTTGGCTATGCTGTCAGAAACCAGATGATGGTTATCAGCCTCGCTGCTGCACACTGCCGGTCCTCTGAGCCCCCACACAGACCCAGAGCCTGCTGGAACACATGTGGAAGAGGTGGAGACTGTTTGTCACCGAGACATTTAGGTTCTCCAAAACCTAATTGGATGTCCAATCAGGCTCTGAAGACGCTGACGTCCAAATTGTTATTTTTGGTGCAAATTATTATTATTATTATTATTTTGTTTTGGCCTGGCTCTGCTGTTGCCAAGCAACACTCCTCATCCTCATTGTAATGGGAGCGTGGAATGTGTTTGCAGGGGAGATGAGCTGCTTCCTGCTGCATGAGTGTGTTTTTTGTTGTGTTTGTTTGTTTGTTTGTGCCTGGTTGAGAGGATGGAACCGAACAGCCACTTACCGGTGCCCTCGTGAACCTTTCTCTTTTTAGGAAGGCGTTTGAAAGCTCAGTGTGGGCGCTCACACACACACACACACACACACACACACACACACACACACACACACACACACACACACACACACACACACACACACACACACACACACACACACACACACACACACACACACACACACACACACACACACACACACACACACACACACACACACACACACACACACACACACACACACACACACACACACACACACACACACACACACACACACACACACACACACACACACTAGCAGCAACACGTCCAGCGCTTCTGGAGGAAATGAAATGGCTTGGGTCTGTGGAGGTGTGGGTCTGTGGAGGTGTGTAGGAGGCTCAAGTGTGCTTCAGGCCTTTCCAGCAATCAGCCCTCACCTCTGCAGGTCCAGGCACGATGCAGCTGATGCCGTGTAGTGGGAACATTTGCTGTTGAGCCGCGGTGAGCAATCTCTACCGTTATCCGTCTCCGCCGACCTGTTGCTCAGGCGGTCGGACCTGTTCATCAGGAGTCTATGTTGGTTTAGATGTTTTGGCATCATCATCAATCATAGCAGGAGTCTGTTCCGTCATGCAGCTGAAGGTGCAAATATAACCATTAGTATCATTAAACGTGTAAACGTCATGGTTTAGATAAGTTTTGCGACTGTACTGGAACTTGGATGAAATTTTGTGAATTTCCTTTTTTCCCTCTCACAAGCTGTTAAATGATTCAGCAGCTCTGCTCCATTATTTAGCTCCGGGACGGCGTGATGTGGTAGCGAAGAGTAGTTCAGTATTTCTGCACGCCAAACACACCGTCCTCTAAATCAAGAGTTCATTGCAGTGCATTCCATTTAACAGGTGCACCACGACGTATCATCTGTCACTCAGCTTGTTGTAAGTAAACTCCAGACATTTTCTGACTTCTTTCTGCTTCCTAGGTCTTCATCTCTGCAAACTGTCTGAGCACAGACTTCTCTTCGCAGAAGGGCGTGAAGGGGATGCCTCTGATAATCCAGATCGACACCTACAGCTACAACAGCTGCAGCAGCAGGCCCATCCACAGGGCCTTCGCTCAGATCAAGGTCTTCTGTGACAAGGTGAGGATGTCCTGCTGGCACAAGTCAGTTCTCTGGTCTGCTCAGGACCACTTTGATCAACTTTTGTTGTTTTTTGCTTTACGCTGACTGTCTTTGAGCAGACTCTTGTCTTTTCTGTCCCGTCAACGCCTTTCATCTTTTTGCAGGGCGCTGAGAGGAAGCTTCGAGATGAGGAGAAGAAGCAGCTCAGGAAGAGGATGAAAGGTAAAAACATTCGTTTGGCTAAATAATGAAGTATGAATTACATATACTTCACATGTACATCACGTATAGAAATAATGTTTGTGAGCTTGATTTAAAATCAATGGAAGCCAGGGAAATGTAATCAAATCTGCACTTGGAGTGGTTGCCTGGCAACAGATGCTGAGTTCACACTCTCTCTCTGGGTTAGGGAAAAATGGCAGCACAGGGCTGACCTCTCCCTGCAGGAGGGCTGATAGCATGCTGTTCAAAACCATGATGGACCTGGACTCCCAGCCTGTCCTCTTCATTCCTGACGTCTACTTTGGAAACATGCAGAGAGCCGGGCAGGTGAGGGACCCCTCCCTGTCACACACACACACACACACACACACACACACACACACACACACACACACACACACACACACACATACACACACACACACACACACTGGTCCTGCAGTGTACCTCATGTTGCCTTTCTACTCCATCTGCAGGTGTTTGCTTTCAACACTGAAGAGGGCTCCAGAGATGGGTTAGTATCACACTGTTCTGTTCACGCCTCTGGTTTGATGATCTCCACGTCGAAAATCCACTTGTTAGAGTTCCAGTAATTTTCCCTTTAAATGTTGTTGATGATGTTGATGACGACTGTGTGTGTTTCAGAAGTGTCCTTGTGAAAAGGCCGTCATCTGCCTCTGAGGAAGACGTCCGTCCACCTCAGCCCAAGAAGTCCAAAGTGGAAGAGGAGAGCAAAGGTTGGTAAATGTTGGGTTGTCTCTCATTACAGGGTTTTGGTCTCATACAGTATTATTTAACTGAATGGATTTGAATGCCTTGTCGATTCCATTTCCTCATCAGTTCTGCTGTATGTGAGGAAGGAGAGTGATGAAGTGTTTGATGCCCTAATGCTGCGCACTCCAACCCTACAGGCATTGATGGAGGCAGTGAGTGTTGATGAGCTGCTTTACTCTGAAACAACACAAACACAAGGAATAGTAATGATACATTTAGTACCTCATGGTGCTTCAACGTGTTACAAATGCACTTGTTTTCTTCTGTGTTCCACAGATCTCAGAGAAATATGCAGTACCTATTGCAAAGATGGTCAAAATCTACCAAAAAAGCAAAAAAGGGTGAGTGAGTCAAACTATTGAGGCTGTACAGAGGCACCGTGGGGCTGAGCTAAACGCTAACGTCTAAGAGGCTTCAAAAAAGTTGTTGAGGCACAAAAGCAGAAAACCACTTCACAGCGGCAGGGGGATCGCCAGAGTCCGTAGTGGACCATGCATGTGTGTATCAA
This sequence comes from Melanostigma gelatinosum, assembly GCF_949748355.1. Lineage (NCBI taxonomy): Eukaryota > Metazoa > Chordata > Actinopteri > Perciformes > Zoarcidae > Melanostigma > Melanostigma gelatinosum. The sequence goes on along the minus strand of NC_136642.1, from coordinate 24,259,498 downwards.
ATATTCTTTTCAGGTGATTATACACTAAAGAAAACATACTTAATAATATTATATTATTACCAATACTACCCGTAAACGCTACACACTGGCCCGCTTTAAATAGTTGTTATTTTGGGCCGAAATGACCATCCGTAGATTGATGCTGGCATGGCTAAAGTGACATGCAGATCACACGCCTTCAAGTGACCCAGGCACTCGTGACTGTTGACGTGTTCGGTCTTCCTCAGGGTCCTGGTGAACATGGACGACAACATCATCCAGCACTACTCCAACGAGGACACCTTCATCCTGGCTATTGACGGCTCAGCAGAATCTTTGCGCGTCACTCTGTCAGAAATCTGACAGCTGTCGGCCACAGCGCTGTGCTCACCAGCGGGTCAGCGGTAATCCCCGGCTTCAGCCACGTGCAGCACTTGTGAACGTTGCTAGCAGTATTAGACGATGGTGCCAAAATGTGTTCCTTGAGGGCGGCCTCGGAGGAGCCTCTGTTCGGCTCCACCTTGCAAAATCCAGCTTCACCTCACCTGCTGCAGTGCCCGTTTACTACACGACCTGCTGTAGGAGGAAAACTCATGGAAGTGTCCATGATTTGGACACTTCCATGATATTTCCTGGCTAACTGCCCGCAGAAGTCTCGAGTAGCCGATTGGAGTTAACGTGTTAATACTTGCTCCTTCAAAAGAGAGGCCTTTATCCAGGTCACCGCAAAGCACCCAGCCAGCCTGCTGTGGTTTCACAGGAAGAAGACGACACGGCGCACAGCGGCCTCATTGAATTAACAGCAGGGACTGCTGCTTGCTTCCTCTGTCCCGTTAGCCCTACTCGTGGTGGAAGCTTTAAAACCACTTCATCTGATGTAAAGTTTCTTGCTTCAAAGCAAGTCAATGCAACATGTTGTGCTGGCACTCAACCTATCAAGCTGAATGGCTTATTGGTTTGTATGTATATAATAATGTTTTTAGATGTGTCTCAAACTGCAGTCATGCTTCGAAGTCAAAATGAACTTGCCCGTATCTTTCCTGGTTGTCCATCTTTGTTTCATTGATTTGCCACATGTACTGCATACTAAATGATTCCAGTGAAATACCACTTACCCCAGACCGTGACCACATGCTGAGGCACCATTATGGAAGCAGACAGTGAGTCTGCAGGATGCTGTTAAACTGTTTGGCTTCCTCTGTGTATGTGTTTATTGCCTTTCCTTCCACTGAAGAGACTGTAGACGTGAGTATAAAGGACATTAGTTCGGGACTTATGGGGCCCAACTGCTGCATCCATTTACACAATCCAATGCTTATTGCTCTTTTCTAACCTACTGCCTGTGTTTACCACATTGACAGCTTCAGCATCCTGCATTTGCTCCATGCACCATCATGTACAGTCTTTTGAATGAGTCAATAAATATAGTTTTATAAGCAGTCACTTGTCTTGCTTTTTACCACTTTCTGATAAGGCACCCTTTATAAAGGCTTGTCATTAATGGCTTTATTAACAGTTAATCAGCTACTAATATCTATAAATCATGTAAACCACTAACAAGAGCATATTTCTGGTTACCAGGTTGAAAAAAAATCATTGTGGTGGTTTTTTATCCATTCTTTTTGGTAACAAATGCAATTATAAATGCTTAATATGTTCTTCATCAGTGGATTTTGGTCCATATCCTCTGCAGCCCAACTTCTGGGTTTTTACTTTTCATAACCTGGAAACACAAAAGTTGTTCTTATTAAAGGCAATAAGGCAGATCTCTCTGAGCGTCACGCGAGCCATCCTCTGTTTCTTTCTTTAAATAGAGGTGACATTTCAGTGAAAAAACCAAGAATCCTTCTGAAAGGTGTTTATCAACGATCGCAAAAGCCTTATTTGAGAAATAGTCTTATGCCAGTTCCACATTTCATGCACTTTCAACTCTTTATCTCCTGATTCATACATTCAAACATCTTTCATACATCAGGAGTTTAACACAACTTTTAAATCATATCTATAATTCATGAAAACATTCAAAACCGCTGATTGAGATTTTTAAATGTTGACCCACATCCCCAACTCATTCATCACACAACTTCAGCTGCTCCAATGAAGGGAGGAGCCCAGGTTAGCGCCTCTCAGCAGCCAGCATTCACACAGAGTGTGAGGAGAAGTCAGTGCGTTCCTGTCAGGACCGAAGGGCTTTAGTTCAGTGTGACAGGTCAGAGATCAAACTCAACTGACTGCTAGTTTTGCAATGTTGGTGACCTTTGACCCAGACTGACATATTTCTGGACCGCTACAGGACGGATGCAATGATAATGTGTACAGATGGAGGATGAATCTTACTGACTTCGGTGGCTCCCTTACCTTTTCTTTCAGTGAAATATCTCAGTACAGACGTTCATGCTCTCTACTCTTCATGTAGCACTGTTATTAGGTCAATATGTACCAGCATGTTAGCATGCTGATGTTAGCATTTAGCTCAAAGCCCTGCTCTCAATGAGCTGCTAGCGTGTCTGTTGACTTCTGTTTCCTCCGTTACTACGAGATATCAACTGCAGCATAAAGTCAATCATGTTTATCATTGATATGACTGGTGTGCTGTTCCGAGCCATACTCTTGACTCAACAGAGCGGTTAGGCCTACTGTGGATAAACTTTACCAAATAATTAATGACCAGATTTCAGAGTTACTAAAACTAGAAGCAATAGAACCCAAACTGTGTTTTTGAGGACAATATTCATTGTCTGTCAAACATGCTTATCCTCCTCATACCTTCTGGCTTAGAATGGTCCTGAGTGGGACTTGGGTCAGTGCTCGCTCTCATTATGAACACACTGGTAACATGTATGCTCTCATATGTCTTGTTAGTTATGGGCCAACACATCCACGATACAATATATATATATGCAATAAGTTAATGGAGGCTGAACGTTATCGGCCACACTGAAGCCACAATATTACAATTAACCAGACGTCACATGAATGCTTGCACACAATAAATTGTAAATTTAATTCTTGCTTTTTAAAGTTGACCAAAATACAGAATCCTGTGATCCAAAACTGCAGTCACTAAATACAGGATACCATACAAAACCTACAAAATGCAACAATTACAAACATTTTGTTCAACAATTGTACAGTATAAATTTATACAATACTGTTTTGTTTATATTTGGCACTTGACCACAAGATGCTATTTTGTGTTTTAACAGAAATGTTACACCTGACATAACTTTTGTAATTTTGAATTATTTTTTTTTTTAAAAAGAAAGAAGAAACAAATCACAAAAATACAATAAAAGCAACACATGGTGACTGTATCATTGCAGTAGTTGTGATTCTGGGTTTGTTTGTCTGCATTATCTTTTTCCTTCACAAAAACCAGCAGTTCTTTAGTAAAACATTCAAAGCTTCTCTAATTGGAAAATGATGCAATAAGTGAAAGGGCTTCGCTCTGCCCTGGAGGGGAGAGGGGGGGGGGGGGGGGGTCACACAGGTCAGAGTTGAACTTTCTTAAAAACCTCAGGGAGAGCTGTTTCTACTCTTTTCTTTGACAGCTTAGTGAAGGAAAGGAGGCGGGAGATAATGTGAGCCCATCACTCACACTGATGCGTGACCATGAGTAGCGTGTCATGTGTTGTACGTGATACTGTAAACTGTAGATTCTAGTTGATTGGAAGTGTGCTGTAGAATCTGGATTCACTCCTCAGTGTGTGTTTGGCCCGGTTACAGACACAATTACATGGTGATGTAAATATTGAGCTCAATTGACAGAGAGAGAGAAAGCTCTCATCTGTGAGTACCCAGCATCCCCATTAAACAGCGTGTCTCTTCTGCGTATAGATTGTTGGTGGTGGTCTATTTCTAAAGCTTCTCTTTGTTCCCCTCCATGACGTTATTCAGGTGAACCGTCGGCTTTGGCAGTCCATACGCCGTCCATAACACTGACTACTGGTAGCACTAACGATGACGACACCAACGTACAGAAAGCGAGCTCGGGGCTGCACGGGCAACCGTTTAGCCACTCAAATCCATAAACACACACATGCGCATAAGTCACATGCATACGTTTTATTGAGTCGATGCACCCGGCTGTTCAACATGCAGCATTTAAAAACATTTAAAAGTGAGCGTGTCTCTGTTCTTCACACGGTAAAGGTCTGGTTTGCATGCTTGACATTCCGCAATACCATAAATAAACAAACTTTTTCTTTTTTTTTCAATCATTTCACAACATTTGTTATGAACTGAGCAATCTCAACTAGCTTTACAAATTTAGGTGCGCTTTTAAAATATCTACACTGTACTGAAATACTTGAAAGACTACTTTCCTATTCTCCTGAAGCTGGAGCGCAGTAATACACCACCACTCCAAAACTCTCCATCAACTTGTTACAGGAACAGACGGTGGGTAAAGGGATGCGCTTCATTCTTTATCACATCAGTGAGACTTCACAACAATCTAAACTACTGATCAGGGCACGTATGCACAGGAGCATAGCATCACAAGTCACATGTCATTTTGTCCCAGCACAAAATATGAAACATAGTCTATCGAGTTTGTAAGATGCACAAACACGTTCACATTCTCACAGTAGAAAAGAGGAAACGGGGGAAAAAAAGCAGTACTCGCTCTGAGTGAAGGACAAACTTCACAAGTCCTCTGCAGATAAAATGATCTCACCTACAGTATGTCCTGTTATTCAACACCATCGCGTCTCTCTCTCTCGCTCTCTCTCGTGTTGTCTCATGCACACACTCTATGATACACATTAAAGAGACTGAGGCTCTGTGTCGCCCCGGCGGGAGCCTCAAAGGGGCACAGAGAGCCAAGCAAAGACACGGATACAGAGACTCCAGTTTAAACTCTATGTACACAACCTACTGCAGACCCTTGTCTCTACTCTGACATGCCTATGGGAGGACTGAGGGATCCTGGTCAACTACAATCAGTGGGGTGTGAGGGTTTGGGAAAGCCTTCAGGTTCAGTCTTTGTTGGGGTTTGGAGGGTTTTGATAAAAAGCTGGAGAATTTGGCTCCTGTGCCCATCCTTGATGTCCTCAGTGCATGTTGAAGGCATGTCGTCTTCATCGTCAGTCTGCTCCATAGTGGAGAGTTCGGGGCATGTGGAGTCCCTCAAAAGAAGCACTGCGAGGAGACGGAGGGAGGGAGGGAGGGAGGGAGGCAGGGAGGGAGGCAGGTCAGGACAGCAGGTGCTAATGTGTCGGTCGTTGTTATCACATGATGACACGATATAGAAGAGGCATCGCATGTACAGACATCGACACACAAAACAACAACAATAACAACAACAACATGGCATATTTGTTATTACATTCATCTGTTGAACACATCAAAAGTTTTTAGTTGAAATAATTGAAAATATCAACATGTGTTATGAATAATTGTGTTCCAATTTACTGATTTCTCAAGATCTGTTCAGTCCGGGTTTGGGCAATGTGCACAACATGCTTCATACAAAGTGATTTATTCTGAAAATCTACTGAGTGAGACTGCTGATGAGTGAAGAAAACAACTGGATCCCGGACAAATAAAGGTATATTTGTAACATTTATGCGCATACAAATCGAATTGAACCATAACACAGTCATTTTCAAGCATTTGCAACATTAATGGCCTAATATAACCAGAGACTTTAAAGGGAGAGGTACCATGAGATAAAGCATATGGAATAATCTCTGACATCGATATGTCTGCACACCTCATCAAATATTTAAGCAATTATGATTTGAGCTTCCCCACAATGAAATGAACACGATCGACTGCGATAATAACGTTTTAAAATGCTTCACTCACAGAAACTCTGCATATCAATCAACTCATGCGCTTCTTAAACGAGCAGCCGGCCACCAGGGGGCGATACAGATGTTTTGGCTTCACTTATGAGGAGCTGTGATGCCGCTGCACACTCAGCCTGCAGCACAGAAGACTCATATACTGAATACAACTAGCTTTAGCTTTATGATCCATGAACCTTTCTCATCTTTCTAATGATGCTAACACCACGAGGTAGTCTCAAGATGACAAGATTCGAAACATGCTTCTTGTATCAGGGTTCTCCTGACTCCTTTCTTAAGATCAGTCACTGATGGATGTTCCACAACATGCCTATAGAGTGAGAGGTGACGTCCTTCTGGAGCTTCCAGTCGATAAAGTAAAGAAATGCTTGTTGACTTCAGGAGACGGCAAACCTCTAAATGTTTTCATCTTTAGTGAAGAGTTTAGATTTTAACACAATGCTGAGGTTCTTTACAAGACTGCCAAAGACATCACTTCAGACATTGCCAAAATCCTACACACGGGGGCTTTAAAAAGTAAGAAGCTGCGTCAGCAACTGCTCCAAAATAAGAGGCCACCTCCTACAAAGTCTCTCATGTCCGTCCATGAACTACAAATAGTCACAAAGCCAGTGGCATGGTGGATGACCTCTCCAGCATGCTGCGGTGCACGCAGCCTCTGAATAGCTTCCCTCCTGCCTGGAACAACACCAGAGCACTCTCAGGAACTCTCACCTCGATGAACTGTGTTACACTCTGCAGGTGTTAAACAAAGAGAAGAAAGAAGAGGTGTAAAGATGGCGGGTGTGAAGCCTTACAGGTTGTGTTGAAACTCTCAGGTATTAGAACTGTCCGGCACTGCTGGGGTCGCACTGCAACAGGCGGACGATGGAGGGGTCGCTCTTGGCCCCTTTGATGAACTCCTCCAGAGACAGCTTACCTGAAACACACAACACCTTTTTAATATTCTCTGCTTCATAGGCTACCTCATGCTGTGAGGAGGACCTGTCCATCGTAGTGCAATTCATTGGGGAACTGGGGGGGGGGGTGCTATTGGGTTGAACCCAGTTAAAGGTTTTGAAAGAACTTTTGTGAAATGATAGATGATTGTTCTCACAACCTCTACCGTGCATCCTAACGATGTTCCACTTCTCGCCAATGGGTGGCGGTGTTGAGGCGGCTCCTCTCTCTCGCCCCGTGAAAAGACTGGGTCTGCTGTCACTTTCTCTCTCACTTTCTCTCCCTGTCTCTTTCTCTCTCCCTCTCCTCTTGTGCCACACCTTCTCCTCCTTCCCAGCACACTAATTCATCACCCCCGTCCATCTCTCTCTGTCATCCCTCCCATCTCAGGATCACCACTGGAGTGTTGTTGCTCTATGAATGGGCTCTCTGGGTGTCTACAGTACATTTGCGTATGACTAATATTGCTGGTGGTACGTGAGCTCTGCTGTCGATGGACTGCTGCTTCAGGCTGGAGGGCTCTACAAGTGGCTCTGTGACAATGACGACAGCTAACCAGGTGGCAGTGACAAGCTGTTCCAGGGTAGGAAATTTACATATTTTTTGGGGGCAATTTTTGCCCCCGCTGACTGATATCCAGGGGCATTTTCAAAAAATTGGGGACACTTTTTGAAACTTGTGAAATAACATTTAACTTTTGTTCAAAATAATACTTATTTAGGCTTACAATATATGAGCGATTGTCATCAAATGGCAATAAGACTATTAGGCAGTGGCCTACAGATTCAAAGTGTTTTCTTAGATTTTTTAAACAAAAAACAAACATAAATCAGACAATCATATTCAATTTTATTATTATTTCTTTGTGGTTATTTATTGTTATTATTACATTTTTTTAAACAACTGTTAACAATTATTAAGTCAACGATGCCTTGATTACATATACATCAGTCATTGTATGGAATTATTGAGAAAGATATTTTTGTAGCACCTCAAATATTGTGATATTACCCATTTCTGTCCTGAACTTATGCATCAGTCATTATGTGGAATTTTTGAGAAAAACAATTTTATAGCACCTTAAAAATTAAAAAATGTGCCATTTGAAGGTACAATTCAGTTCAGAGCTTTTCCTTAGTAAAATATCTTAATTGACTGTCAGTCAGGTATTATTCATTTCCAGCAACCCTCAAATCAAAGATTAAAGACACTTTAGGTGTATTTTCCCTTTAACTCACGAGATGCAGGCAGCATGTTTTATACTGAATGTGAATATAATTCATTTAATCTAATTTCCATTATGCAATATTTATACTTTGTTGGCATCTTATTCTGAAAACCGGATGTTTCGTCTGAAGAAACCGGATGTTGTCTCACGTTAATCTCTCCGTTAACTTTTAACTTTCAAAGTCCTTCGCTCGCTCAAAATCTGCGCCGTTTGAAAGAGGGTTTTTTTGCCCCTCTCCTAGTGATATCGGGGGCAAAATTACATTTCTTAGGGGCATTTTTGCCCTCGTGTATTTCCGACGCTGAGCTGTTCAATACATTTGCAACTAAAATGCCTGCTGTGTACCATTTCACTAATACCAATAAATCCGTTTAATAGACCAAATGATATAATTTTCCTTTGTTATAATATTGATGTTTTGGTACAAGCAGCAAAAGGGAATTAAAAGCGTTGTATGTATCCAAGCATCTTCAAATACCTGCTGGTGTTTTCGGCCCAGCTGATGTTTTGGAGTTACAGTTTTCTTGACTCAGAATAGAGTTGAAGCCCCCCCCCCCCACATGAAACAGCAGCGGACGCGCTGAGCCTACCGTCTCTGTTGGTGTCCATCTGCCGGAAGATCTTCTCCGTCCTCTTCTCGGGTGTCGACTCGTCCTCGGGCATCTTCATCACAGAGGACACCATCTTATAGATGGCCTACGGAGGGGGCACAAGGGAGGAGCATCACCAACGACTGACCCGTGCATCTCTGAGCGGTTTATATTCTACACCAGCTGTAGCCTCTATCTGACTGGCTGTAACCACAGAGGACATTCTCTATATTTGAATGCTGTATGTTGAACTCAGGGCTACAGTGGATGAACCTCACTGGGGTCTAAGGAGGGAGATTCACGTGCACCGTTTCATCTTCAAAGCCGTTCTTTAGAAACTCTTTCATTGCATCTGTAAAGAGCTTCTAACAGCTGATAATCAAGACCTGTTTAGATGGATGGTTTCTGAAAACCTACTTCTTACTCAGCAATGGTAGTCCTACAGGAGCGCACTGTCCTTCCACAGTTAGTTATTACTTCACATATGAGAGGTTCTGTATTTTATCTCGTCTGTGCACTTCCAACTGTTTTCAAGTGGTGTCAGTTGAAAAAGAGATGTCACCCACTTCCGTGCAATAATCCTGATTTAGCCAAATCTGATCAAAGCAGACCCACATTAGACTCTCATAGACAGATAACAGCTGTATGACGACGTTTAAGATAAACTTACACTTCTAAATGCTGCCTTCATGAATAATGGAAGCGTTTTAAACAGTCATGCCTCTCAGATCCTCTTAGTGTGCTGCTCTCATTACAGTGCTTCTATGCCAATCTCGGAACACATCGGCGATCGGTCTGACTGCTATTTAGCCTCGAGGGGCAACGGTCAGTGTTTGTGGGGTTCCGTTGTAGCCAGGGGACATCCAGATAACGGATATCTGGGACTTCCTCTTCCACGGCCAGTCATTGTTTCCAGTCCAATAAGCAATCTGAGACGGGAGACTGGAGTTGGAGAGACAACGTCTTTGAGCGGATTGTTTCACAAGCAGCCAGTTAATTTTTTAGCGAATAAAAAAGCGAAATCATTACCAGACTCTCGTGCGCACCGTTTACCTGCTCAAACGTGATCGCTCAACACTACTCGGACTACAAGCGGAAACCAGAACACTTCTGGGACCAAACTCTTGTCCCGTTGCGTTCACATGCAGATATCCGTTTATAGAGATGACTCGTATGCACACTATGACTGCATCAGGTCCAGACTAAGGATGCACTGATCCAACGCGTTCTCCCAACAACAATTATCTGCCTGAGTCCTGATGCCGAGTACTGTCTTAGTATGTTTTCTGTTTTAAATTATTTCCCACGATTGTATGACCGGAGTGATAATACACATCTTGAATTTAAAACCTAAGCTCATTTTCCTCACATGTAAGAAACCGCTGTGAGTTTCATCTGGATCATTTCTCTGTGTTATGAGGTCAGGGATCACTCAGGCACTAAAAACTGAACCGACTGCCGACCATGACTTGTTGAATGTGACTGATACCTGAAGAACTGAAGTCGAATAGGGATCGGTCATAGCACCTCGTATCTGAGAGGTGCCTCCCTCTATAATATGTATAAAGACTAGATGTTGGATACACAATCCCTCACACACTATTTATCAGTGTTGTGTCTCCCCTGCTCTCTGGAGCATTGCAGTGTGTTTGGCAGTAAACAGTGAAATCACAGCCCACTCTCTCTGTCTCTAATAAGGAGGCGGGTTTGAGGGGAATGGGACCTGACATGTGAACAGAGGAGGGCTGATTGTGATTACGGTGCAGCGGGAGCTGTAAATAGGTGCCGGTTATGCCTCCTATTACACAGTAGCAGGGCTGCTCGGCTCCTGGGTCGACGCCGAGCGGAGGAACCAGCAGCAGCCGCGGTTAATATACGTCTTCATTGTTGGGGATTGAGCTGTTGGTCTAATCCAGAGCAACGCAGTGGAATGAGACTCAATTTCTAAATCCCCAAATTACAAGCAACCAATAAGAAGTGGAGCGACCTGCAGCTTAAAACCCTCGTATTCCTCTGTGCCATAGAGCTCCATCACCGTCCACTAACTTAAAAACACACCAGTGAGTCACACTGTTGCACTGGCTGACATGTTCCTTCATTAATGAACACACACACACACACACACGCACACGCACACACACGCACACACACACAAATAGTAATCCCACATACAGCGTCCTGCTGCCACCAGTACTCATAGAGCATCAGATGTGAGATGGTGCTACTCTACGAACTACTCTAAAGCCAATTTCACGTATTCAAAGTGGTTCCTTTCTTTAAGCTACATAACTGTGGACACTGATTCACAACACTATAGGAAGCAACCTAGTGGGGAGGATTAGTAAATGCATTTAAAAACCATGACAACCAAGATGGCTGACACTAGATCAGATGCAGAACTTCTCCTTCTATGTTAAATTGGACACAATGCATCATATTTCAACTACAAATAATTACAATTTGAATAGCCCCGTCTATTCTATCCCGTACCCCCACCCTTTTTGTGTACACAGCCGGCAGGAAGACGTCTAATCCTCTCCTCGCCGACGATTCCCGGGAGGCACGCGCCGACACGTCGCCTCAGCCGAAGTTAAATCGTCCTCTCTGCAGCGAGGACAGATCGGGTCTGCGTACTGCTCCAGAGAGAGCCACGCCACCGGGATCGAGCGTCCCTGAGGACCGTGTTACCCCCCAGTCCGCGCCAGCTCCGAAAACGCGCCGACACCAGCCCTCAACACTTGAGGACTGACCGTTTCCCATCACGGAAACGGACCGAATCCACGCCAGCGCAAACGCCGCGCCGAAAAGCAGCCCCCACCCCTCGAGGAACTGATCGTTTCCCATCACGGAAAACGGGGCCCGCCGAACGAAGCTTCTACAAGTAAGGTTCATGGTATCTGGGCGTAGTTTAGCTTAATTTAGCCTTCGTTTAGTCTAGGTTATTCCTTTATGTGTTGTCATTCCCGTATCTTGTTGTGTTAAGACACTGTCGCGTTATACAGAGGTATTACGCAATCATCACGGACCAGAGGAGCTCCGTTGTATTGTGTATTAACTGCTATGACTGTTTTGTTTGGGGATTATTTTCATTTATTTCATTTCGTTCTGTTTTATTCTCTCTTCATTAAGTCGACTCTGTGAGTGGGCATAGACCGTGGCTATCACTGCATAAGCTGTCGTCAGTTCAGAACGACAGACGGCAGACTTGTGCAGGATCAGACCAGCTGGACTTATCCTCCCTCCCACACACAGCAGAGTTTGACCCCCCCTCTCTTTTTTCTTCCTTCCTCTCCCGTAACACACACACACATAGTCAGGACCCTGGGGAAACCCCTCGCAGTCGATTGCCTCACACACGTGCTGCACCGGCACACGCGATTACATATAGCCGCCAGTTTGTCCGCCATCTTGTTTGTAGTTCTTGGCTGTAGTTCTTAGATTGCCCCTCCTCCTTTCATCACTGATGGAATAGGTTACACCCCCTCGCTCCACACACACACACACACACACACACACACACACACACACACCCACACACACACGCACACACACACACACACACACACATACATCGTCCTCCATTCTATTCATTCGACTTTAGATAGCAGACATAAAATTGTGTGATGGCGTTTGTTGGTTGCAGTATTAATTGATCTGATCATTTATTATTTTGATTGAATAAACTCTGTTATACTTTAAGGAGCAGTCGTCTGTGATTACTTGTGCATATGTGTGTAATGAAAACTGTATGTAGTAGCCTTGTGTACGAACTTAACCCTTCACTGTCACTGAATGTATAGTCATACGCAGACTATTGACATTATGAGTGACTACTAATTATGAGACTTAGTTTTTTGGTCATCGTTTGTTTATTGGTCCCTGTTCGCAGGGTGGTGCCCCGTTGTTATTAATAATCATTAATAATTGTTACATACATTAATAATTCTATTAATGTCAAGAATTCAGTTTCTTAAATGATGATAACCCAAACACGCTCCTTTACGTTCCCAACACCGCGTTGCAGATAAAGAGGTAGACAGAGGTTAGATATCAACTATTGGTGAGCGGATCAGATAATCTCATCTGAAGAAGATGAGCCGGGCTGGCTGCCATCCATCTCATTCAATTACTCCCACAGCAAGGCTAATTATGAGCATCACCAGCATTTACATACTCTCTGCAGGAGAGACCATTAGCTGCAGTGAGCCGCAGCTCTCAGTCACTACGGCAAATGGAGGTTTGTGAGTAGAAAACATGGAGACCACTGTGGGGGGGGGGGGGGGGGGCGGTAGTAAAGCATTTGCAATTGACAATAATACTGTTGTGGGGCACACTATATCTTACAGAGAAAAAAGTTGGGTAACATGCAGTTAAATCATGGATAAAATAGCTATCTGACATCTCTAAAGATCTGCCAATGACAGATGAGGACGGGGACGCACACCTGCACCTGCAGATGTGTTCCAAGTGTGTGTACTACAAAACAAGATGGCGACCTCACAAAAGGTCTAGGTGCAGTGATGCTTTGAGATAAATGCTAACGTTAAAAAATCGAACTTGCTCACAACGACAATACTAAGGAGGTGATATTTAGCAGATACAGTTTATTGTGTTAGCATGCTAACATTGGCTAATTATCACTGAACACAAAGTGCAACTGAGGCAATGTCAATGCCAAAGCATTTACCTGAATATTATGAGATTCATTTGGCAATTATGTTGATCATAGGAATCATAACATCGACACAGTTGACTCAAAACCACTAATAGGGTTCAGTAGGGTTCATCTGCTGGGGAGCATGCATGTCTGTACACATTTCACAGCTGTTGAGAGACTTCAGTCTCAGCCAAAGTGGTGGAGACATTGACTGAAATTTCCATGCTCATACTGTGTTTAAATTAGCATAAAGGTCAACAATGTGGAACAGGAAAGTCCACTGACCACTTGTTTCTCACTTCCCTCGGCCTAAACTGAACGTGTGCTACATCATTAACCCCACTAAAGCTTGTGAATATGAGGTTGGCTTTCAGGGGATGACGTTGGTTCGTCTGGGCTTCTGGTACCCAGATACGCACCAGAAAATGGATGGATTGAGCTTCATGAGATCCACCTGCCAATGTGCCCTCTGACATCGCTGAAAGCAGATACTGTGATCACACTAAGCTGCAGACTTTACTCAAAGACTCTGAGCTCAGGCATCATTTTAACTCCAGCAGTCACTTTGCAAAAGTCAGCGCTACCTGAAAACTTTTCTCTTAAGCCTGCTTCCTCTCTGCAGAGGTGGGTGGCTTTGAAGCAGGGGAGTGAGCCAGCCTAATGCAGTAGATGTGCTTCTGTGTCTCAGCCAGAGAGATGGCCCTGGGCTGTCTAAACTGCACTTCAGCCATGATGAATGCCACCGTCTAATTGAATGAGTGAAAACACTACAGAGCTCCTGCTTCTGCATTTCAAAAGCCACAAACTAACTCAAATCAACGATGCTGCTTTTTGTACGCATGATGGAAGTGGACAACATTTCTGAGCCCTCACTAAACTGCAGCTACTTACTGCACACAAAGAAATACAAACGCACACGGCCAGACATGAGCCTTTGAGTCATTGCTTTTCTTTCATCTGCCCATCCGTGGGAACAGCAGCACCCTTTAATGCAAAGTGGGCCGAGGGTTTGTGTGATCTGGTGACAGGCTGAAGTCTGAATCACTGCGGTCTTGAGGTGGGGAGGCCAATGTAACCTCGCTACTATGACAAGTGGGCACATGTGAGGCATTGTGGATTCATATTTGCTGGGATTGGCCGTGGCTACCATCAAGAGTTGGCTTGTTAAACTAAACTGTATAGACCATGGCAATGGAATTGCATTGCTAGGCAACAGAAAAGAGGACCCAAGGGGACACATACCCATCCTGTGCTGAACCGAAATGAAATACATAAATGCGTATTTTCAAACATACGGAAGAGGAGCAGAGCCAGCATACATCAGCTGTTTGCTGCCTTGATTCAGTTACACCGAGGACAACATTTCAATAACACGGTATATTGTGTGATTACAACACAAAACAATACAAACAGAGCCTCAAGTATGCATCGAGGCGACCGTGTCCCATAAGCTGCAGATGTTTGTGACGATAAACAAAGGTTACTGTGATATACTCGTATGTTGCCCAGGGAGACTCGCCGGGCTCCCTTCAGAGAGCCTCAAGTCTGTTTGATCTGTTGAGTTACTTCATCACACTCCGTGTACAATGAATGATTCGTTCTTCTGCTTTCAAATGGATTTGACATTAAATATTCTGGATTATCTTATTTTATACTGTAAACATAAAGTACAACTGCTATACGTTCCACAGATTTAATCCTGTTTAAATCTAAAAATATACTAGAAATCTCATTTCAAAATGAGCAGGCTTTCTCAAATTGCTTCTTTTTTTTCCTCCTGGAAACTCCATGTTGGTTAGAATGTCTGAAAGCCCACAGAGCCCGCTGGACTGTCAGTTGACATTCACCTTCATTATCTTAATGAATAACAACAGGTTAGCATGCAGGGCTTTTAACTCTGACAGGGAATGAATGTAAAACGTCCTTCCTCGTGTTTCCAGCTTGAGGCTGCTTTTGGCAACGATAAAAGAAAGCAAGTAGGCTTTACAAAGCAGGTTAATACAGAGTACAAGCTAAGCTTTGGAGAAACACTAAAGAGAACCGAGGAGCATATACGGCAGGTGTTTTAAAGACAATCATCAGGCTAGGATTTAGTTCCGTTTGTGGAAGTAAGAAGGTGAAGAGCAGATGGAAAATCCATTATTTTTCTTTCCAGTTAAAAGACACATTTAAGAGGGAGTCAAGCTAATTACTGTTTCCAAAACTGCTTTCATAAAATGAATCTTAATATCTAAATGCTTTTAAGTACACTGACATTTCAATGCTGGCAATAAATGAAGGTCTCATAAATCATGTGCGGAGGCACATCCAGCTCCGTATCTGTGAGAGATTCCTCCTGTTCTTAAAGTGCCAGCACTGGTTCTCCTGGTCTCATAAAGAGTGGGTTATGGATACAGTGGCCGCACGGCTAATATAAATGTTTAACAATCACTGCTTTGGCTGATGTTACAGTTTGTGTGAGTGTGTTTGTGTCTGTGTCCTTCCATGCGCACTCACCTGCACAATCTCCAGCATCTCAGCTTTGCTGATGTACCCGTTCCCGTCCAGGTCGTACATGCTGAAAGCCCATTTCAACTTCTGCTCCAGCTTGCCACGCGACGTCACGCTCAGCGCGATGATGAACTCCCGAAAGTCTATTGTTCCGTCGCCGTTGGCATCGAACGTGCGGAAGACGTGCTCTGCGAACTTGGAGGCATCTCCGTAGGGGAAGAAGTTACCGTAGATCTTCTTGAACTCCTCCATGGAGAGGTTCCCGCTGGGGCAGTCCCTCAGGAAGCCCTTGTACCACTCCTGGATCTCATGCTCGGTGAAGTCGGTGCTCTCCAGGAGGTCCTGCATCACCTCAGGGCGGAGCTTGCTGTTCTGCTTCCCCATGTCTGTCGGTCCGGTCGGTCACTCGGCTCACAGCTGAGAGACAGAGGGAGGCGAGAGGTTGTTGTTTTTTAGGATGGAATAAACACAATTTACACTGCAATATAGTGCTCTATTGATTTCTTGGGTAACGGACAGAGATGAGAAGAAGAAAACCTGCTCATCACACACATGATGCAAATGTATAGATCTTTGACGCAATAACTACTAGCTGAATGGGATCCACTCATTGTATTCTATAGATATCTTTCAGAGTGATGTCATCCTGACATGACAGAAACAAACAGAAACGACTTTTTGTACCATATGCAAAAAAAAGAAAGAAAGCTCAGATTGCAGAATTAGCATGAGGAGCATGTATCCGCTGAGAGTCCTGGATTTGAATAAGTTTAAACGTAAGACATTACAAAGTGTGTCAGGCCCAACGATCCATGCTTATGTGGTCAGTTTTGCACACATGGAGAGTTGCAGTATGCGACCAGTGACAGCTGATCGAGACTCATGGATGGAAAAGTGCTTTATGTTGTTGTCATCATACAATATTTCTGAGGAATGAAATCACAAACATGTGTGCTGAGCCTCTCTCCACGATTCCCTGCAGAGAATGTTGGCCCTGATATCATTTCATTCATTGTGTGGTTATAACTCATTAGCAGTCGGTCCTTTAAAAAGTATGTTTTGCGTTATAATATGCTTATTAAATGCACCTTTACTTTGAAAGTTCAGTAATTGGTTCCACCACTTGGAATCCGATGAACGCTTCAGTGAAGTAACCTCTGCTGCTGTGTCCGCAAGTGGCTTTACCCACTTCTGTTCCAGACGTTATGCTTATCAGGACTAAAATCCCTCCCTTTTTACAAACTATAGGAACTTTCCATGGAAAACAGCAGTGTGTACTCCGAGTACACACAACGGCATAAGCCCAGCATGGCTTTAATTGGTCTATAAAATCTCTCTCCACACAGACACGCACGCACGCACACACACACGCGCACACACACACACACAGAGTTTAGCTGCACTGGAGGGAAAAGGCGGTGCCAAATGATATTGAGCCTCTCAACAACCGACATTCAGACGTCACACAATCTCTGAACTCTCTTCCTGGAACTTGCGTCTGAGTGTTTGTCGTGTGGATCTTTATGAGCAGGATAAAGCTTTATAATCCATGTTTGCAGTCGATTTCAATGTTCATGTAATAAAACACCTCAATGAAAGTACATTGAGTTTACTGCCTTCACATGTTCCGAATAAATTCACCTGTTTGACCAGAAACTAGTAAATGTATGATAGATCCACTGTTCTACTTTGTTGATGTCACTGTGTTAAAGGTTTATTCAGATCACGTTAATCTCATCTTCTTATGGTTCTAGAAGTAACAAGTAAAGCCTGATATTCCCCCCACAGTTGTCACTTCACAAAGTCCCCCCCCTATTCATAGTGCCACTTTTCATCACAACGTCTTCATTAATCGGCTGCTGCTCCAGACTGGATCAGTGACCAGCTGGTCGTGAGAGAAATGCTAACGTGAAAGACAAAATGGTTTCCAAAAAGTTTGAAATGATACATTTTGAAATGAAGCGTAGCTTATGTAAAGAAAACAGGATGAAATATATGATATAAATATTAAATATTTCATAGTAAAATCATATGTTGCGTCAGAGTTAGACAGGGAAATCGAGGCAGACGAGAGCCACAGTGGAGGAGTGTCTGCTTTGTATCTGCCCTTTTGGTGACACAAACAGGAAGTGCCTGCTCCTGGTCTCAGTGAGATTGTGCCCTCACTACAGTGAGCATGCTCGTTCTGTGTACATGTCAGCATGCACATGCTCATGTTTTAGCATGTGTTATCATAAGCCTTTATGTATTCAAAATTGAGCAATGATAAGAACCACACATGTTTGAAATGACCTCAGCACCTGCAGGTATTTCCCTAACAGACTTTATCTCTATGTGTCCAGTATCACAGCCTCGACGTGGCCGTCACTCTGAAAAGTCTCCGGATGTGAGTCGCTTGTGTACTGAAAACCAAAGGTCCTTGAATATAACTGCTGAAAGTGTCTTCCTCACATCCGTGGGAGCAGGTCATCTACGGTGTCTAGTTGACGACGACAATCTCATAGAGAGAAATGAGAAAACTAGTTATAACACAGACATTTTACCAACATCAAGGCATCCTGCACTCAAGGTTCAACCGGGGCTTCCACTGTGTAGCAATGACACAATGTAAGCAGTGATATTTGAGAGGCGATAACTTATCAGAGTGTTGAATTATCCACTCAGAGTCAGATGGAAAAGCTTGAGTGCCCTAAAGGACTGTAAAATAACCAGCCAGGCAGTTAATGCTGTTTGGCAAACATGAGGATGATGACGGCTCTGGTGTCAGAATCATAACAGAGGGGAGCAATCGCTGCAGTGGCACACAAATAAATGGAAGTTGACTGATTTTTGTAGGGAATTATGTTTGCACTCCCTTTTTTTTTTACCTCTATCACAGACCTTTGTTTGCACAGCAGAAAAAAAAGAGCCGAGCATTTCAACAGCAGCATGTTGAAAAACGTGGGCAAGAGGAGATAACGCGGGTGTAGGTGGCAAAATTGAAAACGCTGCACTTCTATCAATAAAAAACAGATAACCTGGAGACAGAAAACCAGAGTAACAGAAGGGAAAACAGATTCTCTCAATGCCATGTGGAAGTTAAACCAGATAAGAAAATACTACACATGGGAAGATGTTTCCTGTAACCCTGAAGTAAATCCATAGACTGTATATAAGAAAGGGTCAAGGTGAACCACCCATTAGTTTGGTATATGGCCGTTTTGAAGCCTCAAGTTTGGAATTCGGCCGTCGCCATCTTGGTTATTGGCCGTCGCCATCTTGTTTTTTTGCAACCAGAAGTGGCGTGGGGGGGTGGAGCTAAGCACGGACCACTGAATAAAACATGTTTTTGGCTACCAAATTACACAATTAACTGTGATGAAATGAAAACACTGAAAGGGTTCAAGTTCTAAGACGAAAACACGGACAACTCTGTGGTAGCAACCTGTCAATCACAGTAAGCCCCGCCCTAAAGCATACTTTAAAGCAGACTTTATGGTCTGTTTGACTCTAAATGGAGCATCATTTACGAAATGAACATCATGCTGTATTGAAGAAGACTTGAAACTAGAGATTGAGACCATAAACTAATAAAGTAATAAATCAAGAGAGAAGTAGTCATTTTCTCATAGACTTCTATACAACCAGACTTCTCTGTGCAACCAGAAGAGTTGCCCCCGATGGCCACCATGGGATCTAAGTTATTGCAACTCATCTTGAGGGGAACATGAATGTCTGAACCAAATTTCCTGGCAATCCATCCACTAGTTGGTTGCGATTTGTTGTTTTGTTTGAATGCGGTGGACCGATCGACTGTCATCAGAGCCATGCAGCTCACGTGGCTAAAAGGCAAACCTAAATGTGATCGCAAAGCCTGTTGAGAATAAGAAACAATGAGTTCTCTACACCAGCAGCAATTTTGAATGCAATTCAGACAGATTGAATTTGTTGTTACCTGTGTTCTCTAGAGTGCAACCTGTTTCTACACTTTCCTGTTAGTCTTCTTTCACTAAATGCTTTGAAAATGCAAAACACAAACAAAAGAAGTAGGCGAATAACAACATGTAAGGCCTTCAACATTAAGTTAGGAAAGAGCATCAAAGATTTAACGTACCAGGCTTTTAAAATTGGAGTTAATGAATTGACAGACCTTCGGGGTGAGATATTTTGAGGGATCCATCGACCTGACTTTTTCACCGATACCAACAGCGATACCGGGCCTTTGGCCGAGTCCGACTATCCATCCGATACCAGTGTTTAATGAATAAACTGTGTGCCTCGCTGTGTGGAGACCGGATCATTCTTTTAAGTGTAAGGCAACATCAAGCTTGACTTACACATTCCTTTCTTGACTTTTTAAAACTAAATATAACAAATAAATACACAGATATACATTTATTGAATTCTTATTTATTATTAAAATAATAAATTGCACACTAACATCTTTAAAATTAACAGGAATTTAGCTGTGAAACTTGAATGCAGCAACAGATTGGTCAAAACAACTTCATCAGAAAATAGTGACAAATGGCCATCCCAGTTTCTCAAAGTCTTTACATACCGGTATCTTGTTTTGTCAGTCCAAATTGCGATCATAATGCTGTCGGTGCATCCCTAGTTTTCTTTTGGCACAAGTCCTCTATCCTGTGATGGAAGGTGGACCGTCATAACGGCAGGGTTGACTTTACAACCCTAAAATGGGATAAATGTAGGCATGAAACACTGACTGAAATATTAAGATGTGTGTGTTAAAAAGAAAACAGGAGCTTGCGTATGTACTGTACTATATATTTGACAGCTGACTCTAAAATGAGTAGGCACTGGTGAGTGACAGAAAACGCTTGTGTACCTCTCAGGGCTGCTGTTCACAATGCCAGATAGCGTTGTCGGGCTGCTTTGGGTGAGGCGTGGTGGATCTAAACATTTACGTAGCTCAGCTCAGCAGGAGCTAAACTGTTTTACCGTCGCCTATTAGGAACCTTATACCAGGCCGTGCCTGTATAGTGTGACGGTGAAATATATTTATTTGTTACGATAGTTGTATAAACTATACAATCGTTTATAATTGAATGACTATTGGAGAATTAAAGAAACCATAACCCATCCCCAATTAACATTTACCAATAAGCACTAAAACAAAAGTGCTGCAAAGGAGAAAATCAAGAGACCTTAAGGTTTCAGACTGAGACTACATGGAGTTATTAAAGAGGAATTTGTACGACTACATGTTCATAATGCCGGACCAGTTTTTTGAAGCTATAGCTGAGAAAAAGGGTAGGACCAACTTGGCTGTGCAACATATTTGGGCCGACATTTGGTGCACGATTGTTTGATTGAAGCGAGGCAGAAGCTCCCGTCTCTCATCCACTCGTTTCCTCTCTTGAAGCCAGCTGCAGAGACATTTGGACGCAGATTGTCATTCAAATCGGGCAGGCGAACAGAAGCGGATAGTGGTGATTCAGATTCAAATAGAGCCCGGCAAGAACTGGTTCCATGGCTCGGATTCACATTCAGTTTATAAGAACCTAAGCACGTCACACACAAACCCACACACACACACGAAAGGTGTTAATGCTGTGTATGAATCCCCTTATGAGGCGGCTCTCATGCGCTGATAGGTGAGAGGAGACTGAAGCAGTAAGAGAGACATGGAGCAGGATGTTGTTGTTCTTTAATTCCCTCCAGCACATTTCATCTGTTCCCGTCTTCAGCTGTCCTCAATCCATCCCTCTCACTCCGTTTGATCCCATTCATAAACTCTTCCACCTTGCCTGTGCCTCATTTCCATACTCTTCATCCTATTTCATCCTACACATGGACAATTCTTATGAAGGGATTTCACTGCAGTTACCATAGTTTCACTAGCTTAGGCCCCCACCTCGGCCGGAGCGAGCCTTCGTCGGTTGTTTGGGGTGTTGAGGAATGGTTGATGGAGATTTGGCCTGATGCGGTTTGGGGGAGGCTTAGCTGAGGATCCACTGCGGCTCCCGGGCCTTGCAGACCCCCCGATCTCCATGGGATAGGAGCATGATGACTATGGGGGGAGATAACCATGAACAAGAGGGAGGGAGGGTGGGGTGCAGAAAACGCGAGTGTGCCGAGGCTTAGAGTGGGTAGGTAGTTATAGGAGTGTAGCCGGAAGTGGGCGAGTGGCTGAGGTGTGGTCCTGCTCCTGAAATTCAGCTAAGTTTTATCTCCAATTCACTAGCTTAGGCCCCCACCTCGGCCAGAGCGAGCCTTTGTCGGTTGTTTGGGGTGTTGAGGAATGGTTGATGGAGATTTGGCCTGATGCGGTTTGGGGGAGGCTTAGCTGAGGATCCACTGCGGCTCCCGGGCCTTGCAGACCCCCAAAATAAGCCTGTGCGCTGGTCGGCAAGATCGAGTGAGGATTTGTGGGTCTAAAGACGGCGTTGGATATGGCCGAACCGATGTTGGACGGGTGTCTGCAGGAGGGCTGAACTCCTGGAATGGGAAACGAGAAAGCCATGGCATTGCAGTGGCCCGGACGTGAGCTGCATCGAGGACGCACCCTTGGCGGACGGGTGTCGCAGCGTGATTTGATGATTGGGTAGCCGACTGCTAGGTTGTCCGGAGTTTAAGGGATGGATTTGCTGGGCCATCCGCAGCCCCACGTGATGGCTGTGGCTACTATTGGTCCGATTTCGTAGCATGAGGGTAAACTACTTGGCATCTGCTTGCAAGATCCGAGGCTGGTCTACGGCAAACGTCGTCCGTCGTGGAAAACCCCCCAAAAGACGGCAGAGGGAGCGGCATCGTTGTTGGCCAATAGTGTGGGTCCATCGCTGGAAGTGGGCGGGGTGGGGGCACTGGCATCCCGGTGCCCGGTGTCCCGGCAAGTTGCTGGAAGTAGGTGGCCGGGGGGCGCTGGCGTCCTGCATTCCGTTGTTGCTTTGCGTTCCGTGCTTGCTGCGTCCTGTTGCCTCTCTCTCTCTCTCCTTTCTCTTCCTTCTCTCTTTTTCTCTTCTTTCTCGCTTGCTTTTCCTTCCTTTCTTCTCATTTATTTTTCCTCTCTTCTCTCGCTCTCTTTCTTCTTCTTTCTTTCTTTTTCTTCTCTTTTCTTCTCTACTTTTCTGTCTTTTCTTTCTCTCTCTCTTCTTTTCTCTCTCTTTCTTATTTCCTCTCTTTTCCTCTCTCTCTGCGATTCGTTGTTGCTTGCTGCAGTTCGTTGTTGCTTGCTGTGTTCAGTGGTTGCGTTGTTGCGTTCCGTGGCTGCGTTCCGTGGCTGCGTTGCGCTTAGAGAGGGGGACAGAGGAAAGAAGACCTGGCAACCCGGTGCCAGGAATCTGCGTAGTGGGAAGAGCGTGCGTAGTAGGAAAAGCGGGATGGGGACAGAGGAGAGGGAACCTGGCAACCTGGTGCCAGGAATCTGCATAGTGGCAAGAGCATGCGTAGTAGGAAAAGCGGGATGGGGGAGGGGGACAGGGGAGAGGGAACCTGGCAACACGGTGCCTGGGTACGTGCAGAATAAAGGTGGTGTAAGAGAACAGTGAAGGGACAGCTTAGAGGGGGGGGGGCGGCTTAGAAAGGGGGACAGAGGAAAGAAGACCTGGCAAAACCGGTGCCTGGGTACGGGCAGAAGAAAGGTGGTGTAAGAGAACAGTGAAGGGACAGCTTAGCGGGGGGGCGGCTTAGAAAGGGGGACAGAGGAAAGAAGACCTGGCAACCCGATGCCTGGGTACGGGCAGAAGAAAGGTGGTGTAAGAGAACAGTGAAGGGACAGCTTAGAGGGGGGGGCGGCTTAGAAAGGGGGACAGAGGAAAGAAGACCTGGCAACCCAGTGCCTGGGTACGGCAGAAGAAAGGTGGTGTGAGGGAACAGTGAAGGGACAGCTTAGAGGGGGGGGGGGACAGCTTAGAAAGAGGGACGGAGGAAAGAAGACCTGGCAACCCGGTGCCTAGGTACGGCAGAAGAAAGGTGGTGTAAGAGAACAGTAAAGGGACAGCTTAGAGGGGGGGACAGCTTAGAAAGGGGGACAGAGGAAAGAAGACCTGGCAACCTGGAACTTTGTGGGTTGGGGGGCGGAGTTTCGGGGTGCGTGGTGGCGTCACGGTCGTTGCCGTTACCCCGGTGTGTTGTGGATGTAGGTACGTTTGTTTTTTTTTCCTAACGTGACTTTGGGAAAGTTTGTGAGGAGTTGGCAGTTTGCTTTGTTGCGTCGATGCTCTTAGCAGGCGGACTGTGGTCCAGTTGGAGATATCAGCTGGTGCGTCTTCGATGGGGGAGCTGGCTGGAGCGTGGAGGGGTGGCGGCGTCTTTGAGCACTGTGTGCCGGGTAGCCAGAGTCGTCGGAGGCTCGTTCCCAGCTGGGTCTGGAGCGAGCGAAGAAGGAGAGAGCTGGATTTACGTTTCCGTTGTCTACGTCTGGAGGTAGCGGGTCTCCCTCTGCCACCGAGATGTGAGTTAAAGGAGGACGGCCGTGAGTCCGACTCTTCGTATTGTCAGATTCTGCCGGTGGATGCAGCTGGTCGGCGAGGTGGAGATCGCGGGTTTGGCTGCCCGGACCCTCTAGATGGCGGTTGGCGGCGTCCTCTGCGTGGTGTTCCGGTTGCGAGTGCTGAAAACGCGAGTGTGCCGAGGCTTAGAGTGGGTAGGTAGTTATAGGAGTGTGGCCGGAAGTGGGCGAGTGGCTGAGGTGTGGTCCTGCTCCTGAAATTCAGCTAAGTTTTATCTCCAAAACATTTGGCGAAATCTCACAGCCATTGACGAGCTTCCTGGCTGAGTGTGCTGCTCATACACATACGCACGGGTACACGGACCACTGAAATCCACAGAATCTGACTGGTGGATGTGTGTGTGTCTATGCGGTTGTGTGGGTGCAGGTATATGAGGTGAGTAGACTGTATACTGTTGTAAAAGTAGCAACAAGTAGCCAGCTGTTGTATGAACTCAAAGTCATTAAAAATCCTTTCTATAAGGCAGTGTGTCAAATCATTCAGTTATATAATGGTCCACCATTACAGCAGTCTAATCTGCATGCGTCCTTCATTTGAAGCAGCTGCTCCAGACCATTCTCTTTACATCGATACATTATAGTCATTAGTACGTGAACTGCCACGGAGCTACACCAATCAATAAGTTATTTTTGGGTATCTTATATTTGAATGAAAGTTAATAATTCCTTTGTCTTTTGTAGACGTAGTTTGTTGTTAAGGAAAGAAAATAGATTAAAATCGTAAATGGGATGAGTACAACATGCAAAAAATAAAGAAGAAAATCTCTAATCAAGGGATGTGTTGAACCCAGGTCACTGGATACATCTTATTCACATTTCTTCAACCAAAATAACCACTCTGCTCTCTTTCACAAGGAAGCACGCACTAGATGACCAGCCCTCCTAAAATACACTGCACACAAGATTACAGGTTTCTAAAAAACAACTCCACAAGAACACAACAAATGAGCCAAACTTCTCAGATAATGCCCTTTTTAGCCTCGGCTGTCCCACTTTCCCAGCAGCTGTTTCAGAGGGTGAAAAGGGCTTACGGTCCAGCTGCAGTCCATTCCTGCAGAGAAGGAATTTCACATGGAGAAGAGCAAAAAACTACTGTGGATGTCTGAGTTGTTGGTTTTAAAGTGTTAACAATCCAGTTAACTAAAAATGTAATTAGGAAAAGGAAGAGACCACCATTTCTAACACTGGGAACTTCATGAAAACTTTAGAACAAACAATAACAAACAACAACCCACAAAATTCATGGGCCGAGTCCGTTGAGCTCTGCATTTGTAAGGCAAGGTAAGTTTATTTGTATAGCACATTTCAACAACAAGGTAATTCAAAGTGCTTCACATGAAACCATTAAAAGCATAAAGGCAAAAGTAAAGGAGATTTAAAACATACATTGAAACAATAATCGATGTCTCCCTGAGACATTACGCTGCACGCAATCAACCATACACTGCCGCAATTCTGAAATTACTCGCACACAAACCACGTCTGGAAAAGATCTCTGCCGATCTGCGTTTTATCGTGTATGCCTTGCACGAACTCGGTCCCGGAGGAAATGGCGATATTTTGTGCACTTTCTAAATTTGAATCGATGTCTCCCTGAGACATTGCGCTGCACGCAATCAACCATACACTGCCGCAATTCTGCAATTACTCGCACACAAACCACGTCTGGAAAAGATCTCTGCCGATCTGCGTTTTATAGTGTACGCCTTGCACGAACTCGGTCCCGGAGGAAATGGCGATATATTGTGCAGTTCTTTTAAAACCATTAAAAGCATCAAAACATAAGGCAAAAGAAAAGGAGATTTCACAGCAATTAAGAACAGTGTAAGAAATAAAATACAGTAGTAAAATGCAGAAATGCAGGAAATTGATTAATATATTAATTGAATGTGGTTAAGGCAGCATTGTAGGCAGCATTGTAGATGCAGATCTGTTCAAAGGTTCCTTTCAAGTGTTCCAGTTACTCAAATGTTTATTTGATCTTGTGTTTGGAGGATGCCTTTCTCATTCAGCCACCCTGTAATGTCACAAACACTACATTGTCCCTCACCGTCCTGGACATCTGACGCTTCTTTTCTTCCTCACCACGGACGGCCAAGAGCTCCAGCATCTCTGAGTCTTGCCACACATCCATATTGCTCAAATAGTCGTAGATGTAGATGGGATATAAGTAGAGCTCTTCACTATAGAAAGCTCCCCTTGACTTCCAGGAGTACTTTGCATAACAG
Source organism: Melanostigma gelatinosum (assembly GCF_949748355.1). Taxonomy (NCBI): domain Eukaryota; kingdom Metazoa; phylum Chordata; class Actinopteri; order Perciformes; family Zoarcidae; genus Melanostigma; species Melanostigma gelatinosum. Next base: position 24,233,122 of record NC_136642.1, on the reverse strand, counting down.
GTTGCTAATTTATAATTGGGTGTGTGCCTCTGCTTTGTCTAGTTGAGCCAAAGCATCCAAGTAATGAGAACATATATATGCATAAACGTAACAGTAATTCAACTTTACTTGATTTACTCACTGCAAATAGTTCTTAATAGAAACCCAAATGGTTATGCTAAATATGCAATGGAAAACCCAAAGCGGTTTGGGATGAAACCCTAGAATAACATGACCACACAAAGGGAATAATGTGCAACCACAAGAAAAATGGGAAGGGGGAGCGTCTGATTTTTTGGTTGCTAAGAAACATCTGTACAATTGTTTTTTCTTAGAGCTTGTGTCTCCACAACAATAGACAAGCAGCAACAACAGAGATGGGAGTTGAGGTGAGACAGAGAACAATGAAGACACACATGGCGAAATAGAAATTTAAAAGAAGCCTAAATCTGCCCACTTCCTGTCCCAGCAGGAAAACCCTAAGACAAATCAAGCCATTTAACAACAATTCATGACTCAAGTCTAAACTTTATACTTTTTTTCTGCTTAGAGTACAGTCTGACTGACACACAATAAAGGCTTTCTACCCATCAAAATGTTGAGCTAAAGTCTGCGATGTGTATTGGTTCCAAAGAGGCGTCCAAAAGGACAAAACCTCTCCCCTCAAACTTCCTGACAATGCTCTGGCGCTGGGACAACACAGAGACAGGCACTGGCAGACGGCCAGGCAGTAGCTGGATAGAGGGCGACCCAAGAGGGGGGCAGATGAGTTTGTACCACTTGGACTGAAGCCAACTTTTCCAGGCTCTGACTCCTTCATTCTTCCCTTTTCTTTTGCAGCAAAGCTGACAACACTCTTACAAGCACATCAACACCACACCTGAGACGGCAGACGCACAGCATTTGAAGCCTTGTCGGATTGACTGCGGGTCGCTAGCTGGTTAGCTTGACGCTGCCCACAGTCGATATTTTCAACCCTTTTACTTTTAAATGACCTCCTTAGCCTTCATTAGGTTGCTATGGCAACAGACTTGATGGGGGGGTGGGGCAACCACACATTGTGCCTGTTGATTCAGGGGGATAAGTGAACCAATGAGGCGCACAAGATGTCACACTTACTCGAGTCTTTTTCAGAATCAACTTCAGGGGTTATGTAATTTCATCTGTGTGGCCACAGTCACTGTTGTCACTGTGCCTGCACAACTGCGCATTATTAAAAACACGATTACATAACATCTTTTCTGTTTATTCTGGCTTGTGTGCGAGCATTTGATGTATAAATGTGTAAAGATCCAGGACAACTGTATATCGAGCAACATTCTCAGCTGAGTCAAATTTGACAATAATTTTGGTGCACTGTTGTGAGAATCAGATTGGGTTGAATGCCTGCAAGGGCTCTCTTCTTCTTCACTTCCTCTTTGTCCAACAGAAAAGGACCCCTGCCTTGTATGCGGAGATCATATCTAATTTGTTGTGCTCCCTGTCTGTGGTGACCTAAATGGAGGTCTCTGTCGGCCTGGTATTGGACCTGGCGAATTGTTGGGATGACAAACTCATGGGGTCCAACAGGGGAAACAGAGATGTCCGTCTGTCTGTTACTGTAGTTGTTATGGTTTTGTAATCCAGTCTGCTGGCTTTAAGAGCTTTGGTATAAAGCCTGCCCAGTCTGACTACTGCTAAAATGCATGCGTTGGACTGTTTGCTCAGCCCAACCCCCATTATTGCATTGTTGCTGTACCAATGCAGTTTACAATACTAAATGTTAAATTACCACTCAAAATGATTTTGTCATTTAGTAAAGAGGTAGGCAAAACTGAAGTCTGATTTTGAGCCAGCATATAGGTCATGTTTGTCAGCTAAAAAGGACAACTGCCGCTAGCAGAATTTACTAGCTACAATACACTAAATGGTCGGTAGAGAGAATGCTAGTTTTAAGACACTTCCTTGTTGGCTTCACTTGGCAGAACCGGAGGTTAAGTGACTTAAATTTTGCGTGCTAATTACGCAAAATTTAAGTTCATAGGTTGGTTGAAAACCCGGTGTCTGGCTGACTAATGTTTTCTTCTGACATGTTTTAAAACAAGTACCCAGTAAAAGGTCTGAGGCTTAAGTTGCTTGTCACATGCAAAAAGTCAGCATCCTCACCAGCAGATATATATTTAGAAAGTAACCTGTAAGCACACATGATAATAATGTATGAAATACCCCTGGACTTGGAAGTGACGCTGGGTTACTTCTGCAGGTAGCTAGCTAGTTAGCCAGACATGCTAATATTTGCGGCTTACTTTTGAGCAGACGAACACATTGTTTAATTCATTCCTTACACTTTTGTTCTTGATGTTTTTTGTTAGGTTTTGGAGGTAAAAAGAAGAACTACTATCCAACCACTTTATACACTATGTTTCAGTCTAACTACAGCTCCGTGCACATCCCTTCAACATCTGGAGACATCTCACGTTTGACAAATCTGCCGTGTCTCGTTACAGTTGCTACGCTATGACTGGAATATTTACGTTCGGGGGAGGGGTTTAGCGAACAGGCAGTTGATTGATCGACTGCCATCTGGGTATTGAACAAATCTGAGGTAAATATCAAACTCCAGGCAGAATGAAGAAAACAGAATTAGCAACTCAAAACTTCTTCATTACCTTACATGTTAACTGCACCTACTGCTGCTTGTTTTTGGTTTGATTCATTCAAAGTGAATTTTCCATAAAACGGATGAGTGATGATTAAAAAAAGAACTGCCTCCCACTCAATCACACCCGCTGGACACAAATTGCCTTCAGCATTGTGAGAGATGATGCGGGATGGCTGTAAAATGTGCCACAGCTGAACTAAACATCGAACAAAAAGTTCGGAAATTAGTGTTTGGTAGATTATTTCTCTGTTGTAACAATGCTTCTTGGCAATGGATTTTATACCGTTGGAAAGCCTGTTTATTTACCTTCCAAACGGTGCCCCATTTGTAAGGAACATGCATTTGTGGGATGAGCAGTACAGCTGAGTATGTGGGTTGCACCCATGATATATTTGCCAAATCTGCTCTGCCAATGACAAACAGCTTATTCTGCTGTTGCTGTTGACCATCAGGCCCGTTTGCGCTGGTGTCTGCAACACCTGCACTGGAACCTGAACATGTGGAGGAACCTTATGTTCAGCGATGAGTCCAGATTCTCCACTTGTGGGATCAGCTTGGGCTTGCTGTTCGTGCCAGAGTGACCAACACAACCACGTTGGCTGACTTGCGACAAATCCTGCTTGAGGAGTGGAATGCCATCCCACAGCAGTGTGTGACCCACATACTCAGCTGTGCTGGTCATCCCACAAATGCATGTTCCTTACAAATGGGGCACCGTTTGAAAGGTAAATAAACAGGCTTTCCAACGGTATAACATTTACTGCCAAGAAACATTGTTACAATAGAGAAATAATCTACCAAACACACATTTCCGAACTTTTTGTTCGATGTTTATAACTGATACAAGATGTTTGCAGAGCAACTATGAGAGCAGCTGTAGAATGTATGGTTGTTACATAATAAGGACAAGGTCCATGGTGTCTTAACAGTGGTCGCATTATGAAAGACCCGGCGGTGAGGGTGAAAACAAGAGAGAGAGAAAGACAAAATTTGAATCAGGCAGAGATTGAGCCTGGAGATGGTTCTGATTGAAGAACGCCCCTGGGGATGCAACAAAGCTCGTTCTACTTCCTGTGGTCGAAGAAAAATATAGAAACAGGATATGACATCACGGAAAATAACAAACAGAGTGGAAGCTACGTCACAGCGGAGGTCAGGGGTCAGGATGAACCCAAGGACATGGGATCTGATCAGTAGTGCAAATGTTCCCCTACAGACACATTTCAAAGTATGTAGGAATATTCTGCTATGATTCATGTTTTGTTCTTCGCTATTTTCCCACATTAAAAAACTCTGTTAGAAGCACAGTGTAACGTTTACATGCACCAAATATTCCAGTTCTCTGCCGTTATTCCAAAAAAGACAATAATCCTACAAAGCTGGGAACATCGATAATGAATAAAAATTTATATTGCACGAATATCTTTCATTCCTTCAAACACCTGCTTGAAAAAGTCAAACCTAATCAGGAATATCCAAACAAAATTTGCTGTTAACATGACCCAGGTCAAATTCTGAATATTGTCATATTCAGAATAACAATATTAGTCGCAATATTAGTGTGCATGTAAAAGGCTTTTCAAGATGGCTAGCGTCAGAGCAAACATCGGAGAGAATCAGCCGTACATGCAGGAACCTCAGTCAGACCCAGACTCAGATAAGGAGCAACTAGCAGATGCATCAGAATGGTTAAGGGTAGTCTGAATCTTTTACTTGTTTATGCTGTTTGTTAGCTTGTTAGCTTGTGAGTAACACAGCGTCAGTGGTTGTAAAACATACAGTAATATCTAATGGGATTTATGTTGGTAGACAGTGGAAGGAAGCTCCAGGGTTGGGTTTATATCCCCAAACTGCACAATCTACCATGTCAGCTGCCAAATCTTTCACTCTGCGAATGCAAACTCTCGACCCTTGTGCTAAGTCTGCTCTGCGCTGGAGGGTTTCAGGTTTCCTGTATTTGCATATTAGACAGCGATTGGCTTCTTAATCCGTGACGTACCTCATCTAGATTTCCCAGGGTACATTTGAATCTCTGATTTTAGTGCATGAACATCTCCCTCTTCTGTAGAGGAAGTCATTATCGTCAAGGCCACATATTTTAGTGGACATAAACATAAGAAAAACACATTTATGAGTGGAGGGGATCTTTAAGGTGTCTGAATTTATAGGCTGGAAGACAGTTGTGAATGAGTCATTTCATGTGTTGTGCAAAGGAAAGTAAGAACTTGCATGGGATTGAAGGAAGTGTAATTAGTTTTAGAATCAGAATATAATTAGTTTTGCTGCTATCATCAGAGCTTAATGCCATATAACTGTAATGTGATCATGTACAGCTTGAAGTGTGTATTACTTTATTGTGAAAATCATCAGCACAGTGATGTTTCATGTTGTAAAAAATGAAACCTGTTAATAATGCACACAAGATAATATCATGTACATAAATCATTTTATATACACAGTTATGATTACCTAATAATAATTACATACTACCTCCTTACACCACCTGTCAAAAAGAGAAAAACACACAATAATCGTGCAGTGGGAATCAGATTTTGTGACATCCTCAGCACGGATTTTGGAGTCTTTGAGAGTAAGGAGGATACCCTTAAGATTGAGAAAGAAAACTCAACAGACTGGTTAGTACTGACTGACGTTCTGGAGGTAGACGATCCTACAAATCCTGTGAGAATGCAAACTGTTGCAATTTCTTGTACCAAAAAATAAACCTGGATGGCAACCAGCAGCGTGTAAGCTGTATAACTGACAGTGAAAAAGTAAAAAAAGGAGGAAAGAGACCCTGGATGGAGAGGCTTGTTTAACTGTATAGTCCACATGCAGTATGTTTCTGGCAATTGGTAATATGCACAAATGATAGTCAGCCAAAATGCGTTTAGATGCGGCTCATAAGTAGCATTACCGCATGTGGTAGCTTACATCCATGTCCGTCCAAAATGTCCCTTTATAATTTTACATTTGTGTGACATTGTAATAATTAGCATATGAATTCTGAGATATAGCGTTTACCGGAATGGGACGGACCCAAGTACAATGCCAAATCATCGCTCCCGCCAGCACGGAGGCATAATACCAGAAAAACAAAGTTCCTTTAAAGCTGCGGTGATCAAGATTTTCTCCATAAAATTAATTAAATGATATACATCATCTTTGATACAATAAGACAATTTGCTCTACCATTTCCACCAACGTAGCTATCCCCTATAATGTCACAACGTGGGCAATGTTGCAAATTAATGATCATGGCACTTTATAGCTAAATTCAATTTATGGTATTTAGGTTGGATTAACCAAAAACAGTGCCATCGGGTTATTCCAGCAATAGTTTCTGAATGATATTTGCAATTGACTATATAAGCGTTTGAAGGACAGCAGAGGACCCTCTTTCTTTACACAGTCAGAGCTAACACACACTGTAGAATGACTAAAGAGGAAGTCTCAGTAACTGTGTAGATAACTAATCACAGAGTAGGAAAGTGTTCTATAAACAGTGAAGGAAAGTCCTAACACAGCATTTGTCACATGTGTGCCAAAGATATTCAAGAACCAGTGAGGCACTAAGTTGTGTGTGCTTGTACAGCATCTCAGAGAACAGCTGCCACAACAACACCCGGGCGTACAATACAATATCCCCTCTCAACGACAGCATCTTCGTGTCTGACAGCTGGCGATAAATTCACAGCTTCAGAAAGCAATCTCCAAGCAGATATTGCCTCAGTATGGAAGCGACAATTCAGCGGCTCTCCTCCTTTCGCCCTCACATACCCCGGTGAGATCTCTGCAGGCACTGAGCAATTCGGAGTGGTCTTATATCTGGAGATCTGTCACCGCCGAGCTGACACACTGTCATTTGCGACGGTACCCTTCTGGAAATAATTCACAGGCTATGAATCGTGCATAATTCAAGATCTTCCATATTGGCTGAGAGCTGCTTCTGGGCTCCGTGTGAAAGGGTAGAAACAGCTACCTTCTAAATAACATCAACAATGATTGGATATCATTTCTCTTCATGAGTAGCAACAGACAGTGATCATGGACTGGGTCTGAATGAGTACACAGCCTTGAAGAAGTGGTTTTGGAAGGAGGATTCATTAAATCAGATCAAGAGCCAAAAACATTTCTGCAAAACAAACCTGGCTAAACCTGCTGCAGCACAATGTGACGTCATCTGGCAACATTTTATTTTTCTTAACTAAGCAACCTTTAATAAATGCTAAATGGACTTGCGTTCATATGGCACCTTTCTAGTCTTCGGACCACTTAAAGCGCTGTGCACAACATGTCAACATTCACCCATTGACACGCACACATTCATTCAGTGATGGCAGAGGCTGCCATGCAAGGTGCTACCTACCAATCAGGAGCTGTACCAATGCACATTCATTCATTCATACACCAATGGAGTTCAGTATTGTGCATAGGGACACTCCAACACGCGGCCCGGGGGAGCCAGAGATTGAACCACCCACCTTCTGATTGAAGGACGACCCGCTTTACCGCTACCTCATGTAATGAATGCCATTACATTACGGTTCTGTCACGATAGCTAGTCAACCTCATCCTTCTACTTTTTGTCAAGTTTTAGTTTCCTAAAAGTCAGGGCGTTTTAGTCTTATCAAAGAAAACCAAAATATCTTCACCTATGTCATGTTGCTGGTGTAGTCCTAATATGGCGCACACAGCACAAGAAACAGATCTGCATTGAAAAACGAAAACTAAAAAACAACTCCTCTTCGTCAAGAAAATAAAGGGATTTTGGTTTTAAAACTACTTTTCAGTCGATTCTTTTTTTGTCAACACTACTGCATGTCGGCAGTTGGCGTTGAATGACGTTAGTGGCTTCTGTTCTCAGTCATAGAAGAAAAAGGTTGTTGACGAACATATTCAGTCATAGTTTTCTAACGGAATTAAAACTGGACTAAGTTTGGTTGTGTTTTTGACAAATAGATTTAAAACACAAATCTAAAATCAAAATGTAAATTTCAACAACAAGGTAATTCAAAGTGCTTCACATAAAACCATTAAAAGCATCAAAACACAAGGCAAAAGAGGCTGATACTGAAATCAGATGATGTCGTCTTCCTGCTTCCTCTCAGACTTTCAGAGAAGTTAATGTTCTCTCATTTCCAAAACACATTAGCTACTGACATATGTTGTATCACTCACTTACTAGCAAACAGCAGAGAAGCAGAGACAGCAACAAATGAAAGTTGCATCTCAGGGCTGATTTCTTTTATTTTGTTGAAAAGATTTAATATCCAGCTTCCTTTTATCTGTGTAGCTGAGTAAAAATAAATACATTATTGACTACGATGCATCTACCTGATCTTAAATGTCCGTCAACATTATCACAAGTGGATGAACCATAACTATGAAGGTTCTAAACGCACACTAATTATGATGATCTTTTGATTCACTGACTGACTAGTGACGTGTGGTGTAGTGACTCACATCCTCAGTAACAGCAGCGGGGGAGTTTTGTCCCACCAACAAGTAAAATCTAGAAAGCGACAGCTCACTCTTTTGTCTCGTGTCCAACGCAACATGACAATGTGTGTGAATTCCTCTCTGTGGCTATAAATAGGACATCTGTTTCCCATAGTTTCCCTCAACCAATGCATGGGAGCTTATGGTCCAAGATTACCCTTTAGCTGGGGTCCATCTCTCACCAGCACTCTGCACCTCATTGGGGCTGCGTGACCTATGACCCCCTTCATAAAAGAGGCCTATTGGAGAGGGACGAGGGCACGGCTGACCAGCTGTCCCTCGAAGCCACCACTAACATGCGTCTGTCTGCAAGCTCTCACTCAACTTTGTGCATAACAGAGATGAATACTTTCACAGGGGATGGAGAGTGAAATAATTAATGTGGCGCTGCTCTGGGAAACACTTGCTTAAATTGATTGATATTCCAAGATTCTATCATGTCCAGTTTCAGCTCTCGGTCAAACGCAGCCCTGAAAAAATGGTTGAAACGCCATCTCCAAATTCCTCTTTCTTTTCTGTAAATCTTCTCCATCATAAACCCAACTGTAAAGAACGCTGCAGGCTGAGGACTGACACTAGGGAGCACTGCAGTTTGTCAAACAGCCAGTGAATTGTTTAAAGTTTCCATAAGTATGCCTGATGTCACATTTCTAAAAGTGATTTTTCCTCTTCCAACAATCGCTTATGAGTCCCCGGCCACAGCAAGTCACTGATGCTGGAGGCCACAGGCTCATTGCCCTCTACGTGCTCATGAAAACACCCTAACAGTGACATTGCGTGTGTGAAGTTCAAATATGAAAGAGAAGTTCTGTAAATAAATAAAACTGAATTGAGATGTTTGAAACGTTGAGTAAAGGGTGGATTCTGCAGCACCACAGTGTTCACACACCCTCCTAAAAAATGTAGCCGGTGCTAATTTGATATTCAGAGCAATTAAATCACATCAAAACAATATTTGCAATGTAAAGATGTAGCGGAGCATGGCTGCAGCTAACAGATATTTGAATTGTCAATTCATCTGTTAAATACTTTCTCGATTAGTCGATTCGGTCTTTTGTCTATAAAAGTGTCTTAGTGACTTTTCTTATATGCTACATGCTTTGTTTACGTAGCTGGGCTGGCTGCGCATGCATTTCAGTGCACTTTAGTTCACTGTGTTGTGCCCCTCTGGCTAGCTGATTGCCGCCGCCATGCACAGCGCTCATACGGCAGCGTACTGCAAAATCAACGATTGGTCAGCATGAGCTGCTGCTCATCCCATGTCTCCACTTCAGCGGGTGTTTTTTGGATTGATCACATGGTGCAGGTTGAAGACAGGCAAAGTCATGTTGTCCTTTACAACAATGGAAGACAACATCCCATGACTCATCCAGCTAGCGGTGCTATGAGTGTCAGCGAGTAACTCCATCCACCACAACACCTGGCCTGAGAGGTGTAAGTGTGCTGTGTTGGTTGCCTCTTCTCTTTTTGTCCCGACCTTTACGGTGAGTGCAGATAAAGTAGTGAACGATGTCGCAGCCCTCTGAGCACTGAGCACAGTAACCTCAGTCACCACATTTACACAATTCAGTCAAATGAGCGTGTCAGTGACGCTGGGAACTCACGCTGCGAACTCACGCTGCGCAAACATTTTGAAATTTTAGTGTAACATACCCTCTGACATAGTCATCTAACAGAGGGCCATTGCTGTCGTTGAGTATACATTAATCCACAACCGCACTGGAGGTCTTACAGAGTTCTCCCATACCCAGTGAGTCAAGTAGCTTTTGCCCATTCGAGACCAGGAGCTCAAACTTGAATGCTGCTCTCTTTGAGTGTCGGTGTTCATGTGCGAGAGAGCACACATCCTAAAACCTCTTCCATCTGCTACACAAAGCTGTAAATTACACCATGAAACTTTATTTCCCCTCCATTAAACGAACTCTAATGAAGTATGAATGAATAGAGAATGTCAGTAGTCTGTTGCCTTTGACAGACATTGAACTGGGCATCAGAAACAATCAGAAACAATCTCTTTCACTGAATAATAATCAAAGACAGAGCCCGACGCTCCTTTATACCATCTCCTTAGAGCCGCCATTATTAAACACCTGATAAAAGACTGGGAGAGGAATCCAGGCAGGAAAAACATCCAACTGCCTCCCCGAGTATCTGTCTCTTCTCTTATCTCCGGACATCTTTCTCACTTAAAACTTTCCATTTCTCTCTGTTTCTGTCTCCCTCTCCGGCTCTGCTCGTAAATCAACAGTTACATAAACTGCCTTCAAGTTGGTTTCCACCAGTGTTACATGAGACTCCCCTCAGTACAAAACAGGATGTTATAGAACCCTGCGTGGTTCAGACGCTTCAGCTGAGCTTGTGTGCAGCTGTATCAAACTGTTTTCTCCAGGTCTCTCTTTTGTTTTAAACCGATGTGGGCTCAAGTAAAATGGTCTCTATAGCAGAGGAAGGAGGCAGTCAAGTCACCTTTCTCCATGATACGACTATTTTAATTCAATTTAGACAAAGCAACACTGGCTTCCCATTTGTTCCACACGGAAACTCGCGTTTACACTCACCTGACACGCAGAAAACGTTCACATTCACACGTGTAGAACAGACACACACTTAGTGTTATTCATGCAACTAACTGCCACTCTACTTTCACACACACCTGCAACTACAGAGACACATACTGCAAGCTCACAAACACACAAATATACTCGAGTAGCACGGATGATCTATGTGCAAAGCTCTATAAGTGCATCTCTCGTGCTGCCGTAATGTTGCCATTTTTATGAGGACATTAATGAGCTCAGCCCTGCAGGATGCCATTCAGAGGTGTAACAGGAAGAAAGTAGCACTTGATGTTGATAAACATGCTCAATATCAGTCGTGTGGTTATGCCACCTTTAGATAGAGTACATAAGATGAACCATCCAGAGAGAAAAGCCCGGTGTGTGGTCTGTGTGAATGAAAGCCAGCCAACAAAATGAGAAAATACCATGGTAACCAACATGTCGCCCCACTCAGCCATCCATTACCTCAGTGTGTGCCCAGTTAGTGTGAAACCAACCAGTCGCTTTGAAGAACCAAATACAATTTCACACGACTTATTCAAATAACACGACGTATTCAAATAACATGTTCAATGCTTAGATCCAACACTACTGCAGTGTGTGTGTGTGTGTGTGTGTGCCTCAGGGTTTTCACCTCAGGTTACCTTTCTCACGTCTTAAGATGGTTTCATACACAGGTTTGGCATCACACACACACACACACACACACACACACACACACAGACACACACACACACACACACACACACACACACACACACACACACACACACACACACACACACACACACAAATCCTTCAAGTAACAGTAGATTCATACATCGCCGGTGGACATAAACTAAACATGCCATCTTCTCAATCCAGCAACTTGTAACAATTTAGGTCATTTTATATTTGGCCACCCGATGCTGCTCTGTGAAAGACTTGCTGGAAAACATTCAACAGCACGCACACACACAACTGCGTGCACACACACACGCACACACACACACACACACACACACACACACACACACACACACACACACACACACACACAACACACACACACACACACACAAACATTAGATGACAGTATGCTCATGCATAAACACAAAGTATTATTGAGCTGGATGGACATGAAGAGAGACCCTTTTCTGTCTCTGAACTCAAAATGGCTTCTTGTGGTATTCACGCAGCTCATTTCACAACAGGAAGGGGCACTTCTGAAAGACGATGCACCCTCAGGCTTACAGGACATTTGGAACTGCTTGACGCAGACAACATGCACTGAAGGAAGAGCTTCTCAACCAGTATTTCCCAAACAGACTTCTCTGGGGACCCGTTTTTTAATTCTTTTACACTCTAATAGGTGATATTTATAAATCGTGATCATGTTGCTGACCATCTTTACTGCCATCTGCACATCACCGTGTAACATTTTGAAAAGGTAAACCAACCATTTGGAAGACATGTATGTTTGATAAATGACAACTTCATTTTTTGCATGTGTTGTTGAAAACGATACACATAAATGTTCTGTAAAATATTTAAATGAGACCAAATAAATGTATTTAACAGGCATAGTCTTTCCTCTCAAACAGACTGTAGGCTATCCTTTCATATTAGATTCAATGTTATAAGTAGGCTACAATTATCACAACAATACCAGCATTCAGGTTCCCTCATGTGGCTCACAAATATAAATGTTAAGTTAAAAGACTGTGGAAGTAATCCTTTGGAAATGACTGCTTTAAACTATTGCTTGCGTCACTTTCAGTCTGCTTCGGGGATCACTTCTGTCATTCTCAGAAAAGGAAAAAAGATCCCGATGAAACATTTACGATACGTCATGAAAGCAAGAGTCTTCGCCATTTAGGGTAGATGAGTGCAAGATCACTACTGCACAGCTCCTTAAAGTCCATTGTGTATTTGTCTGGAACTGACCTGATGCTATCCACTGATGGCTGCAATCAAATAGGCCATGGGAGGTATTATGTCACAACAACCTCCAAACCAAACCAGTAAATCCAGTCTAATCGGCACGCCAAATGCAAATTGGTGTCCTAATCTGAGCATTTAATTGGATGAAGTCGGTAAATATCTGCGAGTGGAATACTTCAGATGGTGACAAAGACCTGTTACATGCTCTTGGCTCATCTCCATTTCATTAAGTTGGGGGAGGGACGAGAAAGAGGGATGAAGTCTCACAGCAGATGAGTTGCAGAGAAGTAGAGAGAGAGAGAGAGAGAGAGAGAGAGAGAGAGAGAGAGAAAGAGAGGAGGAGAGAGCGCGAGACACAGAGGAGGAGAGAGAGAGAGACACAAACGAGGAGAGAGAGAGACACAGAGGAGGAGAGAGAGAGACACAGAGGAGGAGAGAGAGAGACACAGAGGAGGAGAGAGAGAGACACAAACGAGGAGAGAGAGACACACAGAGGAGGAGAGAGAGAGAGACACAAACGAGGAGAGAGAGAGACACAGAGGAGGGGAGAGAGAGAGAGACACAGAGGAGGAGAGAGAGAGAGAGACACAGAGGAGGAGAGAGAGAGAGACACAGAGGAGGAGAGAGAGAGAGAGAGACACACAAACGAGGAGAGAGAGAGACACAGAGGAGGAGAGAGAGAGAGAGAGAGACACAAACGAGGAGAGAGAGAGACACAGAGGAGGAGAGAGAGAGACACAGAGGAGGAGAGAGAGAGAGAGAGACACAGAGGAGGAGAGAGAGAGAGAGACACAGAGGAGGAGAGAGAGAGAGACACAGAGGAGGAGAGAGAGAGAGAGAGAGACACAAACGAGGAGAGAGAGAGACACAGAGGAGGAGAGAGAGAGGTAGAAAGTGTGGAGCATCATAGGGGAGCGCCAACCACTTGTTATGCATATTTCCCTTTTCTTTCCACCCTATTTGGGCTAAATGTGGGCTGGCATGCTATTGTGTGAGGCACGCAGGGAGGTGTGTGTGAGTGCAGGGGGGGGGGTTCTCAAGCTAAACAATCGTCAAGAAGATTCCTAAAGAAAAACTCCTTTGGAAAAAAACCTTATCTTACCCCATTACTGAATTTCTTCAGAAAAAACAACAACCTTGAGAATACAAAAGTTACCCCCCCCCCCCGCAACACCCCCCTTCAGAGGGGGGCAGGTGGCAGCTGCTATGCCCCCACCCCGACCCCCTCCCTACCTCTGACTCACTGGCAGACAGAGCCAGCAGCTCCGGCCCAAACTGCTGCCTCTAACATTAGCAAAGCTCACTTCCAACTGCACAGTCCATAACACACACTGGCCCATGATCATACAACTCTCTTCTCTCTCTCTCTCTCTCTCTCTCTCTCTCTCTCTCTCTCTATCATACACTCACTTCCTAAAAACAGATCTGGCTGAGTGTGCTCTGAGAAAAGCAACTCGTCTTTGAGATCACATCCTGATCAGAAATCTCCTGCCAAAACCTCAAACATCACACTACGTTTTCTGCAATTCTTTGACTCTGAAGTTTAGCCAAATAATGAAAAAGTGTTTCCCAACAGTCACTCTCTGTCAGGGAATTCATCTAAAAGACAACTTCCCTTCTGCGCACCTCAATGTCGTCTCCTCACACCAGGCTTCGACTTGACTGAACAGTCCCTCTGGAAGCAACCGCTGGCCGCTAATGCACACAATTCACGCACAAAGAGAAAACACAGGAAGCTCACCTCACTCTGTAGCGTTCAGCAGTCCATCACCCAGCACTTTCTCTCAAGACAAGTTTGTGGAAGCCGGCGGTAGCAGCACAGAAAGAAGCAATGGGTGAAGAGTAGCAGAAAGAAACAAAGATGAGAGCGAGAGAGGGGGTGTGAAAGAACAGCGGAGGAGGGGGAGGAGGAGAAGACGGACTGAGTGACTGAGACGGAGCTAACGGTGGCTGACAGACTCCCAGAGACTCCCGGTCTGAGCTGAAGCGCACAAACTAACTGGCCCCTCTGCCTGCCTGCCTCTCCAGCTTGACGTCAGTGCAGTCACATGACCTCGTTCTGGTGTGGAGGGGAAATGAAAGAAGGGGGGGGGGGGTAGCGAGAGAGACGGAGAAGCCTGTGTTGCCGTGGTAACAGGCACACTGCACAGAAATGATTTTCAATAGGTCATCCGACATGCACGCACACGCAGACAGATTCTTGGAGTGGTAGAACCAGAGAACCAGAGGAGCCGGTAGCAGACACACTAATGTGGACAAGGTGAGCGGAGGGAAGATTAGAAGCTGATATAAAGATGGTTCACATTTCCATTTCTTTTTTTGACAGAAACAAAATGAGCACGAGACAAACTGCACTTTTGAACCTGTGCTCGGCCTCCTTGAACCCAGATAAGCAACATGTTCTTCTCTTTACACCAATTCAATACCACGGTGAAAAACCAACAAAAAAACAATTAATCCTATGCTCTTCAAGATTAACTCCTTAATTACCATTTGCAAACACTTTTTTTGCGAATTTATTATTAATCTCTGATGACACTTATTTCTACTGAATAGAGCTTGGATGCTTTATAATGTAACTCAATGCAACCTCCGTACGTTAGCAGTTGGCTCCGTTATCACACCGGCTGCTAACAGCGGTTAGCGTAACGTTTCTAGCCCTCCTGCTGATTTCAACGCGGATTTGATTCACATTGTAGCAGTATCAGGGACACTTTCCATCTTCCCCATGGTGACTGGACACCTTTTGTCTGAGCCCTGATCCACGGTACCTACAATGTGTGGAGATTTCTTGATTCTATGATACATAATGATGCGGACAACTCTGTATCGATGCAGTGACATCTCTTCTTCTCTGATCTCTGTTTCAGTGAGGGCGGAGCTTAAACAAACTCCTTGCACGCGGAGCTGAGATGGTCACTAGGCAGTCCTTGGCAGACCTTGTTGCTGCCTACAATGATGTCAAGAAATTTAGCCAGAGGGACATAAACAAACAGCTTCCATTCACATGATGGGTACCAAATTAAGCACTCTATTGGTGTTAGTATCACTTTAAGGGTACTTTTGTTAGTACTGGCATCGTAATGTATTAAAAAGTACCCAGCCCTAATAGAAAGGGCCGGTTTTTTAAGGTCTTTCTCAGTTTATATATACAGGTTTTTCAGGAACAAAACTACATATATTTTTCATGATTTGATTCAAAGGGTAGAAGAGCTTATGTCGTCAGAAGACAACTTTAATCATTAGAAATGGGCCGTCTCTCTATGGCCGAGACATCATTTATTCCTTCAGGACTCCAGCAATTTGTTCAACACATGACTAATAAAAGAAACTATATCTGCACAAACTAGCAGGAGGAAGAAGAAACGAATAAGAAAGTAAATAACCTTCATTACTTCAGGGAAGTGGGGAATACAGTGGCTGCAGTTTCAATTGTTTTTATTGCGTTTTTATTTCATTTATATATTAATACAGTGAGGCAAGTTGACGTGGCACACCTCAACACAGAGATCAGATATCAGTAGAACACTACGACTAACAGTCAGTCGACAGCGGGGATATGGGTATGATTACGTCTTCATGTCTCATTAGCAGAGTAGAGACTAAAGGCCTAGTCCACACTACTCCAGTTTTACTCCATCTTTGCTACGTTTACACTGAGCAGCCACACTACGCCGGAGTTTTGGAGCACCCTAAACGGAGGAGCCTGAAAACTCCGCTGAGGTTGGAGGTATTTGAAAACTCCGGGGTTTTGGTTGAGTGTAGACGGTTGGACACGAATGTGCTGAGAAAAAATGACGCCCACACCCGTGTTCGCTACTGGATTGGTTCTTGGCAACCATGACGTCTCTGTCCCTGATTCGTCATACTCACTATCACGTGACCCGTACCCGGAAGAAAACAAACTGGGCTACCAGCGATTCATTTCAACATGGATAGCTAGCAGCAGCTAGCAGCTGTTGTGCAGTAAAAGTCTGCATTTCTGTGGAGGAAGCAGCTGTTATTGGAGTGATTAGCGAGCGGCGTGACCAGCATCAGCCCTATGGAGCAGCTCGTTGCTTGTATACTGTGGTGTTGGTACAGTAAGTGAGTAATTAGTCGGTATTCTTAGATTAGAGACTCATTTTCTTTGCTAAACTAAGTTATTGGGCTGTTGCCGGTTGCGTATTTCTTAAAATGTCAAACTATTCCTTTAACAAATAGAATGACGGATATAAAGTTCTATTTTAGATCATTCCAGTTTGACTATAACGAATGTCAGTTATAAGATAAACTGATTCAAGGCTTTCTATCTACAGGTTTATACATGAGGGGGTGCAACATCAGATTACCTGAAGGGCTGTTTGAAATGTGTCCAATTAACTAATTGCATTGTTGATTATCACAGTAAATATTGTGGTACTGGTATGTGTTGCAGCTCGAGTAAAACATCACGTCTTTAGTGTTTGTTCTTTGAGATCTATAAATCATTTATATTTTTCAAGTTAAATAGGAGCAGAGGACCGTCTTGATGCACGCATGTGCGCGTTTACATACAGCAACTCGGTATTCCTCTGGTGGAGAAATGTGCTGTGCATTGTGTGAAGCTGATTTGGGGCAGGGCTTGTGCAATGGCACAAAGGCCGAGGGTGTGCAGTGTGGGAAGGCCAACCAAAGAACCTCCTTACCCCCTTCCTCCGCTGACCCCAGCTTTGAGCTGATTACGTTCTTCTGAATAGCATCTGCTGGCCAGTTGAATGGAGCGCCGTGGGGCCCAGATTAGGGTGGGGCAGTGCGGAGGGTCAGCCGAGTGAAAACCACCCCCCACTGGACTGCTGTTAGTAAGGGTATGTACGGCTGAGTGAGAGGCACATGGATAGAGACACGAGATGAAACACCACACGGGGCAGAGAGAATCAACACAGTGCAGGGAAAAGTCATTTAATAAAGCCCGCAGCTATATATATATATATATATTTATATATATATGACTGTAACGACACTGCTGGGGAGTAAAGCAGAGGCAACAGTGAAGAGAACAGCAAAGCACAAAGAGATTAGATGATGTAAGACACTGAAATGAGAGTCTGCCAGGTGAGTACATTGGTTGAGGGATAAATTATTTAGACCAAAGCCCGAGTTCGGGGGATTAGTGGGCTGACTGGTCGTGCCTTTAGGTTAATACATGGTTTATAAAATAAAGCTGGTTGAAAAAGACAAGTTGTATCGGTGTATCTTGTTTATATGGACGGCATTTGAAGGTGGGCTGAGATGCTGATCATCATAACGAAGTGACCAGCACTATAGTTGCTACAGAGATAAAAAAGCAGCAGAAAGGCGGACACATTATTGCATTTACACGTCATTCTTCTGCACTGCATGCTTCATATTTTGAACCTCACGCATGCCTGGTCAATCACTGTGGAAGGTGGGCTGGACTACAAGATGTTCAATTTTGGATAAAACGCCCACAAACATTTGGTACTACCATAGATTGTATATATAAAGTGGACTTAACCGACGTAACGTCACCCATTGGTTCGTGGGCTACGGTCTTGAAGCCTCGAGTTCATCACTTTGGCCGTCGCCATCTTGGTTTTTTGGAACCAGAAGCGACATGAGAGGGAAGAGCCAAGTACAACCGAACGATGAAACAATAAAGTTTCATGAACTGAAAACACGCCATGAAACAGTTTATGTTGTAAGACCACAACAATAAGAACAAACTCCCAAACCGGACAAACGCTGTGGCAGCGACCTGTCAATCACAGTAAGCCCGCCCTAAAGCATCCCCTGCTTTATGGTCTGTTTGACTCTAAATGGACCATAATCTACGAAATGAGCATCATGCTGTATTGAAGAAGACTTGAAACTAGAGATTGAGACATAAACTCATGTTTACAATGTTTACTGAGGGAATAAATCAAGAGAGAAGTAGAGTCATTTTCTCATAGACTTCTATACAACCAGAGGAGTCGCCCCCTGATGGACATTAGAGAGAATGCAGGTTTAAGGCACTTCACTTTCACTTTTCGACCTGCAGGTTTCCGGTTGGGTACAAAAGGACCACCTTATCTAACCTCTTGAAACGGCCTTTTCACTACTTTTAGACACTCTGCACAACACTAGAAAGTTGTGACCACACTCTTTGTGTTTGTGTAGGTGTGTGTGTCTGTGTGTGTGACTTAGGATGTAGGGTGGGTAAGCGGCACTAGAGGGAATTCCTTCCTCCTGATGACTCAGGAAGCAACTGCATGGGCGGAAGAGAAAACAACGTCTCTTTCCAAGGCAAACCCTTTAGAAGTCGTTCCGTTCGGAAAGGAAACTTTCCCCACCCCGTGTCACCGCTCAAAGCTCACTTCTAAATAACTCCATGTATTGTCTGCTGCAACAAATCAGCTGAGGGCAGGACAGGTTCAAGTACGAAACAACAGACTGCAATTCCTGAAATTGCAAATCAACCCCAAAAAAGCAATACTGAGAGATGACAAATGTACGCTCATGGCAATACTGTACAAGAATGAAAATGGTTATTGGCCAGTGAGACTTAAAAGCTGAAGGCTGGACCTGCATCAGAGAGCCGTCATGTTAATCTCAGCAGCTGGGCTGGAGCTATTAGATAACAACAGATTAGCAAGTGGATAATCAGCTGTTGGGCGGGGGGGAGGTTTGAGGTTTGAGTGTCTTATCCAACAAGTTAGCGAACACATGCACACATCCACACATCCACACTCAGATGACAGTGGATGGCATTGGTGTTTCATTATTCATCACAATGAATTTCAAAGCAGTATTTTGAGAAAAGCACTGCTGGATGGGTTTGTAAAAGGCTCAGCTTAAAGGGAAACTTCTGTTTATTTTCAACCTGGACTCGATATTCCCATGTTTTTTGTGTCTCGGTGACTAATGTGGGACAGTCATTTTTGAAATTGGTTCAGTATCGAGGGAGAACCGGCAGCCGCTAAATGGGCTGCAATGTAATCGCCCGGGGCAAAAGTGCTTGTTTCTGCCGCTGACAGGCTCAGATTGGAACTTTAAGTGTCTGACAACATTATGGAAAGAACCCCACAGATGGTAATAGAAGAAATCCTTTTATTGGAGGCGGATTGGAGATTTCAGTTACTTGTTTCTTATATAATGAATACAATTTGTGTTGTTTTCTTGTTCTCTCGTCATATTTGAGTGTTCTAAAAAGTAGAATCTTTCAAGGTTGTGTCTCCCTCTGTTGTGCTCACCTACAATTAACCCCGCCTGTGTACACTGATTGCGAAATTGCCTGAATATATGTGAAATGTCTGTGTGGCAATTTCCTTTTTTATCATGTACAATTCAGGTCCAATTCAATTGAATTTTCTTTATCTTTTGTTGATCTGTTTGTTAATGTGTCGTTCTATTTCATCCTTACTGACCGCCAGAGGCAGTGCTTAACACTGGATGTATCCCGTCTCGCGCATGCGCAGGTCGAATATTTATATCAACAAAGTCACGTGTGACCTCGGATGACCACCGTCATCTATAAGTTCCGGTGTCATCCTGAGCTCAGTCCTTTTTTTCTTCTCGCGTCGCAGGTTAGCTACCATGGTAGCTTAAACAAGGATGTGTCTACGATCAAGACATATTAGAGCTCGTCGCTGTAGCCTTGTGACTACCGGTCGGAGTTGCGGTTCTCTCGCCCTCCAAAGGCTGCGACGAGCTGTCCCTCTTCGGAGGGAACGGTGTGTTCGCCGTTCGGACATCGAGCCCCGGACTGGTGGACGCCTCTATCATCGGTCGTCACCAGTCTGATAAGGGTCAGCTAAGTCGTGATGTCAGCAATCGGTAAGATCGATTAAACATTGTTTTCTATAACAGTTGTTTGTTCCACGGTTGGCAGAGCGCTTCCGCTCTAGTAATCGAGTGGCGCGCTAACGAGAGCGTAGAATTACGCTGTCGGCCCGCCCTTCACAGTGTTACGGCTATCACAGTTAGCAGAGTGTTCCTGCTCAGGCAAACTTTGTGAGACACTAGTCCGCATTGGCGTTGTGTACATGGAGATTTAATCTTTACATCTGACGTAATTCGCAGTTAGCAGTGTCTTCACTCAGGCTAACTTGGATGCTAGCTGGGACTGCGTCCATCAACTTTGTAAACCTTACGGCTGTCACAGTTAACAGAGCGTCCTCGCTCAGGTCAACTCAGTGGGGAAACTAGCTAAACAAAGCTGATACTGGGGCTGTAGCCATCAACTTTGTATCCTTACAGCTGTCACAGTTAACAGAGCGTCCCCGCTCAGGTTAACTCAGTGGAAAACTAGCTAAACAAAGCTGATACTGGGGCTGTAGCCATCAACTTTGTATCCTTACAGCTGTCACAGTTAACAGAGCGTCCTCGCTCAGGTTAACTCAGTGGGAAACTAGCTAAACAAAAGCTGATACTGGGACTGCGTCCATCAACTTTGTATCCTGACGGCTGTCACAGTTAACAGAGCTGTCACAGTTAACAGAGCGTCCTCGCTCAGGTTAACTCAGTGGGAAACTAGCTAAACAAAGCTGGTACTGGGGCTGTGGCCATCAACTTTGTAGCATTACAACGATCACAGTTAGCGGAATGTGCTCGCTCAGGCTAACTCGGTGAATGCTAGTTATACTAAATCAACATTGAGGTTGTGCCCATTGATGGTTTTTACGCATTACGGCTGTCGAGTTCGCTCCGGCTAACTAGACTAAGCTAATACTCGGTGTGTCCATTGATTGTTGTAAACATTATGGACATATCGGTAGCGGATATCAGTTAGCAGAGTGCTCTCGCTCAAGCTAACTGGTGGGACACCAATATCTGCAGCAGCTGTCTTAGTGAAGAGTGTCCTCGCTCCCCTCTCACTGTAAGGACTGTGTTCTTTTTGTCAGTTTTTCACAGTAGCAGAGTGCTCTCGCTCAAGCTAACTGGTGGGACACCAATATCTGCAGCAACTAGCTTAGTGAAGAGTGTCCTCGCTCCCCTCTCACTATAAGGACTTGCCTGGCCTGTTTCCACAGTGGCAGAGTGCTCTCGCTCAAGCTAACTGGTGGGACACCAATATCTGCAGCAATTAGTTTAGTGAAGAGTGTCCTCGCCCCTCTCACTATAAGGACTTTGCCTGACCTGTTTCCACAGTGGCAGAGTGCTCTCGCTCAAGCTAACTGGTGGGACACCAATATCGGCAGCAACTATCTTAGTGAAGAGTGGCCTCGCTCCCCTCTCACTGTACGGACTGTGTTCTGTTTTGTCCGTTTTTTACGGTAACAGAGTGCTCTCGCTCAAGCTAACTGGGGGGACACTAATATCTGCAGCAACTATCTTAGTGAAGAGAGTGGGCTTAGAGAGTGCCCTCGCCCCTCTCACTATAAGGACTTTGCCTGACCTGTTTCCACAGTTGCAGAGTGCTCTCGCTCAGGCTAACTGGTGGGTCACCAATATCTGCAGCGGCTGGCTAAGGGAAGAGTGTCCGAAGGATCACTCGCCACTGACTGCCCCCTGCCTGTTCTCTTAACATTCAGCAGAGCGCTCCCGCTCGGACTGATTTGGAATTCCGCATAAACTAGTGGGACAAGGGTTCCACCAGAATCGCGGCCATGTTAAACTCTCCCGGCTGTAGGACCTGTATAGCTCATCTTCAGCCGGAGGACGGCCCTGACCTCTTGCCCTAGCAGGGAGAACCCAGGCAGGACCTGCGGCATCACGCCTTGAGCAGTAAGGTCTGCTAGGCTGGCCGAAGTGGAACACCTGATGCGGGAGGGCTACCTCCCCCTGTCAGGGCAGCTGAATCCAGACCAACCTACCCTGGTCATTTGTATGGCGCTTGCACGCCGGGCATACACAGCAGCTGGAACATCCACCTGTGAGTGCCTTCTTCAGGCACCTTCCCGCCCTCACCACCTTTTCTGTTCCTCCCTCCGAGGAATATCTGAGGGAGTTGCGTGCATGGTGGAGACACCAGGGCTCTCTCCCGCCTTACATCAGACCATGCAGGAGGTGGCAAATCTGGCCTTGCACGTATGCCAGCCAGTTAGACGACTATGGCGTCCATCAGTTTCCCCTGAGGAGACTCTGAGGCCCGATGCCAGGTGCCCTCGACCCAATGTCGGGTCAAAGATGACCTGCTATCCAGGGCTTGGGACACAGCAGCGCTGTGCACCGTATCGACAACTCCCTCTCCCACCTCATGCTTTCCCTCGCAGATTCTCTGCAGCGGGCTACTTCGACGCTTCTGCTCAGTGATGCTTCATTGCAGGCGTTTGCGCTCATATCCAGGGAACATGGATGTATGATGTCCACCCTGGTTCAGACTCGCCGCCAGGTTTGGCTGGCGCAGTCACCCCTATCTGAGACATGTAGGAGGACCCTCCATACTGTCCCAGTGGAGCCTGGTGAGCTGTTCGAGTCAGCTGCTGTACAGGCGCTTCAGCGGACTGTTAGAGCTAGCCAGACCTGGCAGCAGTTCTCTGGTCTTTGCAGGGACCTGCCTGCACCCCCAGACCTAGGGGTCCCATTTTTGGCCCACAAGGCCGTTTCTCAGCCTCCAGCTTACCCTAGTAGCGCAACAGGCCTCGGCGTCCTGCTGAGAGGCCGGACCGCTATCTATACAACCCAACTTACGTCCCCGTCCCCCCCGGCAGGGGTGCCAGGAGATGTCTCCAGGCCGGCTGTCGGGGTTCTTTCTCCCATCAGCGGATTTCCAAGGGAGAGTGGGTCACGTCTATCGACGCCTGTTCCCATGGTGCATCACCACAACTTTCAGTCCTGGGTGCTTCCATTCGGACTCTCCCATCTCCCCATGGGTGTCCACAGTGTGTTACTGCTGTCCTTTCCCCCTGCAATCGCAGGGCGTGAACATACTGCCGTACTTAGACGACTGGCTGACCTAGGCGCCGTCCCGGCTTCAGGCGCCACAGGACACTGCTCGCCTTCTCTCACGTGGCCCGGTAGGCCTCAAGGTGAACATGGAGAGGAGCTACCTGAGCCCTTCTCAGAGCATAACCTTCATTAGGGTGGCCCTATGAGGGCCTGTCTGTCGCCCCAGTGCGGATGGCTGAACAGCCTTCACTTGGATGCCAAGTGGCACAGATACAGGGCAATAATATTATCGAAACAGTGTCTATTCATCTATTCACTATCCCCATGGAGGGAGTGCATATCTGGCGAACAGTGTCCCAGGAACCGAGCCCCAGGGGCTCGGTTCCATTCCACCAGGAGATTGTCACAACAGTTACCTGCCTCTCAAGGCGGGTGCAGGGTGACAGAACGGGACAGCCTGGGGGCAGTTGTCTGCTGAAAGACCGCAGGTCCAGGTTCTAGAGCTAGCGCTCGAGCACTCCCTTCCATGTTTGAAGGGAAAGCATGTGCTTGTCCGGTGGACAGCACCTCTGCTGTGATTTCCCATGAACTATCGATGGGGCACCAGATCTGCAGAAGTTGCTACGGGGATCACCGTGGCCTTCTGACTTGGGAGGCCCCTTGCCTGACCAGCCTGTGGGCAATGTACCCACCAGGAGAATGGAACAAGGTTGTGGTTTTCCTGTTCCGTTACAAGCCTCCACCGGGAGAGTGGCGGCTGCATCCAGACGTGTCGACCCACTGCCCCCACTGGGTCTCCCTGACGGAGAGGACCAGCCCTCTGGGTCAAGATGCCCTGGCTCACACGTGGCCAGAGGATCTTCTTTATGCCTTTCCACCAGTCCCTCTGCTTTTGCTATAAGCTTGTCAGAGTTCTTCCCCGACAGGAGGGATCTCCTGTCGCAACTAGAGGGTCGGATTTGGCATTCCAATCCCTGCCGCCTTCAATTAGGGGTCACGGGAGGGCCCGACCGGATGCTGAGTGGCTGCATAGAACCAGTCTGATGGACTATTCTGAATGCCAGTGCGCGGTCTACCTGCCTGCAGTACAAGAAACAGGTGGAAGCTGTTCTCCGACTAGTGTGCGGCTCAGAACAAGGTCCCAGTACAGCGCCCCGTGCCTGCTGTACTGAGTTTCTACAGTCCCTCCTGGATAAGGGCCGGTCTCCCCTGCATGGGACCTACCCTTGGTACTGGACAGCTTATGCTTGTCCTTTTGAACCCCTGGCACAGGCGGAGCCTAGATGGCTATCAGCAAGACGGTTTTCTCCTTGCTGTCAATTCAGCTCAATGTGGGGGCGAGCTGCATGCCCTATCAGTGGAAGAATCATGTCTGAGGTGGAACTCAGATGGCTTGGGTGTCACTTTCTGGCCTAAGGCAGTGTTTCTCCCAAGGGGGTGGATACGTTCACATATAAACCGGCCTATCCAGCTGGCAAAGTTGACCCCCCCCCCTCCCCCATCGGGAGAGGAGAGGTCAAGGCTGCTGTGCCCAGTGTGGGCCCTCAGAGCTTATATGGAAGCCACCGCCTGCATAGTCAGTTATGGTGAGCCTAAGAAGGGCTGTGCTCCTTTTTAAGAAAAAAAAGGAAAAACGGCACCTGTCCCACTGGATAGTGGAGGCCATTGCCGATACATACAAGGCGAGCGGCTGCGCTCGGCCATCCGGGGTGAAGGGTCACTACCAAGAGTGTCTCCACACCGAGGGCAAGCCTGAGTGGTGTGCCTGTGGGGGATACATGTGCGGCGGCCTCATGGGCATCACCGAGCACATTCACCAAACACTACAGAGTTAACGTTGCCACCCCTCACCCACTGGGGAGGGTTCTTGGCCAATTTTCTCTGCCGGAGCTATAAGGGGTAGTTACTGTGCTTCCTCGTGACTCTTTTGGTATAAGTCATCCAGTGTTAAGCACTGCCTCTGGCGGTCAGTAAGGATGAAATAGAACGAAAGTTACGAACGTAACTACGGTTCTATGAATCCTGGATGACCGCCAGAGTTCTTGGTCACTCGGAATCCAGTGAACTCGCGAGAAGATTCCATAGGACTGAGCTCAGGATGACACCGGAACTTATAGATGACGGTGGTCATCCGAGGTCACACGTGACTTTGTTGATATAAATATTCGACCTGCGCATGCGCGAGACGGGATACATCCAGTGTTAAGCACTGCCTCTGGCGGTCATCCAGGATTCATAGAACCGTAGTTACGTTCGTAACTTTCGAACTCAGGTTCCCTCAATAAGAAGTATTTTTCTGAATACTCACGAGACAGTTAAGCCTCACCCACATTGTCGAAATTGGCTAAACAGTCAGCCATTGCACCTCGTCGTTCGTCGCTCCAACTCTCACTCACGTTCCCCTTCTTGTCTCGTTGCGAAAAAGGCACCTCACAAGTTTTCAGATCGAGACTTTGCCTTGAGCGAGACTTAGTGAGACACAATGACAAAAAGACCGGATCAAGCTAAATGTGTGCTTCTATCTCATAAGATGTTGTCAGACACTTATAACAACAATCTGAGCCTATTAGTGGTATTCTTGAGACCCAATTGGGGTACTATACCCAAGCAACTGTGATTGAAGGTTGTCATACAAGCATGATGTGAGTGGTTTTAACGTGACCCAAACTGATTCATTTTGAAGGAGGACACTCCCCAACACCTGTGACCAAAGCTTCAATTTGTGTTCAAATGCACTTGTTGGTTACCCTGCATGTCCTGTGCTCTTTTAGAGTTAGGGGCACTCAAGTCCATGAACAGCTGGGGCAGTATATCAGACCTCAGAACAGCCGACGACAACAACTGGAGTACATTTTTAAAGAGGAACTTTCTATGAAAATACCGGGGTGACGCTGCCACTTTTTCTGCTGTGATATCAACAGACAAGGTAATTATGTCTACATCCAATATTAAGTTCTCTAGGAAGATATTCCAGCGTAGGGGAAGATGAATGGGCCCTGAGCTGCCCGAATACGTTATAATCCTCCATGCAGACAAGTGTGTGGACAATGCCTTATGTGCCACAGCTGCTTGTCTATGCATATATAGACGCAATTGGAGAATTGGCTGTGTAGAAACTCATTTCAGAGTCTGGTGTGACGGTCAACGAGCGCAGATGCACAGGAGGTCTAAGAACGTTCTGCTGCTTTAGAGGAACTCTTTGGACGATTGAGCATTTCTGTCAACACAGAAACAAGGGACAGATGCAGCATGCGGTGACCGCAATGATGCAGAGAATGTGGCGTTGCGTAATTCAAGTGTACTGCCAATTACAACACATACAGGAATCAGCAGAAACCTGGCGGGCAGACAGGGAAGTGAATTCATCTCCCACACGCCATATGGTTACAAATATAACAATGCACTGTCCTGAGAGCAGAGAGAGAGGGGAGGACATCCAGATACCCCCCCCCCCCCCACCACCATGTTAATGTGCATGGATAAACCCCTCATACTGTAGGGAACCTTGATTAAAGAAGATGCACTATGCAACACAGTCAGCGAAACTACTTGTGACGACACGCTGCTTTATCCAGCTCCAGTCAGGGCGTGTTCTACGAGCAGCAGCTGTTCTCGTAGCTTTACAGTCTGTGTGTCTGGATAGCAGTACAGTAGGATTAATTGACAGCTCGCCGAAATGAGCAGACAAGGTTGTTGAAAAGCCCGTCTCCTCCTCGTGCGTTATGTAACTGCAGTACAGGAGGCGGGCGAGCTGAGCAGGCTAATCCAATGCACCGCACCACTTGCCAAAAATTATAAAAGCATCTTTTTGTTGTGTAGTAACACTGGTTCTGATTACATTTAGGACCCCCCCCCCCCCCCCTCATTTCCGTTTTTCAATTAAGTGGGCAATAATTTATAGGAAGAAAAAACATTGAATGTTTTAAGGCTGACCTTCAAAGTTTTGACGGTTGCCTTTGGAACGTTGGAGCATCTCTTTTTTATTTCTTAATAAGGCTATGCATGACCACAAACATCACAAATAGCCCATGAAGTAGGCTAAAGTAATCCAACATTATTTACCAGGCATCAACTCCAACTCGTTTTGCTCAGCTGGATGACGCTGTCCCGGATGCTGAGACAGGTCTTCTGTTTTACATGTTGCCATAGGCTACAGTTCATTCATTTGTTTAGAGGCATACATACGAGCAAATTTGTTTTCATGGGCTCCCGCTGTGATATATTTGATGTAAATATTGCAGATTTCGGAGCCGTTTTCATCCCAATAAAAACAAAATGAATTTCTCATTGCTCCAGACAATAATAGCAAAGCAAAGCACAATATCGGTTGATGAAGTTTGACAGCTCGTGTTGTTGTCGTCGCCGCTTTACAGTTATCAACGAAAATGAGATCTGTTCACAGAGAACGAATTCATCTTCTAAACTCCTATACACAGAACGAATGTATACTGATGTACCCGACCGGGGGAAAGAGATGACGGAGATCACACTGAATTCATGTTAAAATGCATGCTCACATTGTGAAACCTCAAACAACTTGCTTTGGCAATTTGTGGCAATTGAACTCAGTAACGTTGATGCCAAGACATAGAAAAATGATTTAGAATCAAGAGAGAGAGAGTGTGTAGATACATTGCAGACTGTCCTCCTCCATCTCTCGCATCAGACTTGTTCTGCGTCTTCCTGGTTAGACAACCTGATATATTGAAGGAACTAGTCCAAGTTGTCAGAGCTCTCGGCAGTTGGAAGAGTTTTTTAACGCTGAAAGTGGCGACTGCGACATTTTGAATGATGGGATTTTTTTTGGGAAGTGAGTAGTTGAGGAGCTCTGCTAGAGTAAAAGTGGTTAATGCCGGAGAAAAAAGGCAAATAATTAGAAATATGATTGTTTAATGGAAGAAATGAAGCATCGGCAATGTATTTCGAACATTCCAAATACATCATAACATCTGCCTTCATGCAATTAAACAACAGGTTGACCGTGATTAGAGCGGCGTCACTCGGCAACCACGGAAACGTGTACAGTAGCGGTGCTGGGAGGCTAAACCTACGCAGCGGTGCTTCAAGCTGCCGTCGACATGTTCACATGCAGATATTTAGCATGTTCACTGTCTTAGTTTAGCATGTTAGCATTCTACGGCTCTCTCATCCCTTTTGATAGTCGTACGAATTATATATTATTGCATATGACTCAATCTTGGATGTGTCTTCATAATCCAGAATGGTGAGAAGAGCATTCGTTACCTACTTAATCCCATTTTTAGCTGAGGAGGTGGGCCGTGAAGAAACAGAAAATTGCAGATTGTATAACAAAGAAACCTTTTTTTTTCTCCTTGCACGCCAAAGTGTCTCAAGAGTTACTCAACGGCATTACCACCCACTCCATCCTCTGTGATTCAGACGCTATAAACGGAAGCCAGAGGGAAAGGACGGACGACCAGTCGGGGCCATCTATTCTTCTTGATGGCGGACGGCAGGCTGGATGCAGGGAGAGGACTAACCACAGCCCAGCCACTGTGTCAGTCTCTCTCTTATCAGAAAGCAGCAGGTTGGGAGTCGGGAGCGAGAGAAAGACACATCACCACCACCACCTCCCCTATGAGTCACGCTCTGGTCCTCTGCTCACTATTCCTGATACGCACAGACTCCACACACACACACACACACACACACACACACACACACACACACACACACACACACACACACACACACACACACACACACACACACACACACACACACACACACACACACACTCCTACACATGCATCAATAACATTCATACAGAAATAGAGCCGTTGTCTTTGCATATTGATGACTGTCTACTGGCATGGAGGGGATGGGCAGATGGAGCGCGCCCATCAAATGTCAGCCCCAACTAGATTCACAGCAGCAGCCGTGACATTTTGATTTTTTTTACTGGCCAACCACTTCCTGTGAGTCACAGTTTTTGTCAACTTTGGAGAAACCCTTTCGCCTGTGACATGAATACAAAAAGAAGCATTAAGTAATATTAGAGTAGCTGATTGGAGTTCACATGGGACCATGCATGATCACGTTATGGAGGTGAAACCATTTGTCGACTCATCCATTGGTTGATCAACAGAAAAATACTCTGCAACTATTATTTTCTTGTCGCTGCTTTGCTGGGTATTTTGGGTTTTGAAATGTAAGGAACAAACACCCATTTTCAGTGCAAATAATAGTATGTAATACTTTATATAATAATTATACTATGGATGCCTGCTTCTGTTGATTTAGATTGGCTCTCAGGAATAACATAATAAGTGTTAACCCTCAGAACATTTGTATCAGTCACATCAGTCTAAAAGGTGTTGTAAAGTTAAAGTCTAAAATAGACTTTTCTCCACTAACTCCACCAGAGCATCTCATTAAAACACAAACAGTAAGACGAGCAGCTTTTCCTGCTCAGCGGGAGAGGCTGTGACAGCGTTTAACCTGACCTCTGGGAGAGAACAGCTTATGCTTCTCATAGGCATCTAAACAGTCTTAAGTATCGATTAGAAATGAATCACCAGATAGTAAGATGGAAATAGTGTGGAAAGATGGAAATTCTCTAAAAAGATCCATTTGCCAGGTGCAGCAGCTTTACCATACTGCTACCAGTTGATTCATCAACATTTGATAAAACAAACAAACAAACATCAGAAACAGAAGAAATGAGAATATAAGACACAAGACTAACGTCTTACCCAGGGGTGAAAGTGGCCAGAACAGAATGGAAGAGGGAACAGTTGCTGACTGACAAAACTTACAGAGAAAAACCAACAGCCCAAACCCATCTGTTAACGTTAAGTCTACATAGCAACAGTTAGTTAGTACGGTATGTCTTTAGTACTGAAAGAAAAGTAGCCGTATTAACTAATCGTTACCGTGGTTTCATCGTTTCAGAAGGAAACTGAGTGACGTTCCTTATTTCAAGAGAGCTCAGAGTTAAGTGGATGTGAGGAAGTTCAAAGGTTCCGTTGAATGCAAGTGACCTGAGGTGTGAGTGTATGAGGCAGAGTTGAAGTTGGCTCTTGTTTTATGCAGCGGACCTCTCAACTGGACAAGCTGCAGCTGTCCCTTAGACTGTGTGTGTGTGTGTGTTCATGGTTGACAACTCAGAGGCAGTATGTGTGTATCAAAGAGCAAAGGATGTTCATGCCATTTATCTCTTTTAATGCCAGTAACACTAACAGACGCACACACATACTTGTCCCTGATTAACGAGTGTGTCAGTGCGTATGTGAGATGGCCTGTGTTGGGTGGGAGGGGGGGGGGGGGTCTGGGGGCCTGGGAACTGTGTGGAAATCACATTAGGCTTCCTCTGGCTCATCTCAAGAGTCATGGGAAACAACACACTGACCAAAAACAACAGGGATTGTGCACGCTGCAGCCTGACCACCCGACATCGCACACCGACTTCTGAGAGAGGAGTGTGTCCTTCAAAGTAACCTGTAGCTTTACCTCATTTTCTGCTTTTTACCTGCCGGTAGGAAATATGAACAAAATCAGACTTGATAATTATGAGAGCATCATTTCACAACATGATATCATTAAACTCATGTTTGCCCCTGAGCGTGCCCAAGCCAAATATTTGTGTGTGTTTAACTAGAACTAAATGTGAAATGTCCACCCTCTGGTTCCCCTGAGGACTGTTAGCTCTGTCAGCACCTTTGCCATTACTTGCACTGTTAGCGCGGTTAGCTGCGAGCCACCGACTCAGCCGTCGCCACGTCGAGAGCTGCGTGGCGGCAATAGGCATTCGCTGAATTTTGCATTGAAGACCTTTAATGTTGTAAATGTGAGTTCCAAGGCAGATAGATGAAAATATGGATTTACTCCTTTTTCTGGGCTCACAAGGCAAATTCTGCCGTTTCAGCCTGCAATGAATCAGATCTGTAAAAACAATACATTTCAAATGTGAAACAAGACTCTACAGCCATGTTAAAAGATCTGTGAGGCTGTACTTTGGCACATCAGTGCTTGGAGCACAATGCTAACATCAGCATGCTAAGGGCAGGGCTATGCAAAAAAATGACTTGTTCGTACGATATATTGTCCGACTTTGTCGACGTCAAATGTGTTATAGCCGTACTGAGCAGCTATACTGAAGTTACAGAGACGTTTGTGAAGCTATTCAACCATTCGACTAGCAGATAGCATTCACACTAGCGCCTCAACATACTCAAATCAGCCAGTGCTGATGTTTAGAAGGTCTAATAGCTACGTTGTTAAACATCCTAGCATCTTACATGCTGATCAGCACTAAACACAACGGACAGCTGAGGCTCATTACGTTTTCAGGTATTTTGTCCCAAACCAAAATATTGGACAAATAAAGATTTTGACCAGAATGATGACGCGAGCTGAAAAGTCCTCTGAGTGAGGTTATATGAGGCTGTACTTACTCATTTGTTGACTGAATAAGCTGTACACCAACATGCTTTTTTTAGGCTGACCAGCTGACCAACATTGCATTCCACAGCCATGCCACTCGTATGGATAAAAAGCTGTTGCCATGTGAGTGATGATTTCCCAGTCTGCTGCGAAACATAGCTACTGCACGTTTTTACAGAGAAATGACCTACCGTACTTTTCGGACAATAAGCCGCTACTTTTTACCCCACGCTTTGAGGCGTCGGCTTATAGTCCGGTGTGCTTTATGTACAGATTTCTCCGTAGCTTTTCTCCGCCACAACAACAACCGCAACTTCCGGTTACGGTCTAACGCAACATTGACTAGCTCCCGACACAGAACAGTTGCTACCAGCAACCCCTCTGCTACCAGCTGTTACTGACAGGGTCGCTACAATATGGATGAAGTACCTTTGACCTGCCTCTCACTAGGACTGTTAACAAAAAAGGTTGAACGGCAAGATGCTTTAACAGTACATGTCCGACTCGCTAGCTTCTAAGCTAATTTTAACATTACGGCCAATGGGGAAATGCTAACCGCGATTAGCATTAGCGAATATATAATATATCTTCGTACATCTTTTCATGCAGACATACTTGCATTGCAGACTAAGGTCTCTCACGGATACCAAACGAAAAGCAATAACTGTTGTTGCTCATAGCTCTGAATAGCTGTTGTGCTAGCAGCAACTGGCCAAGCCAGTTAGCCGTAAATGCTATTCAGAGCTATGAGCATAAAAGATCAGCTTTTTCTCAAGTCTGCCAGTGGATCCTAACAGCCCGGAACAGTGTGAAAGAATCCACCATCACCAACGGGTTCCGAAAGGCTGGGATACTATGAGATTAAGGGGACAGCGCAATGAGGACGACAACGCAAGCTCAAGGGCGGATTTGCCCCGGTCCTTGAACACACCACATCATGAACCGGGGCAAATCCGCCCTTGAGCTTGCGTTGTCGTCCTCATTGCGCTGTCCCCTTAATCTCATAGTATCCCAGCCTTTCGGAACCCGTTGGTGAAGGTGGATTCTTTCACACTGTTCCGCACTGTTAGGATCCACTGGCAGACTTGAGAAAAAACTGATCTTCTCTGCTCATAGCTCTGAATAGCATTTACGGCTAACTGGTGCTGGTTAGCGGCTGTGTGGTCAGTGCGGCTGGTTGTGCTGCTAGCACAACAGCTATTCAGAGCTATGAGCAACAACAGTTATTGCCTCATTGTTTTTCGTTTGGTGGCTGTGAGAGACCTAATGCTGCGTTCACACCGGTCGCGTTGAATTTTTGACGCACTGCAAAATCGCGTCCAACACGCCGCCGGTCGTGTTCACACCAAACGCGGCAAAATCTCGTAGCGCCGGAGAGGGGGCGTGGTTTATCGTCCTGGAAGCCGTTCACCTGGCCGCCATTTCTTTCCGCTGTCAACCATGAAAGGAATAAGGACAATTGCTGCTTTGTACGTGTTGTGTAAGTCCCTCAAACATCGGAATGCCAAACGCCGTCATGTCTGGTTCATAATATTGTTCAGAGGAGCTCCGTGGATTGTATCGAGCTGTATTCACTGTCTAGCAAGCCACCGGTCGCTGTTTACTACAGCTGTAGGAACACAAAATAAACTGATTTGGCTGTGATTCAACGGCAATAAACCGACA
Organism: Melanostigma gelatinosum; assembly: GCF_949748355.1. NCBI lineage: Eukaryota > Metazoa > Chordata > Actinopteri > Perciformes > Zoarcidae > Melanostigma > Melanostigma gelatinosum. Next base: position 24,199,657 of record NC_136642.1, on the reverse strand, counting down.
AAAAGGGACTCCGAAATAACTACGTAATGATGCCGATTTGTACTTGTCTTCTCCGACAAAAAGGGACTCCGAAATAACTACGTAACGATGCCGATTTGTAGGTTACTGGTCTTCTCAATGGAGCTCTGATGAATCGGTGCTAGGCTATGCTAACATCGTAGCAGCTCCACCAGCACTCAATAACGTCACGTAGACGTAAATACGGCAGCGTCTATTCATTGTTTGTACCGTATGGTTTACACACACTCATGTATACACATAGTTTGGTCCGGTCTCTATTGATATGAGGTATCGTAGAGCTCTGGGTGAACACAGACGGCTACAGGATTTATTTCCTGATTCAACAACGGCAGGAAGCCAGTGATGACAGGGGGAGCAACTCAACGCTGATAGGCTATCGCGCCACAGCGTCACGCGATTATTTCTCAGAAGTTGAAAAATTTCAACTCGCGCGTTGGCGATTTTGCGGCGTCCAACGCGTCCACCGCACTGCAATAACGCGTCCAACGCGCCGCGCCATCGCAAAATCGCGCCGCGCCAGTCTCATCGCGTCTGTGCATAGACTTTGTATGTAATCTCGACGCGCGTCAAAAAATCAACGCGACCGGTGTGAACGCAGCATTAGTCTGTAATACAAGTATGTCTGCATGAAAAGATGTACAAAGATATATTATATATTCGCTAATGCTATTCCCCATTGGCGGTAATGTTAAAATTAGCTTCGAAGCTAGCGACATGTTATGATGTTCATAGACGAAGACAACTTTAGTACTGTTAAAAGCATCTTGCTGTTCAACGGGGACACCTGCGGCTTATAGACCAGTGCGGCTTATCTGTGTACAAATTCTTTTTTCTTTTAAAAATCAGCTGGTGCGGCCTATATACCGGTACGCTCTATAGTCCGGAAAGTACGGTAATTAACCAGGAATTACTGGAATTAAGCATGGTCCTTGAGTCCTCGATATTTAGATCAGAGTAGGAGAGAGAGAGAGCGACAGAGAGAGCGAGAGTTGGAAAGTAAGCAAAGCACAAATCTCATTTTAGGCCAAAACAAATGCCTCCTAAACTTAAAAAAGTACAGGCCAGCTGAGTGCTAAAAACAGCTCAATCCCTGTGCTGTTTGTTCTGTTGTAAAGCAAATAGACAAAAGACTAAAGTGTGCTTTACATGTATTATAAAACATGAATACAGAGTATATCATGTGATATCTACTGACATGGTTAGAACAGAGAACACAATTAAAAAGTGTGTCTAGACGAGTAAGAAAATTCAAAGAGGTCAGTGATGATCAAGAAAGGAAAAGATTCATGAAGTGGAATTCAAAGGGCTTGTGTTTGTCCAGTGAGAGGAGATTTAAAAATAATGGAAGTCGGTTTTATTAAAGCGCCGGGATCAAAACGATAGCTATAGCCAATGACTGAATATGACATGCGCTGTGGAGTGAATGAAGGCTGACAAAAATCACAATGTTTCATCTATTCAAGGATTTCAGTTAATTATTGTGCTTTTTTACCGCAGAGTTGAGTCATTTCACAGTAATTACCCTTCAACTATGGGTAGTCTTTTCAAACACCGAGCTACGTGACCTGCTCTTTGCAAGTGCGCCGTGTTTGTCTCTAAAGCTTTTTCCTGTTGGGTGCCTGGAGAACAGGGAAAGTATGAGGAAAGCTATACCTTGCCCTCCTCTCACTTCCCCCCAGCTCGCTCAAAAGACACAACTTGATAAGCACAAACTCTGCGGGCAAACTAAAAACCTGTGTGTGTGAGACAGGGAGTTTGTGTGTTTAAGTGCAACAACACCATTATACAACATTTTGCTTGCAGTTAAGAAAAAAAGTAGTTACAGTTAAATGTAATCTTACACAAAGAGGAAGGATCAGTACCAAACAGCTGTAACTGTGACAGATGTTTTAACAAGACAGAGCTGACACTTCCAGCAATAATAGTACGACCCTTGTGATAACTATACTGAGTTGCTAAATATGAAGTCCGTTAAACTCCCTGAGACAACAGTAAACAGCTGGCTGCAGCAGCAATGCTTGAGGTGAGTCGTTGTTAAAGGATAAGGGGTAAAGGGATCGGTTGGCCCTGACTGAAATATCTCATGGTTCCCAGAGGATGAACCCTGCTGACGTTGGAGATCTCTTCATGTTTCCCCTGCTGTCACACCAGCGGGTTAAAGTTTTCACTTCCTCCAATATATATCAAAAAATCTGCCAGATGCATTGCCGCAACATATTGTACCAACATAGGGATGGCCGATATGGCCAAAATCTTCAATCATGGATGTGCAATTCTACATCACAGTAACGCAGTGGTGTACAGTAACGAAGTAGAAATACTTCGTTACTGTACTTAAGTCGTTTTTTTGGATATCTCTACTTTACTTTACTATTTATATGTACTTTATATGTATTATACTGTGGTGGAACACAGACTGCAAGCAAGCAGGTTTGGTGAATCAGTGGTGCTAGCAGCAAGTTAAATCATTGGTTAATCACGTTAATGCACAATTGCAAACAAGTGCTCTCAAAGCCGCGGTGTTGTGATTCCCAGTGATGCCCAGGATGCTACATGCTATAGCTAGCGAGCGACAACATGAGTAGCATTCCACTCAGGACGGTGGGATGAGGAGAGGTGGATGGTCAAACAAACACTGTTTCCTCCAGGAGGCCGCAGTTTGTGCCGTGTGTGAAACGAGAAGCCAATGTTGATTTATTTGTGACGTGACTTCCGTACTTAAGCAACGCCACTTCTGTCGATATTTTAACGCAAACCACGACCTTTTCCTAAACCGAACTAAGTAGTTTCATCGCCTAAACCGTAGTTGTTTCCTGTGAAGATGGAAGTTTATTTTGGAAAGACAGTATGCATGTAACAAGTGAAAACAGACTCATGTTGCTGGACTTTTGCAGGAAAAACGCACAAAAAATGAGGAGTAACTTTTCGTAAGATATCAATAAAATGGGGATGAATTTATATCATTGTATAAAGAGAGTGACATGAGAAGATCAATCTCATGTCTGTAAGTTAAATCAGCTATAATCACTCTTTTAAAGTGATTATAGCTGATTTAACTTACAGACATGAGAATATCAATCTCATGTCTGTAAGTTAAATCAGCTATAATCACTCTTAAAGTGATTAGTGACTCGTCTAAAACATTTAAAAAAGGAATAACTTCAATAGAATCATTCTATACACTGTAGCTTCTTTACATTCTGTAAAGACGTTACATTGTATTAGAATGTAAAGAAGTTACATTCTAATACAATGTAACTTCTTTACATTCTGTAAAGAAGTTACATTGTATTAGAATGTAAAGAAGTTACATTCTAATACAATGTAACTTGTTTACATTGTATTAGAATATAAAGAAGTTATTCTAATACAATGTAACTTCTTTACATTATATTAGAATGTAAAGAAGTTACATTCTATTACAATGTAGCTTCTTTACTTTTACTCAAGTATGGCTTTTGGGTACTTTATACACCACTGCAAAAACGTTATATAATCACGACACAGTTATTGTTTCTGGGAATTCAAGTAAGAAATGCTAAATATAAAATAACCGGGTACTTCAACACATTTTTTATTTTCTTCTTTTACTTGGAACTGCCTCACATGATGCAATACTTGAATTACTTGAATTAAAAACTAAACTCAGATTCTTTCAAAATGGAGCTTTGTGGTCCCTGAGAACAATCATTCGGTAATAAAGTCCCTGAGGCTAACCGGTGCAAATACACACACAAAGCCACCACCATTTAGAAAGCACACGCATTTGTATTTCACAGTATATAAAACGGAATGAGACTTCTATCCATTTTCATCCGACAGGATTTGCTAATCTTCACTTAAAATAATTGACAAACAAATATAAGCTGCAGTGTGCAAATGTCTGGTAATCATGTAGCCGAAGTAAAGTTCTTTCTCATCGTGGAATTAATAGTTCGACCTCACCTTGGGCTGGTTGGGATGCCTCTAGCTGCTCCGTATCTGCTGACTTTTCACGCATATTTCGACCGTTGCGTGGCATATCATATCATAGCTTCTTCATAGCTTCCATTAGTGAAAGCACTGTGTACATTCACGGCCTGCTCTCATATCGCCCAACATTTCTGATTCAACCAATCCAATGGTGCCCCTAGCTGTGACAGGTAGATGCTAATTTGTAGGGTTGGTTGGTTAGTTTGTCCACTCAGGTTACTTCAATGCATACTTTCTATTCTATTTTAAACTGTTATTTATGAATGATTATAATGACGTAGCAGCAGAGCTTCATCCCTGCCGAGGCCTCCGTAACAGCTCCAACTATACCTCATGAGGTGTTGCTGCTGTGGCTTTCCCACAATAATTACTCAGTGGGAAGGTTTCTGCACTCTGGAAGATGAATAGACACTCATTATTTTCATGTGATAACACCACTTGTTAGCACTGGGCAATCATTTTAGGGAGCTTCTCCATAAATATTTTACAACAAGTTTCCCGATATGGAGCAAATATTTCTCTTGCCTTTTCAGCGATAAAATATTCAACTTTACTTCAGCACCTTGCATCCAAACACTGAGGCGGGAGATATTGCTGCCTGAGTTAAAAGCTAGGATTTGTACCATGGATAATAGTCAATCCATCAAAATACCTTCCAACAACATTTCCCTCAATCCACTGATGCCTTCAAATAAAGAGGGTATTACTTCCTCTGCTTGTGTTGGCGCTGGTTTGGCTCAGGACGATCTTAATAGTCCCATTAGTGAAAGCACTGTGTACATTCACGGCCTGCTCTCTCACACACACACACACACACATTTATACGTGAGCAGCAGACACCACACAGATTGTCCCGGGCATCGAGCATATTTCACACACCATTTGTGAAACTAGACACGCTGACCCAGAAGTTGGCCTCTGACGACCGTATATGGAACGCCACTTCTGGCTCAATGAGAAAATGACTGAGTAACTTTGATGTTACAGCACAGGGAGGAGGAGGAACGAGCTCAAAGGGAAACTAAAAATAGAACTTGTCTGGAAAATCCATGGAGTTCAACTTTTGTTTGAGATCGTGTTCAACGCGATTACATCACCTCAAAGCCGGTCAAGCAGGCCAATAGCGAGGAAATAGTATTAGTACGGTAAGAGGTTATCATTGTAATCAGACAACATGGTCTTGAAACCATAACAGCGTGGCTTTTTCATTTCTTACATTTTGTTTTTTGGGAAGATGATGTCATTTTTTACAGTTTCTAAAAATGTCTGAAAGGAAGTGGTCCGCTCTCCTGTGGAGACAGATGGTTTCAGTCTCAGGGTAGAGGAGAGAGCGCCGTGATATAAATGAATGTAACGGAGAGACAGAAGAGGATAAGGAGAGCTCAGGTTGTCTTTGAACAAAATGTGACAACAGGGCGACTTCAGCCTTTTCCTTGATGCCATGGCAACATGCTCCGTGCGTTCGGAAAAGCAGCTGGACTCACGGTAGCTCACACTGCGGTGCGACACAGGGATCCCAACAGTATGTCAATTTGGCAGGTGGTGTACTTTATGAAAATCAATAAAGACATTTTTTACCATGAATAAAATGACCAATTTCCGCCCCAGTAGTGACTCTGCTTACACATGCAGGTCCCTGTTTTGGACAGAGCGAGAGAGACAGAGAGAGAGAGAGAGAGAATACAACATATTCGTCTAAAACTCTCCATCGAGATCTGTCGTCCTGAATGTGAGGGGCTTTGGCAATGATCAGAGTTAAAAATGTCCTTTTTGAAAAATATCTCTCTCTGTGAAAATCCAGAGTGCCTCCAGAAGATGTTATGAACCCAAGAAAGGATGGTGTTTGGTTTCCCCGAACGCTGCTGCTGGAGTCCTCACTGAGACCAAGACAGTGTTTAAGTCTTCACGCCGGCCTCCTGTCGGTTAAAGAATTGACTACTGTTGGTTTATAAAGCACCGAATGGTTTATTTCTGATCTTCTGCTACATTAGGAACAATCCAGACGTCTCAGGTTGTCTGGTGCAGGTCTGCTTTCTGTCAAAGCCAAACATGGAGAAGCAGCGTTCAGTGTTTATGCTCCATATATCTGGAACACACTTATTTTGAATCGAGGCTGAAAACTTTTACTAAACCGTTTCTAAACTTTTATTCTATTTTGGCTTGTTTTAATTTTCCATTCTTAGATTTTGTAGTTTTTAAATTGCATTTAAATGTCCTTCGTGTTTCTTTTGCACTTTGTCTCCGAGCTTTTCATGTTTTATGTGAAGCGCTTTGTAAATAAACACAAGTGCACCACACTAGCTGGCCCTGCATCCCCAGCGGTGTGGTCGGGGTATATTCAATTAATCTGGACTACACTTTGCAGCAACACAAAGAGACAGTCTTGTCTGTCACATAGGAATAGAACGGAGGGATTTCACCAAAGGCCAAAGTAATATGGATGTGGAATGGATGGATACCAAAATGGTGCGAAGCATTAAAAACAACCGAAAGCGCAGAAAGAAACGCAGAGAAAGACCCTTTGGACACCAGCCCAGGCAGTGTGGGTGTATGTACGAGACACGCTTGCTTATTCGCTCATCTGCTCCACAACAAAATAAACCTGGGTTGTGGCTACACCGTGTTGCCTTCCTACCATACTTGCTGTGGCGTATACTCCTACAAGTAGCCCCCTCCTCGTATTCTCCCCCCTCCTTGCAGCATACCGGCTGTCACGGTTTCCAGCCCCCTCATTACCGATCCTCTCTCATGTAACTGTCGCTCCAAGAAGCTTTCATCCTACCTCTCTTCTACCGCACACTGGGTGGCAAACTGGGACATTACATAAAGACAATGTGGGCCCAGCTCATGTGTGTGCGCGTGTGTGTGTGTTTGTAGGGTGTTTGTGTATTCACCTGCAACAGATAAAGAGGTTTATGAATGTAATATATCAATTATGATCATAAATGTGGCTTAAATAGAACAAACTATATGAACAAGAACAAATGGATGAAGTTTTGTGTTTGGTAACAACCTACAAAAAGTGAAATATCCAGTAGGTTTTCTGTCCGAGTTGTTTTGCTGCAGAGGGCTCAGAGAAGATGTTATTATAGCTCCTGAAGAGGCTCCCACCTCCGTGACATCAATCCTACTCAGAAGGGTCTCTCACAGGCTCACAAACTATTAATGCCAAGATACTTTTTAATCAAGGCAAATATTTAAATAAAAACACAATAATTGACTTCATCTAAATTGTGTGTCTTTATGCAAATAACCATTATAGATTACTATAACAAAGCAAAGATGGCTGAAATGATTTGCCAATAATCGGTGGTGAAAGAAACTTGGTCGAGCTTTGCTGTCAATTTGTTTCTATTCGTGGGTCAGACAATATTCGCCACTACTTTTGAGACTGACGTCTCTCCATAAGATTCTTAACGCTGCTCTGTCTGTACCTCTCTATCAGGACAGCGTGATTTATTACTGCCACTTATTAATATGCTTTCAAGCCTGCTAGAACCATGTGTTCAACCAAGATACGACAAAGGTCTTCAGTGAATGTTTGCCGATGGCTTTACCGACACCCAGGAGTTCATACTTATAATAACAGCCGTTCTAGGTCCCGAAAAGAAATCCCTCTGAAGTCAAATGCACATGCACGTCTTCCCACGTGTGCCGGGCGTTCCAGCCACGACACAGCATTCTCACATAGCGGGGAAAGCCCTGTGTAATTCAGGGCACGCCGAGGTGTGAAGCCGAAGCCTGTCAGTGGAGCTTAGCAACTCATCTCCCCCCCCCCTTCTGACAATCCCCTGGCCTTGGTTGTTGCTGTGTAACTGGAGAGGTAATGGAGTGTGTGGGTTAAGGGTGCTACAGTGCATACACCTTTTAGCACTTCAGATTTAAAATGTTTGAGAAAGAAGGAAAGAATACAGTATGCACTTTATTTTCAAACGACGTTGTGAGAAGTGCATTTTAGTAAGCGTGCTCAGTGACACAATAAGAATATAATATGTACTTTATTTTCATCGAATTTTTTCAGTTCAGTGTGTTCACTGCTCAGTGACTATGTGCAATGCAAATACTTTTTGAAGTCGTATATAGTAGATTTATCTTCTGTGCATTCTGTTTCTTCTTTGTTGTCTATGTACGGTATGGAGACCAAGTAGGCCTCAGAGTGATACTCAGCAGCTGTTTTAGAAGATCACGCACACGCACGCACACACACGCACACACACACACACACAATGTTAGCAACGGCAACGAGGGAAAACAAGCAGTTAACTTTACTCTGCCACTGATCGTTTATGATGGAGGAAAATATCAAAGTGCATTTCATAGAGGCAGATTGTTTCACGTCTAGTAACGAGGAACAACGTCTCCTCACTGTGGGGACAGCGAGCCGGGGCTGGGCTAATTCTATTATAACCCCGGTTTGGACACAATTGACTTTCGGTCAATCTTTGGCTATATTTTCATTTTTTGAACGTGAACCCCACACTGTGCCATGCTGTAGATATCCGCTTGAAGCCACATATGGAGCAGGCAAAGGGACATGCAGAGACAAAGAGAGATCACTGTGAAATGCCACAGCTGCTGCTAGGGCTGGGCGATATGGCCTAAAAAAAAAATCTCCGATTTTTTTACAAAAAATCCGATTCACGATTTAAATCGATTTTTTCCCACACAAATTTTTGCAGATGACAGAAGCTGTTGAAAACAATTTTTTATTTTATTTTGTGATGATTTTCCCTCGTAGGTTGATAAAAATAAAGTGCAAACAAAACCTGAACATTGTAGAAAGGTGCCTGTAGTATACAAAAAGTATTTGGTCACTCTTTTGTTTCCCTGGATGATTTAAATATAAAATTAAATTAAACATAACATTAAATGGCATTAAATAGTAGCCTTCCATTGTAAACAACTGTGCAAATGTAACTTTTTACAGTAAGCTTTTCTAACTGAATACACTGATACAAACACAGCATGAAATAAAATGTATGTGACCCTTTACCATTCACATTTTCAAAAGTCCAACATCTGATCTAACATCAACATAACATATTTTGCACAGTAAATAAGTGCATGTAAACAAAAGCAAGTGCATTCACAACATAACCAACAGTATTAAACAGTAGTGCATGTTTTTTCTAAATATTTTTTGCCAGGAAGACAGCGTCGCTTGTGCTCCCGCGGTCCTGCTCCCTCCTCAGGGTGCTACACTTCTCCCACTCGGCGGCATGCCTCTGTTTGAGGCTGTTTGTTCTGTGTCAGATGACACGAACCCGAACTATTTCCAGACCACCGAAGACACATTCTTCCCTCTCTTAAGAACGAGAGCTTCACTGCTGGCCGCCATTGTTTTCGTTTGTAAACAATGCGCGCGCACTCAACTACGGGAACCCAACGGGGGGGGAAGGGTAGGGGCGATTTTCTCGATTTTCAATAAAACACATCGCCTTAAAGCACACATTCGAATTAATCGATTAAATCGATTTATCGCCCAGCCCTAGCTGCTGCCCATTAAGGCAGTTCATACATGGATGCACCGTGGTATGTTGCCCACTAGTGGTGTCACGGATCACGGATCGATCCGTGATCAGTTCGGATCAGCCCTCACGGTTCGGATCACTCGTGAACCGCGGATCAAAAGAGTTTTTTTAAATTTTATTTTTACAGTGTAATCATCATAGTGTGTAATAAAGTTCTACTGCTGCTGTTCAAGTAACAAGTCCCCGAATATCAATGCAGAGTGTCAGTGAACAGATATAAAGCAGTAGTGTGTTCACGTGAACGGAGCAGTTTAGAAGCATTTAACGGTGAAGTCATGGCGAGCGGAGGAACGTCAGAAGCCGCGGCGTCATTTAAGTCGCAAGTTTGGGAACATTTTGTCTTCCCTGTAACGTATAATGACGGATGAGGGTGGTGGACAAACCGTTACGGTATGTAGGCGTTATTTAAAGAGAGACACACGACAACGGCAAAACATCGGGCATGTCCACACATATGAAGAGACACCATCCGGTCTGTCAGCGACGGGGACACTCCGGTGTAGAAAACAAAGGATTTCTAAATCTGGTTAAAATGCTTGAGCCACGCTACGAAATCCACTCACGCACCCACTTCAGTATGAAGCTGTTCCAGACCTCTATGAGAAGGAAAAGACTGCAGAGACTGCTTTCACCATGGCGGAGTGATTCTTAGTCCGGTGCTGTAGACACGCCCCCTCTGTGAGAGTCACACACACACACACACATGGGGCAGGTGCTGTAGACACGCCCCCTCTGTGAGAGTCATACACACACACACCTGGGGCAGGTGCTGTAGACATGCCCCCTCTGTGAGAGTCACACACACACACACACATGGGGCAGGTGCTGTAGACACGCCCCCTCTGTGAGAGTCTCACACACACACACACCTGGGGCAGGTGCTGTAGACATGCCCCCTCTGTGAGAGTCACACACACACACACACATGGGGCAGGTGCTGTAGACACGCCCCCTCTGTGAGAGTCACACACACACACACACACATGGGGCAGGTGCTGTAGACACGCCCCCTCTGTGAGAGTCACACACACACACACCTGGGGCAGGTGCTGTAGACACGCCCCCTCTGTGAGAGTCACACACACACACACCTGGGGCAGGTGCTGTAGACACGCCCCCTCTGTGAGAGTCACACAGACACACACCTGGGGCAGGTGCTGACATCAGAGTGAAGCTAGACAGGCCCAATAATATTCCAGTCACCACAGAAAGGTCGACCCTCTCCCCAGACAATGGAGATATTCTCATCTTTTTGAAATAATGTCACAGTAATGTAACATTATTGTGTATTTGAATGGCATAACCTGACAGGAAGTAAACAGACCTAAGTTGTTGCTGAGCAGTTCGGTTCAGTGTAAACAGTGGAAGCTAGCTCACTGGCTGTTTCTTTCTTTCAGTATTGATGAAAGGACGAGGATATCAACATACCTCATGTTGCACTTAAACTTAACAGAATTCTTGAATGTATTATTTTTATTTATTGATTTCATTTTGTTTCAAATTGGACATCTTCAATATTTTTGTTTTCATGTAAGACTATCGCCCAAAGTTCTTTGCTTTAAGTGTTCTTGAAGTTCTTTCATAAATGGAAAGCAAAGTTATATTTGTCTCCTCCCCTTTTCTTTGTTGATCCGAAATATGATCCGAACCGTGACTCCTGAACCGTGATCCGAACCGAACCGTGAGGTTTGTGATCCGTGACACCCCTATTGCCCACTGGGGTAGATGTTCCACACTGACTTGCAGCACCTGGGTGATGTTAACAGAAGACGATTTCCACTTGTATTTGACAACATCATTTACTTTGACCTCTGACTGTATACAAAGTGTATCTGTAGGATGCCGGCGCCCCCTTTCTAAAAAGAGGGTGCTTTCTCACAGATCCCAAATCACGCTATCGTCACATTTCACAAATGATTGTCTTGCGAGTCCCACAGGTCCTCTCACATGTTTAAGCATGGGTTGCAAATACATCGGTCGTTTCAATTAGTTAAACGTGTCAAAATGAATGCGATGATATGTTGGAGGTTTTAGCTTGCATCTTGTTGCAAATTTGGTGAAACAGGCCGAAGATGTGAGCTCTTTAGATCTGAATTCTATAGCTGATTTTCACAAAGCCAAATAAAAGACATTTGCTTTTAGAAACCCGCAATAACAGGTTTTTTTGGGCCATTTGGAGGCAGTGAAAACAAGCTGTAAACACGACACTGACATACAAGCTGATATGACGAAGGCAAACGGTTGCATCTAAACAAGAGTCTTGTCCTGTGTGTGTTTGACGTACGTCCAACATTCTCTCTCCTTTTAGCTGTTTAACTTCTGGAACATATCGGACTCTTTATCTGCTAAACAGCGACGGTTCTAGGAATCTTTAACTGGGGTGGCCCAGTTTTCCACTGAAAAGCTGTGTCCTGCTCAAGTGCTTGCATGTGTTTGTGTTGTGGCAGAGTGGAGTTTTGTTCCTTTAAAAGGAAAAGCAGCATTGCACAGCATTAACCACACAGCACTTAAATGCTTCTGATGTGTTTATTAATGTTTGCTGGTGTAACGGACCGATGCCGATCTGTAGTCCGTACGGATCCCCCTTGTTGTGGTCAATAAAGTTTTACTGACGATCGTTATCGACCGATATTCAGTAAAACTATACGATCAGGACATCTACGGTATTTGCAGAGCCCTGATAATGTTACGTTGTGAATATGAAATCTGTGTTATAATTGACTGGAGGGCCCTGAAGCCCACCACCAGATTGTTAGTCACTGGCAGTTAGTCTCTGTCTTTCTATCTGATCTCCATTGATGGAAGTCATGCCAGACAGACAGACACAGAGTTATAACAACCATCTGGTGCGTACAGCTGACGTATGAATGAGAGGCTGCAGAGGGATGTGGCTCACCAGGCTTATCAACACATGGGTGTCCTTTAAAAGAAATATGATCAGCTGTAAGAAGATGATTCTCACAAAAAAAAAAAAACTCACAACAGAGCCGTGATACTTCGGTCTACATGAATCCGTAGAGCGGATAGGAGGCTTAACTTCACTGTCCAGGCAATTCATTAGCACTTCATTGTGACTGTTACTGCCAACAGGGTACAACTGTACTCTGTTGAGTCACGCCACAAAGACAGACAGACTGGTGTAACACTTGCACTCAGCGACTGCCTTTCATTTCTCCCTGTGGTGCCCTTAAATAAAATAATTAGAAAAAGGCTAAGTCAATTTATAATTATATACAAATACATTTGTTTAAGAGAGAGACTCTCTTATTTCACACTGAAGAATATTGAAGAGAGGTGAAAAAGGCTGAGGTGTGTGTTGTACTCTTCACCACAATGATACAAATACATAGTTCAAGTCCCCAGAGCCCGTGTGTGTTGCAGACTGCACAGGTTTCAGTTAAGTTAATGTCAGCCATTGTTGGGATCTGATACACCAGACAGGCTGATGTGTACAGCTGTGATGACTCACAGGTCAGAGAAAGGCATCCGACCAGTCACGTGGCCAGATGTCCTCAGTCAGTCATGTGTGGACAGCAGGCCCGCTGTGACTCGCCCGACATGACGGGCAGGTAATCCCTCCATACACGATCGGGGCTCGGAGCCCTGGTGCTCCCTACTGAACAAATTAGGAGCAGGGATCACCACTTAATCCATCCTAAATGTTCCAGGTTAACTGCATAGCTGATAAAGCTGAAATTACAAAGTGATGTTTTGTTTTCAAGGAAATGAAAGGGAAGTAGTACTTTGAGAGAACTGAAATCACTGCTGTATTCCACCGCCAACATGTCCCGTTACAGTTCACATCCATGTCTGGTCAGAATACCATCACTTCATCACTTTATCCTGTTAGACATGTGTGTGATATTGTCACAATTAGCATGTGAATTCTTGAGTTAAGGCCAAAATGGTGTTTGGAGAGGTCACAGTGACCTTTGACCACCAACATCTAATCAGTTCAGCCTTGATTCCAGGCGGACCTTTGTGCCACATTCCTGAGATATCACCTTCAAGAGTGGACGACCTCAGTGGACAAACATAATGGCTCAGGCTCCGAGGCATACAAACAATCCTCAACTACTTAAAGTAATGACCATAAGCGTAATAAAAAATTTACTTTTTGGTAAATAAAACTGGACCAACTGTGAAGGATGAAAATGACAAATGAAATGAAAATGTGACAAAATCTGAATAAAGACGCCAAAATAAAGAGGATTTGTTCACTAAATCAAATGGACTGGTCAGGGACAGTGTACAACAAGATTGCTGCCCTACTAGAGCCGTATACGCCGTCTCTGCGTCACTCCTCCGAATTTCAAATATGGCCACTTCCGTTCATTGGTTTTTTCGCAACATGGCAACGGCCGTAATCCAAGATGACGAGGCTTCTAAACGTCAGTCCACAAAGCAATGGGTGACGTCACGATGACTACGCCCACTTCTTATATTCACAGTCTACAGTACTGAGGGTGGGGGGGCTGCTGGGATATTTGTCTCTGCGCTGGTGCTTTAAGGATATTTCATGCAGGGCATGCCTCCATATTTAATGTTAAAGTGGGATATTTGTCTTCTTCACGGGACATCATGGAAAATTTCAGCAAGAGGGGGCACATACTGTATCATGTGACCGTGACATCGTAGGTTCAGATCTGATGTTGTCCCCCCTCAGCCTCTCCAGTCTCGAGGTTTAAGATGAACATCACAAAATGAATAATATCAGCCAGTGATTTGATTTGTTGGACGTTCGTATAACGAACAGGGGGCTGGGTTAGCAGTGACATACGTAGATGTGTCCTTGGTTTCGATGAGGAATGCCAACAATTCGTTCTATCCATCCTGGGAAAACTGAAGGACAAGCGTGGACAGTGGTTCCCACACCACGTCCCTGTTTGATAAGGAAGAGGAGCCCAAGAAAAGCAAACAACCAACCAAAGTGATGCCACGCTGTCGGCCCCGGCTGAATTCCTTCATGTCCGCTGTGCCGTTACAGCGCCTCTACTGCTCTCATCCTGCTTACCGACGACATCTTTTGCCTTTCACATCAGCAGGGTGAGAGGAGCCTAGAAGAATCTTGTGTGATGTCGTGGATATTTATTTAATCGTTTTTTATTTATCTATCCTTCATTTATGCAGTGGGACCTGATAATGATCATGTTTAGGATTATTGGATTGTTTGATTTTTACTAAAAAGGATATTTGTTTCTTGATAAAAATGTAAGTTTGAAGCACATTTTGATGATTATTGAGATAGTATCATGAATCACAATGACTTTGACCAGGATTATCGTTACATAAAGTTATGATGACATGCCTACTCTTGATCCCAGCACGATTAAATTGTATCATAACCTCCCCTGATATGGACAAGGTTTTGTAATTGACTTTATTTTAAGACAAGTTCAAATCCAGTATCCAAAATGAAACTGACTAAACCACTGGAGAAATGTAGACACAGTACATCTATTCCTATACTGTCAAATCTAGTGGAACTGGTCCTGAGCTGATGTAAACCAGCGTCTTAAACAGCAGTTAACTAAGTAGTAGTGAGGCAGTCAGAACAATCTCCTCTACAATCTAACAAGCAGTGAATTAGAAAGCTTTTCCAACCCATAATCTGAGACCACAGTGTTGACAAAGCTTTCACTAACAAATACACTGTGTCATGATAAGTGTGCGCTCACAGAAACAGCAACGTGATGAAATGGGCACAATCGATGTAATTGTTGACAGTCCGCTCAGTTGAGCTCAAACATTAATCTACATTGAGGCGGAGACACCGGACCGATTTGTGGTTAACCTAGGTGTGTACGTCCGCGGACAGACAGACAGATGCACGCATGCACTCACACGTATAAACACATATTCTGCTGCCAGGCGTAACAACCACTATCATTGTTGTAGTTCTGTCACTCACCAGGTGGAGCAGCCCAGGTGAGTGGTTTCAGACTGTTGGGTCACTCCGTCTAGAGTTCGGCTTCACGGCGTCCTTCCTTGTCCACCAATGACCTGAAAGTTAACAGCACCTGCTGAAAGATCAAAAGACACATTTTTTGGCTGACTCCCATCATAATCCCCTCTTGGTAGAATTTGACCAAATGTACCATTAAGCCCCAGCTCCTCCTCCTCCTCCTCCTCCTCCTCTCCGGCCCGCTGACTGCAGCTGTCAGGAATAGCTGCCTGACGATGTGTGCCCCAGATGTGGGCTCATCTGGCTCCCTGTGCATGTGATAACCTGGTGAGAAATCAGCCATCGGGGGAGTGCTACCGCTGACTTCTTGTCATTGATCTCCAGCAAAAAACACCTTCTTAACACTGTGACCAGACGTTCTACACGTATTTAGCATGTCAGTCACGTGTTCACATTTTTAGAGACGTGCTGAAAAACTGTTTGTGACAGTTGAGGGAAATTGATGGTCATAACCTGAGCATGTTAAACCACAACACTACGCTCCCCTTGTCCATAGTGGTGTAGGCAGTATCCTCAGTAAATGATCATACACATACATAAAAGGAGAGGCTGAGTAATATTCCCACCACATCTATAATACTGACTGTAACTTCCATCTGCCAGAGGTGTAAACATGCACTTCAGTTGTTTGTACATCATTAACAGTGCTGAAACAATGACTCAACCCATTGACTGGTTGGCTGATAGAAAACAAATTAACTGATTTTGATATTTCCAAGTGAAAAAGACAAATGTTTGCATCTCAGAACTGAAGATTGCTGCTGACCTTGTATCTTATCTCACATCATCAACTGAATAATTGTGTCATTGTGTGCTCAACGAACTTGAAACAAGCTTTTTAAAAATATATATATTTATGGATGTTTTATTGGCCAATTAATTAATGAATTGAGCAATTAATAAACAGATTATTTGATCACGAAAATACTCATCAGATGCTAAAATGATATTAAAAATACTTAAACCTAACGTTTTCCCTTCATAGACTCCCCACGTAGCCTTAATGTGTGACAATAGCCCAACCAATACTGGATTTTAGAGGAGTTAAAAATCCAATACAACATAAACAAACATTCCTGATCCTTTCGATTTTTAAGAATTGTGACCAAGTTACATAATAAGCGGGACATTTTACAGTTGCTATCTGGTGGACAAACAATATAATGGCGAGGCATCTCTGTAATGCAGTGATTTGCAAAATCTCTGAAAGGGCTGTATTTACCCAGACTGCACTTCAGCTTACATGTGGTTATGAAAATGGGTCCATGGTCCTGATGCTCTGCAGCAAAATGATGATTGTTTACTTGCTTTAAGTTATAACATGAGGACAAGGATGGCTCATCTCAGCTTTCACTGCCCAACCGTTATCTCGCCAGCGCACAGCTGTGATTGTGACACATCTTTACAGACATGTCTCTGTGTGGTCTCATGAGAAACATCTCTCTGCTTTTCTCATGGAAACAAATACATAAACAATACATCTCCAACTCAACCTGAATTCCTCTGAGCTGTCTGCCTGAGGCACAGTAAACAACTTTGTGTGGTAACATGTTCTGTTGCGTTAGTTTGTATCCGCCCCGAAGCACAACCCGCGGAAATCTTCAGCGTATTTTGTAAATACGCAACAATGAGAGCGTAATAATATGGTGATAAGCGTGGCACGCGGTAACAAACGCACGCGGAACATCGGAAACCTTGTGGCATCCACACGGAGCCAAAGAAAGAAGAGTGTATCTAGCGTTACTACACAAAGCTCAACTAGCATAGCAAGCTAACATGCTATGGTCTTTTGGACGCGTCGAGGCAAAGCAACACTCGGCATACTGAGTGTACTAAAAAGAGGTAACGTTGGCGTTAGCTAGCTAAACGTCTTAGAAATGCTAGTATACGTGTAAGTATGTTTTACGAGACTTCTTTCATTTGAACAAGGTAAAGAAGATGTAGTAACGTCACGTTACCAAGCCAATAAAGAGCTTTAAACGGTGTAACTTACTAACCTCAAACAGGAGACGTACCACTTAGGTTAGAAATGTCACCGAAGGTATCCTCTTCTTTATCTGCCGGTAACTCGGTGAAGTGCAGAGCGACTCTCGGGAACACATGTATCTCCAACAAGTGTCAGCGAGAACAGAGCTTTAGAGAGTCAAAGATGTCGTAAAGTGAAGATGTGCTGCGTGAGAGGGAAACTGGCTCATCTTCCGGCTCTACGAAATAACGCATGCGCCATCGGACAAGACAAAAGGTTTGCCATTAGACATTTAAAAAGAAAACACGACACGAATGGTAGTTGATTTCAACAAAAAATTACATTTTCATTGATTCTCCATCCTGGAAGCAACATGTGAAATCCACGTATGCGTACATTTGTGGTATCCGAAAAAAGAGCAGAGTGAGAGTTTTGTCTTAATCTCTTATCTTGTCACATCGAGAGTAATTTAATTACAATTTCTTTATGGGACTCTGCCGCCATCTAGCGGACAACCAGAGAAGGGTCGCCTACAGTGAGTTCATCTCTTTTGACTGAATTGCAGTTGCATTAATCACAAACGCTACAAAACTGTAACTTGTCATTTTAGTCAGTTCTCAGAAATCACAAGTAAATATAAAAAAAATGCCATATGTCATACATAGGAAAACAAGAGGACTCACACATAGTTAAAAATGACCATCGAGTTGAATTAACACTTCTGACTGAGTCTAATCAAAACCCCAATATTCACCAAAAAAATACAGGATTTTGTGATGTGTTTCTGTTATTCAGCATTGAACATGTTTTTTATCTGGAAACCACTCCCAGCTATGGTTAGATTACTGGGCCTGCAGGCACAGGCCCAGAGGCCCAAGGGCCCTGTCACAGAGCTCAGTAAAAAAACGGGTTTGTCCTGCTCATGTTATTTTGCTGCTGAGTCTTAATGATATTGAGTAACTAATTCAATGTTATATTTAATTTATTAATTCATTTTTCATTTCATCAGCTTGGGGGAGGGGGGGGGGGGGCTTTTACATTTACTTTATTGTATTTGCACACAAAACCCCCATACAATCCAGATAATTATTCCTCTAACTAAGGAGGGAAAACAAACAACAATAAAAAAGGGAGGAAAAAATCAAACTATGCAAATATAATTAAGAAAAATACAACAAAAAATAAACAACATCAGGGAGCACACAAATTGTCCGTCTGTTCATCTTCAAAGTGAAACTTACCTTTTGATCACCAGAAGTGATGTTATTATACGTACAAACACATCTTTTCTTTCAACAGGTGAAGCATGATGATCATTTCTGGGCTTTTACCGCCAGATGTGCCGAGAGCTTCACTTCTCTCCAGCTGTCACGGTGTTGTGCTTTACACCAGCAGGTGGGGATCAAGTGCTGTGCTTTACGGTACGTCCCCATTTACATGCCACTTCATCTCATGCAGGTTAAACCTGCCACCAGAAGACTGACTCCCTTCATTGGTTTGCATCCGTCCTGTTCTGCAGACATGTCTCTGTGCATACAGTCAGTTAAAAGCTAAAAGGTGTGTGTGCGTGTGTGTGTGTGAGTGTGTGTGTGTGTGCGTGTGTGTGTGTGTGTGTGAGAGTGTGTGTGTGTATATTAGAGGCGTTTTGGTCCTCAGATATGTGGCTGTGTTTTTATTTTGGTAAATGCAGGTTACCCCGCGTAACCCCTGCCTCTGTTTAGATCAAAATAATGATGCTTATTAATCTTCTGGCACTTTTTAAAACCTCAGCCACACTGCACTGGATCTCACGTATACATTTGTCACCCACCCACCCCCACCCACCCCCACACTTCCTCACCCATGCATCAGTCAGATCTGTCTATAAATCTGCTCTCACTTTAATGAGTAGAGAGTTAATCAACAAGAAGTGATGCCAGGCGTGGCAATAAATTCTGCAGGAATGCTAATTGGGGTTTTGAAGGGTCAGAGGCCTGTGCCCGAGACATAAAGCACCCTGTCACATGCTTCTCTCACAATGTGCTTTTCATCTCACGCACCAGTGTTTGTTCCATTAGGGCACTGAATCAATCAACAGTAATAGATTTTAGCATAAAAAAACCATATATTCTTTGACATAAATCTTTTTTTGTTTGTTTAAAGGCTGCTTGTATTTTAATATCTGATCGTATCCTTTATTCTTATAGAAAGCATAACAAATAGTTATCATGGAACATATCTGTGCTGCTTAATGCTTTAATTGAAACATTGAGACAATGTGGAGAAACAGTCTGTCGGGTGTGGTGGAAGAAATGTAAAGATTTCATCATCCATTGTGCCGGGCCACAACAAATCCACCTTTTGTTCGGCTGAATCTTAATTACTGTTAATCACAATTAACCAGCCAATAAAGTAGATGGAATTAATGGACAATCGGGGGTCCAAATGACCATTGTTTACCCGAACAAAAAGCCAAAGAATGGAGGCAGAGAGAGTTCTATAATAAGCAGGGCTTGGTGATCAGAGTAGAGCCTCGAAATGGCCCCCCCAAAAAACAAAAGAAATGTGTCCGGAGGGGAGGATTACATTTATCGGGGCTGCAGACGGAGACGGGATCACAGAGGGATAACTCACAGAGAGCAGGCGTGGCGGAAAGGGAGAGAAAGCCGAGGCAATCCGAAGAATCAAAAGAGCAAATGCATGAATTAGGACAAAAAAATATTATTTTTTAATTATTATTATTTCCGGTTGTATTTTGGAACATGAAATTGCTAATTATGTCAACAATGATTCCGTAAAATTGTTATCTCCAGAAAAGGGGCTTTTTTTTGTCTTTCTTTTTTACTGCGTGCAGCATTTTAAAATGAATTAATTAGGCGATCACTGCAATTACTGTTTATATTGTTGTTAATGAGCCCAAAGGCAAGCGAGCTGCACTCATCCAAATTACACTCACGAGGCACGGAGCCAAGAAAAGGTCTAACGCTGCCGTGTTCAACATTCCCAGAGTCCTGGTTGAGCGAACCCGGAGCACACGGGAACCTTCCGTTTCCTCTTCAGAACACAGCTTTCCCATTCATCTCAATACAACAGCTTCTAAACTTCTTGTCTTAAATGTTGTCAGTCCACCACAGCACCGCTGATCTGCCTCACAGTTTAATATGCGTATAAATCTCAGACCTCAGATCACAATCATGTGTCAGTTTGCTCATTTTTACCATTTCACGTTCCACTTTGTCAGGCATCTATCTATCTCAGCTTTATTCCCCCCGTCTGCCAAAACCGGTCTGGCATTTACTGCCTGCATCCGGGGAAGCACAATAGCTGAGCGCTATAATGGAAAGGTCTTATTGTAAATATGATAATTCCATCAGGTGCTGTAATCGGGTTTCTGAGTGAGTGACACGCACGGATCCCTGCTGCCGGAGAGATGCCCGTCCTTTTGTTTATTGTTGGGGAAAATGTCAAAGCTGTGGAGTTAAACAGTGCAGTGGTATCAGAGAGTGTGTATCTGCAAGCAGGTCGGAGCACTTTCACCCCACAGTCACACACATTAACACAGACAGTGTGGACGAACGGATAATGCTTCTTTCTTTCCTTCTTTCCTTCTTTCTTTCTTTCCTTCTTTCCTTCTTTATTTCTTTCCTTCTTTCTTTCTTACATCACTCTAATAGTGTAAATAGGTATGAAATGACCTTCTGGTAACACTTTCTATGTCTATAATGCATTATAAACATCCTTACAATGAATTATTATGTACAATTACAGTTAGAAGCACCCATAAGTGTGCATAATACTTTATAACAACAATCATAACACATTATAAAACATCGTGTGACAACTTATAAGGTCAAAGATCAAAATATTTTATGTAATTGCTGGTCGCCCATCAAGGACCACAGTGTGTTATTATATTATAATTCCCCTAGTTGTAACATATTCTCATATTCTACATTCTAATATTTTTTATAATGTATTAGAGCCACTGTCATAATGCCCGATAATGTGAAACTATAAAGAGGCCGTTGTTTGCGTTCAGTATTGTGAAAGAAATGTCATCAAATCGATGAATAACACAAAACATCGTAAACTTATTTGTGTGCGTGTGTGTGTGTGTGTGCGTGTGTGTGCGTGAGCGTGTGTGTGTGCGTGTGTGTGCGTGAGCGTGTGTGTGTGCGTGTGTGTGCGTGTGTGTGTGCGTGAGCGTGTGTGTGTGTGTGTGCGTGTGTGTGCGTGAGCGTGTGTGTGTGCGTGTGTGTGTGTGTGTGTGTGTGCGAGACAGAGAGACAATGAGAAGGAGAATATGTTACACTTGTGTTTCTTCATGCAGACTTGATGAAGTCGTCCTGCTTCCTGCTGTGAAAGAACAACAGCAAGAAGAAGAGACGTACGGGGAAAAGATCTTTCCGTCGCCTTGGTAACCACCATGCAACCCCCTGCTTCACACAACACAGACTACACACACACAGACACACAAAAGAACACAACTTGTCTGTATAGTGACGGCCGCTCTGAGGTTGACTGAAGTGTTGTAAAAAACATGCACGAAGCAACAATTCAAAAGCATGACACTGCACAAAGCACACACCTGATACCTGTTGCACAGTCAGCGGCTGAGTGAGAGGCAGAAGAACAAAACAAACGCTTGGATGTTGACGGCTACGCGCTACTTAGTTTGTGCTCTAGCTGAAGACAAGAAGGAACAATGGCCACCATTGTTTTAATCCAGTAAACAGAAAATTCCCACTTTCACTCTCATAGTTACAACTTACACTCATGTGTGCTCAAGTCATGGTAAATACAATGCATATGAATGTAGAAAGGTTAACTATACCAGTGTGTGTGTGTGTGTGTGTGAGCAGAAGCTTCAATTGTTAAGACTGAAGTTTATTTCTGTAACATGAACATTGTTGATTTTTTTTCTCTCATTTGTTCCATTTTGTGCCCCGTAAAGAATCCCCAGCATGCACTGCGAGAGGTTTCTGGTTGTCGGAAATGATGGCACACATGAAGCAGAGTGTGTGCTGCTTTCAGCCGGCAGCGCGAGAAGAAGGCGGCGAGCGGAGCTGATCCCGGCCCCGTGTGTTCAGGGTGGGGCTGAGGGCCGGGCAGCTGCAGCACCGACACCAATCAGCAGCTCTGATTGAGACGCTGACCCGAAGCCGCTCTGACTGGGACCAGATGGAGCACGCAGCCCTATATGCACGCAGCAGAGGGTCACGCATGCAATGCATGTACGAACTCCTGCAGTCTGCACCAAACATACACACCTAGGACAGGAAAGAAAGAGATCTGTGGCTCTCTCAATTAACATCATCATTATTCATCCATGCCCAACCGGCTGTGGGGGTGTGTGTGTGTGTGTGTGTGTGTGTGTTTCACACGGTTTAAGTGACTGAGTGAAAATACTGCACTGCAAGCAGGATTTCAAATCACAGGAAATACTGCACGTGTGGCAAAATGACATTACTGGTGACAATAATAAGATAAAGACACTCCAAGCTCACCAAGCTCGTGCAAACAGGAAACACATAAGCGGGAAAAACCTCACATTTCCGGCCACAGAGTGACGAGGAAATCGTGAAAGGAAAATGCATCTGTGAAATGCAGAGGTGCCATTTCATTGTGTGCAATTATTTTCATATTGCATATTAATACATTTCCTTACACTCAGCCCACCCCCCTCGTCCTCTCAGACGTTGATCTAAATAGATGCTCTCTAATTACTGTCTGGCGGCCTTATTATGCTTTGAGGGTGATATTTTCCTGTGATGAAAGGCGGAGAAGGTCAATCTCAACAGAGGGCCCATGGGAGAGAGCAGGATGAGCAGAGGCTGTGTTTGTGTTTACCTGTGTGCCATGTGCACGACACTGCAGTGATAGGAGTTAAAGGGACAGTGCACACCTAAATCAGAAAGGCACATTCTTCCTCTTACCGGTGGAGCTGTTTATCAATCTAGCAGTACGGAGTATAGATGCATGCTTCGTTCTGCGTAGTGATACAGTTGGCGGGTGTAGTTCGGGAGAAAGAAAATAGTCCCAACATGAAACTGCTCACAACCAGGACTGTGGATTACCTTGAGTAAGCGGGTCATGATTCCTGGAAAGAGACATTGCTGTTTTTCAAATGTATTCTTTATGGCGCTTTAAGCACCACAAGCTGAGTTCCATCTCGTCCCATTGTGTCGGAGAGAAGGCAGACGTCTCTACGGCTAATATCACTTGAGTTAGGCAACTCACACCAAACATATCTCTTGACAAATAGCGCCACAGTAAAGAGGAAAAATGATGGATTGAAACTCGAGACCGCTTGAAAGCCTCTATTGCAAAAAATGTAGGGGTCTCTAAAATCATAAGACAATTATTTGTTACTTGCAATTGTCACTGAAATGAATACTTCGATTCTTTTACAGGAAGTTAAAGCTGATTCATCTTCAATAAGTCAAGTGTCCTCCAGAAAAGAATGTGAACGTGGTTCCTTTGAGTGCGAGGAAGTGATGCACATCTATAGGCTATATAGATGAAATAAGGGGAGTTGCCACATCATTCCACATCCTCTGCCCTGTGCATGAAAGGAATTGTTTTTGTTCGTATCTTAACAGATTAGATAACAGATAAGTACACAAGCATCTGCTGTGTGGGAAGAATAGCTGTGAATTCAGTCTGTTACAATCACACATTTAGTCGTTATGCTTCCACTTTAAGAACGTCAGCATTAAAGAAATAATTAGCTCCATATTTAGAGTTGAAATGTTATCGTTGAACCCTCTGCTTCGGCTTTGAACAACCCAGTCATGACATTGTGAAACATGGCAGAGCCGAGACACATTATGAAATTAGAATCACAAAAATGCCAAGAAACCTATTTCTGCTCTGAAGATGATCCCTCAGGAGAACCTCAACGTGTGGATTCTGTGCATATTTCTGCAGTGTACATGTTTTTGTTCATGCTTTCATTGAATGGTCATGCAATTCCTTTTCAGAACAAAGTGCAACGTGGAGCAGATTCTTATCGCCTATTTTCATGATTTCTTTTGTTTGGGATTTCATATTGCGAGTGGATGAATCTGTGTGGGAAGAACATGTGAAGAGAGCACAGTTGCTGTAGCTTTAG
This sequence comes from Melanostigma gelatinosum, assembly GCF_949748355.1. Lineage (NCBI taxonomy): Eukaryota > Metazoa > Chordata > Actinopteri > Perciformes > Zoarcidae > Melanostigma > Melanostigma gelatinosum. The sequence continues at coordinate 24,175,109 of NC_136642.1, read as the reverse complement.
CTCATTGTTCTGCAGAGCTTTGTGGGAAATACAGCCTGCTTTCTGTTCCCTTTTGGCTAACAGAACAGTAATTATTCAGTGGTTGCTCTCGTGACAGACAGCCGTAAAGTCATACGAAACCAAATTAAGCTGAAATGAACAAAAATATTTGTTGTATGGCTGAGGCAGCAGGGTGGCGTGGCCCTGGGGGTGCGCGAGCTGCCTCTAGGGGGTGCGCGAGAGGAAAAATGTAATGGTGGTCTCATGGTGCAGTCCTGTCTCCTAAAAATAACGTTCCCCCAAAACTAAAATGCATTCTCAATTACGTTTTACCATGAACGTATTTTCTCCCTGATTACGTTTGTGTTTGACGTATTACAAATACGTTTGTCATCAGCATATCTTTGTCACACTCTAGTCTTTATTATTTTTCTGTGATCTGCCTCGCCTCCACGCGGCCTGTTCCGAGGGCTGACAGACCTGACGATCGGGTGCCTCGCGGCGGGGGCGGCTGGAGACCTCGCGTCCCGGCGCCAACGGGTGAGCGCCGCCACTCGGAACCATAAAACCAAGTCCCGGATTTCACCCGGGGGACATTCTGGAGGTATTGTGACCGGGTGATGTGCCTCGTTGCTGGGGAGGTATGAGCCGAGAGTGGCGGGGTGTTATGGAGGTATATATTACAACTCGGTGTTGTTCCCGTGCGTGGATGAGCGCATTTCTGCCGGAGACAGGCGCCGTGTTGTGGTAGTATTCTGACCACGTAATAGGGAGAAGGAGAGGCGGTGGTGGAGAGGGAAAAATGTTAAAGAGATGGTGGAATGTATGATGACGGTCGCGTGAAGAAGAGTGAGTTTTACTCTCTGCAAGTAGACGAGCCTACAGATGTGGCCAATCTGGCCAATCTTCTGGTGTACGTCTGCTCTGTCGGTTTTTTTTTTTTTTAAGGTGTGTGTGTGTGGGGGGGGGGGGGGGGGGGTTGGGGGTGCGTGACCCCGGTCGGGATGTAGAAGGGGGTGCGTGGCCTAAAAAGTTTGGGAACCGCTGCTCTAAAGTAAAGCAGTGTCTGTATAACATCAAGCTTCTTGTCAACATTCTCCACAAAGCTGCTGCAGAGTTCCATATAGTGAGAAAATAGGACCTTATATTTGGTTTAAGCCTTCTGGATTCGAAGACCAAATGATTTCAGTGTTTAAATACCCAATATATGTCACGTGTTATAAACATATGCAGCTCTAAGATAGAGACAAAAATCAAAGTTGTAGGTACTGCATGTTCAAAAGAGCCTTTGAACTTTGAAAGATGCCCTTTATTCAGAGACCATTAAATATCACACATTAACTTCAGTCTCAATGTAATCCTGGAGCAGAGCTTCTCACCGTTCCTCAGTCCAGATGGGACCGGCCGAAGACAAGGGGGTGGTCGGGAGGATCTTTCCCGTAGTCCAGGACAACCTGTACATTGACTTTGGCTGGAAGTTTGAGTGTGTAAAAGCCGGCGGACGAAGAGAAGCTGCAGCAGGGCAGCAGGGTCCGTCTGCGGCAGCAGGGACCTGGAGCCCACCGCCCACATCCTGGAAGCCAACACTGAAACCACGCTGGCTGGAGGTCCAGGCCATAGTGCTGGGCCCGCTGGACGGAAGGGAGGCACGGTAGAACCAGAACCATGAGCGGGGGCAGACTGTCAGACACCTGCAGTAAAATGTTTGAAGTTTTCTGAAGCGAGTCTGGCAGCTGCAGATCATTATGCAGCGGTGTACATGGAAACACAACCACAAGAGGTGCTACATTAAACACCAAATGAAAGTTCCTTGTACTAGCTTCATAGAACGTATTCAAGAAGTGGACGTAGTCATCGCGACGTCACCCATTGGTTTGTGGACTGCCGTTTTGAAGCCTCGAGTTTGGCGTTTTGGCCATCGCCATCTTTGCTTTTTCGCCACCAATGAACAGAAGTGACCATATTTGGACTGTGGAGGAGTGACGTAGAGACTGCGTACCCGGCCTTGGTAGGGTAGTAACCTGTCAATCAAACGGTAGCCCCGCCCTAAAGCATCCCCTGCTTTATGGTCTGTTTGACTCTAAATGGACCATAATCTACTAAATGAACATCATGCTGCATTGAAGAAGACTTGAAACTAGAGATTGAGACCATAAACTCATGTTTACAATGTTTACTGAGGTAATACATCAAGAGAGAAGTAGAGTAATTTTCTCATAGACTTCTATACAACCAGAGGAGTCGCCCCCTGCTGGACAGTAGAGAGAATGCAGGTTTAAGACACTTCCGTGTTGGCTTCACTCTTCAGAACCTGAGTAGCTATAAGATGTCACGCAACGTCATCTATCATGACTCTGCTATATTTATTTCGACATGAGGCGGAGTAGTACAAGACAACCTTTTCATTTAGAGGTTACACAGTACACTGCCACCCTAGCAGCTGAAAGGGTGCTGTTGTGAAGCTGGCCTGACCTCTGACCCCTCCGCTGATGTACATCATCAGGGAACCGTCCAATGAGGGTCAACAAAATACCTCATGATCACGATCGGGGTCAGATATACCAGTCAAGCCCGCTGATCCCCAGAGCACCTGCATGCCCTCGCATTCGCACTATATGTGTTCTGCAGTTACTCCTCGCTGCTCACCCCTGAAGATGCCGTGATAGTGGAAAAGCTGAAACCTGCAATAATGAGAACTGCAATTAACACTGGCCAATCAATGGTGTAATTGCAGAGCAATGGTGGACTGCGAGGGGAAAGGAGGGGTTCGCTGGCGGCACCATATCGATTTCCCTCAAACCAATTAGTTGCTTTCCACCACTTTGGAGTGTTGGTCCCCAGCCATCTGCTTCTGTAATACAGAGAGGAGAAAACATACCGTTCTTTAGAGTGTACGCGGCACAGATCCACTTCCTATCTGTGTTTGCGTGGCTGCTGATAGAATCCACATTAGGATCTTCGTCCGTAAACACAGTTTTATCTATTTTGTGAGAAGCACATACTTTGTAGAGAAGTGAGTGGACTGGAGGGGCCGAGGATCTAAGCGCAGATCTTCCGATTAAATGACGACCCGCTCTACCTCTGAGCCACGGCCGTCCTGGAAAATGTAACTAACTAATGTCATTGCCGGTGTGCTCCTTGCTCGGAAGTAACGCTCATTTTCTTTCATGGGTAGCAAGCTAGTTAGCCGGACAGTTAGCAGCTTGTGCTAAAGCAGACGCTTATAAGTTTGCTCTTGTTTTGGAAAGACCAAAAAGCGAAAAAGAAACACCACCATAGAAATGGAATGAGAGTAGGGCATTCCCAGGTCAGAGTGGCGGACATTTTTCTTTGTAACATTGCCATTTCAAAGATTTGTGACAGTTGTAGTGGGTTAACTCATTCTATTGATATGGTTGATGCACGGTGCAATAGTTAGAGAACAGCTGTTTGGGGGAACAACCAATTAATCTAAAGAAAAATAAGAGGACCTCTACTTTGAAATTGGTTTGGTTGTTATCCAGGCCACCATGGTAACAAAGCTATATATATATATCCTCACGTGTGTTACTAGCAATCTTAGCAAGACTTGATAAGCTGGACTCAGCAGCTCTATAATCATTTTTCCTGAAATTACATGTGAAGATTTCTTTTTTTTCCCACATGGGCACAGCTACTTCCACTCCCGATGAAGAAATCCTCTGCTCATTATCCTCTGTTCACCGAGGTGAGCACACAGACACGTGCAGGCCTGGTATTGATTTGGAGAGCTATTTCCGAGATGTCCTTTTCCATTCATGCGCCAGTAATGTGCGAAAGGCCGGTCTCTCCCCCCAAGTCAAGCCATTAATGCATGCAACCTGTCCACCCAACCACAATAATAGAGCCACTTGAGATCAGCACGACAGCCTTCTTCTTCTTCTTCTTCTTCTTCTTCTTCTTCTTCTTCTTCTTCTTCTTCTTCTACTTCTTCCAGGGAGCACAATCACAAAAAAAGTCTTTTCTGCCTTTTCACAGAAAAGCTAAATGGATCTCTAATTATAATGACCTTCTGTGAAAAGGTTGGGCCGTAATTGGAAAGCAGCCCTGGAGTACAGGACATCTTCTGCAGGAGTGGCTGCGGTGGTAAAGAGAGAGCGATGGAGAGGGAGAGAGATGGAGAGAGGAGGTATTTGTGAGGTGGATCAGTCCTGGCATCAACATGCTGAAAGACACAAGAAGAACCTTTTATTTTCCTTTTATAGTGTCTGTTTCTTTTGGGGGTAAAAACAAGTTATTTATTCAAATACGCAGACGGGCACGGTGCTGATGGAACAGAAAAGGTGGCAAATGATGATGATGATGATGAATGGTTGATTTAACAATAAATATTTCACTGAGATTTAGCTTGTGTGCTGCTATACTTTTCAAAAATGCAAAGGCCTAATACTCACCTTTGAGATATATAATATATCATTTGGCAAACTTTGCCTCTGGCTGATGTGTGTGTTGGCTGCTGTCTTTTCAGTTAAATCTAATTTAAAGTATTTCCCAGTGATAGAGAAACCAGACAGATCTCCAAGGGAAGAGATAGAAAAAGGGAAAAGGATGGTAATTGCTGCAGAAAATTAAAAATCTCCTTTTTAGATGAGTTTTGCAGCATTTTTCCCCCCTGCTTGCTTTCCCTCCCTCCCTTATTTCTGCAGCCAAATTAACATAGGGTGACTGTTTCCACGCTTTTCATTACCAAACTAATAGATTTGAATCTATTGTTCTATGCGTTGGTTTTCTCCGACTCATCAGAACGTGACACACACACACACACACTATGCTGTCTGTCTGCAGCGTGCACCACCCATCTTTCTCTCTTTTCTGCCTCTTTCAGAAGCCCTCACAATGGAGCTGCTACAGCTAGAAAAGAAAAACTGCTTCCTCAAGCACACTCTCTCCTTTCCTTTATTGTCTTCAACAAAGCCAGTTTATTAATCCAAAGGGAAAGAGAAAAGAGGAAGGGCAAGAGAGGGAGAAGGGGGAGGGGGGGAGAAAAAAGAAGAGGAGAGAGGGAGAGTGGGGTTGAACAGAAAAGGCAAGTCAAAGCAGTTTTGAGTTTCATCTCATTTTCCTTTAAGGAACTGAGGGGCGGGGAAAAAAAATCAATTATGGAGCACACCTGAATATTATTTCGAGCACCCTGCCACCCACTCGCATGCCCGTCCCCTAGAAAACCAAATTACTCAGCAAACTTATCGCTTGCTGTAGCAGGTCCGGGATTAAAGAAAACAATCAAGCGGGCCTGGATTAATCTCTGACAGGCGCCTTATCTTTAACTTGCACCTTTGTTATTTTCTGATGAGCTGCTCTTTTTTTTTTTTTTTTTTTGCCACATTGTACCATACCTCACTGCATCCTTTCATTTTCTCTATGGGCCACGGCGGAGGACCTTTCAGTTTATTAAAAACCCCTTTATTTGTGAAGAACAAAGAGGAGGCAAAGGCAAACAATAAGGTCAGGCAATCTCCTTTCTGCCAGCAGTCGCTCACCTGTTATTCTGGAGTGTTATCAGTGCTGGGGAGGGATTCGCTGTAGGTGAGAGAGACGGACAGGACGGCAGACTGCTCCTGCTGCTGCGCTGCTGGAAAAAGGCTGATTGACATATATCAGCCTCCAGCCAAAGACCTTTTGGCTGCTCTTCATATCAAAGAAAAGAGGCCTCTGGCCACTGCACACCTCTGCTGGATTGTTATACAGGAAGTAGAGATTCAGAGGGCAACGCTCCAGAGCGCGCGCACACACACACAAACACACATATTTAACATACACATACATGCAACCTATAAATGTGTGTAAAGATATAACCCCCCCCCCCCCCCCCCCCACAACCAGGCATGCATTAAAAACAGCTACAGTACCTTTTCGACGTATGCTCGGTCAGCCCTGGTTGCCAGAGTTACGGCAGCCTCATTTAGCCGGCGGCTGATAGAGCTGAATGGAGCGGAGATGCCTCGCAGATTGCTCTTCATTACTTACTGACGCTCCCGTCTCCCCACCATTTGTCCTTGACAGCCCAAACACAGAAAACACCTGCTATAAGTGGACACGGCCACACGTCTGAAACACAACTGCGCCGGGGTCGGGATGACGGACAGGTATTGATTGCAGGAATGAAATGCGGGCATGCATAACAATGGTGTATGTATATAAAAGACGGTGTGATGAAAAGACCGTGACATGGCAACAGAGGGCTTTGCAGCTACGACTGAAATTTAGATGTTTTAATGTTTAAATAGAGACGGAAAACAGCCCTGCTGTAAGGATGACTCACACTTCAGTTGAAAATATTACAAAAAGGCAGAATAAGCAGACAAGTTAAAATGTTTTATATACCTTTTATGCGTTTCATTGGGAGTCCTCACATCATGACAATAGATACTTTGTTCCATCCTGGATACAGAGCTGTTTAACGCAACACTACCTCCCACCCGAGAGAGGTCCCAGCTCCTTTTCCACTCATCTCATTCCTTCCTTGATTCCATTACGTTCCACTCGTCCCAATCTGAAGGGTTAAGGTTGGTGACAAGTGTAGCTGCTCACCCGCTCCCTCTTATCTCCCTCCTTCCACAGAGCCTTTCCCTCTTCCTTTGCTCTCTCACTCGTTCTTATCTCCCTCCTTCACCTCCTGGAATCTTCCATGATGGAGAGAAGAAGCAAACAGACGCAAACATACTCGCCCGAGCACAAGCGCACATAATGCAGATGATGCACAATTTAAACATGGAAATAAGAGATAATACAACTTCAGTCATCTACATATCGATAATGTAAGTGAACAAAGGGCAGGTACATAGAAACACATGAGACATGTCTTAAGTCAGTCCTATAGTTGCATTGTTTAAGCAGACAGTGGGGGATGTAAATTGCTCGAATTGCACCTAAAGTGCTATTGCTTAAATTTTGTTTAATTTTTTTTATGTTAAATTGATGAACTGACATTTCTGGTTTCTGAAAATTGTTTTCTGAAAAAGCCAATAAAAATGAATAGTAAAAAACTTCTTAACTTACAATTCCCCCAATGATTTGTATGGCAGCTCATGGAGGACTTTATTAAAATGATGATGTAAACTAGAAAATTTAAATATAATTCCGCATTACAATTGTACACGTGTTTTGTGTCATTTTATTACATTATGTTCACACTTGTGTAGGCATTTAATCATAATCATTAAAATAGGAATGGAAAAGTGGTGCAATGCTGTACAGCAGAAAATGTTCACATGTTAATTCAAACTTGAAAATTAAAATGCAATATTAAGAATGTAACCTGACAATTATGTATAGGCAATATATAAGTAAAAATCATTTTCAAAGATTCAACCTGCTGTACAGTGGACACTATTCAAATGTCTAATCAGATTAGAAAATTAGAGTAAAATATAAAGATTTGATTCTATTTAAGTCACAGTTAAAATCCAAAATGCTACGTTGTAACCATTTGAAATTGAAAATGAAAACAGAATTTGATATTTAATTTTCAAAGTCTTAACCTGCTGTGACAATATTCAAATCCAAAAGCAAATAAGCAAATCAGCGCCCCCAGTCTACTGCATGTCACCATGCTTTTTTGGTGTCAACATGGAAATGCAACCTGTCAGTCCTCTCATTAATGCAGTCATTACATTTTCCAGTTTACATGATCATTTTATTAAAGACCCCTATGAGCTTCTATACATAGATGTCTTCTTATGCTCAACATTCCTGCAGTTCTTCAGCATTGCAACCGTGGAACTTTCATTGTTGCGCATGAAAATTAATCACATCAGGGGGAAACAATGAATCATGGCATCCTAATTGGGTCTCGACAGCTGATTGGCCAATGAGCTTTGGCTTGCAACAACTTTAACGAGCAAACAGACACGCCAGTTGATCGGTCCGCGAGTCATTTGGCTCATTACTGTAACACTGTTCCATGAAAAATGTCTACTTTAGGTGAGAGACTGATCCGATGTGACACATAATGAAAAAGCTGCAGAATTTTTAATTCTTCTTGCCAAACCTCGACGTGCTGGAAACCAGTAAATGCAAACACCGGAGCTGTTGGATCTCTTCTATCCCTTCAGGTTCCTTACAAATCAACAAATGGCTCATCCTCATTTATCATTTTAATCCAAACTTCTCTTGACAAACGGATTTAGTTGCGGCGGTTTTTCCACTTTAGACTCACAAAGGAAGGATTCAATTTGCATACATTTACACGCACACACACACACACACACACACACACACACACACACACACACACACACACACACACACACACACACACACACACACACACACACACACGCACACACTTTTCTGCTTTCATTTGGAAGAAGAATGGTGCAGATTGGTTTCCAAACTGCGGCAGAAAAAAAATAAAGACGTATTGAAGAGCTCAGTTGTTGGCTGAGGCGGCTCTTCCTGGCTTGGCTGTGCTCTAATGGAGACCTGCAGTGGACACCACAGTCTCCTCACAGTGATTCACAGCACTCACGCTTTCTACTGTGCTGGGTGAAGGAGGGCTCTTTCTCTCTCTCTCTCTCCTCCATTCACTCTTTATCTCCCGGCCTCCACCTCTCCTCCCTTGCAGTCATTGTGGCCCCTGTGTGCGCATTGTTTGATCTCGTTCTCCGAGTAAATAGACGAGGCAAACACTTGACACAGTTGTTAAACAGAGAGCATCTAAATGTCTCCTAACTTGACATCAAACGCTATGCTAATGTCTGTTGCATTAGTGATGGGGCGAGGAGGGACGCGTGCGCCGCTCGACACGGCGCCGAACAACGCACCCCGGTGCACCACAGAAGAAGATAATGAACACAGAGCAGTGGCATGAAGAGGCTCTTCCTTCATGCTCGCTGTGTGTTTGGAGAGGTTTGGCCCGCTGATGAGAACAGCAACGCTGCTGCCACCGGTGATACGGAAAAAAGAGCTCCATATGGAACGAGTGGGCTCACTTCATCTTCGTATTTGACGGAGCTGATTGGTGCACCCAGTGGGCTATTTGTTCAGACAGGGTGATAATTAGATCGCTGATCCCTCTGTGAAGTAGTTACCAAAGAAGATGTATTCACTGCAATAACAAGAATTGTTCTATTGCAACAGTGACGCACCAACTATTCTGGGTTTTGCCCTGAGACAATATTAATAATAAAGTTTTTACTTGCTGATGAAAATGAATATTCCACTAATATTCCTGTTTACATACAGCCGTGCATATTACGATTAACCTAGAACGACCCCATGACACCCCCTCATCACCGGGGACCAGAGAAACCCACGTCAGCGTCATCTACTGTTTGACGGGTCGACATGTCGTTTATCACGTCAAACTATAGAAAAGAGGAACGGCAAGTTCTTGTTGGACCTTGTGAACACAGCCTCCCTCTTTCATTCCTTCAACCACCTTCTTGAAAAGGTTCCAAAAACCTGTTCATATCCAGGTCTTTCATAATGTTTCAAAGTGGGTTTTTGTTTCTCCTTCCAACCAGAAATGTGGGCTTTTCCTTTGGGCATCTCTACTCCAGATTTACAAACTATTGGCTTGTTTTGTTTGTGTTCACCGCACAGAGCTTGTCGAAAGCAGGAAAGACGGCGTGTGTCGCAAAGCGCCTTAAAAACCCCTATTGAGACGCATATTGTGAATGCGCTGTAAGCATGGCCAAAGAGCGCTACTAAAACCCAAATAATATCAACATATCCCACATGTCTTCATTGGAAAATGGTAGCTTAGTAATAAGGCCTAATTCAGAATAACCAAACGGAATATGATTTTTACATGAGCCATATCAAATTTGTAAATTGTCCTATTCAGAATACTAGTGGAATATGAGTGTGTATGTCAGTCAATGTCTCCTATATAACACATGTATATACTACGTATTACAGTGTACACACAGGGTTGTCCCTTCAGTGTTTTGCCTGCATGGCGACCAAGGTTTGTTGAAAGTAAAGTTTTGTTTACTACATTGTGTCCAACAACCTCTGCTGACCCCGGTGTTTTCTCCTCCATTCACTCGTGTTTTCCTCAGACAGGTCCCACTGTGCCATCTGCTTTGATGCCTGTATGTGTGTGTGTGTGTGTGAGAGAGAATTTCTGACATTTGGAGTGATGGGCTGACATGTGGTATATCTCACAGGGCTGCTGCTTTCAGACCCTGCTGTCATCCTCCAGTCCACCTTTTTTCTCTTCAGAGGAAAGAGGAGTGTGGACCCTCCACCTCCCGCCTTCCCTCCCTCCCTCCCTCCTTTTTTTCTCCCTGTCTGTGTACTTTCTTGACGGAAAGAAGAGGGAGAAACAATACCTAAAGAGAAACTAAATGGATAAAGTGACTGAAAGTCTCTTGACTGCTATACTAAGCTTTATATTTACAGTTCTAATTACAGTCTTTGATGGAAATAAGGTTGGTTCAGTTCACCCAAATAATAATTAAATCAACTAATGTTAATGCTATTAATTCCCAGTAAGTCCTCACACCATTTACCACATTATTACTCTGCTGTTAATATATCCTTATATGTGTTGAAGACAGCGTCATGACTTATTTATAAATCAGAACTCCAAGTTTAGGACTTAGAACTTGACTCTGGACTTGTCAGCATTTAGTTGGGACTTGACTCTGGACTTGTCAGTCTTTAGTTGGGACTTGACTCTGGACTTGTCAGTCTTGAGTTGGGACTTGACTCAGGACTTGTCAGTCTTTAGTTGGGACTTGACTCAGGACTTGTCAGTCTTTAGTTGGGACCTGACTCTGGACTTGTCAGTCTTTAGTTGGGACTTGACTCAGGACTTGTCAGTCTTTAGTTGGGACTTGACTCAGGACTTGTCAGTCTTTAGTTGGGACTTGACTCAGGACTTGTCAGTCTTTAGTTGGGACCTGACTCTGGACTTGTCAGTCTTTAGTTGGGACTTGACTCAGGACTTGTCAGTCTTTAGTTGGGACTTGACTCAGGACTTGTCAGTCTTTAGTTGGGACCTGACTCTGGACTTGTCAGTCTTTAGTTGGGACCTGACTCTGGACTTGTCAGTCTTTAGTTGGGACTTGACTCTGGACTTGTCAGTCTTGAGTTGGGACTTGACTCTGGACTTGTTAGTCTTTAGTTGGGACTTGACTCAGGACTTGTCAGTCTTTAGTTGGGACTTGACTCTGGACTTGTCAGTCTTTAGTTGGGACCTGACTCTGGACTTGTCAGTCTTTAGTTGGGACTTGACTCTGGACTTGTCAGTCTTTAGTTGGGACCTGACTCTGGACTTGTCAGCATTTAGTTGGGACTTGACTCAGGACTTGTCAGTCTTTAGTTGGGACCTGACTCTGGACTTGTCAGTCTTTAGTTGGGACTTGACTCTGGACTTGTCAGTCTTGAGTTGGGACTTGACTCTGGACTTGTCAGTCTTTAGTTGGGACTTGACTCAGGACTTGTCAGTCTTTAGTTGGGACTTGACTCTGGACTTGTCAGCCTTCAGTTGGGACTTGACTCTGGACTTGTCAGTTTTTAGTTGGGACTTGACTCTGGACATTTTCAGTCTTTAGTTGGGACTTGACTCAGGACTTGTCAGTCTTGAGTTGGGACTTGACTCTGGACTTGTCACTTTTTAGTTGGGACTTGACTCTGGACTTGTCAGTCTTGAGTTGGGACTTGACTCTGGACTTGTCAGTCTTTAGTTGGGACTTGACTCTGGACTTGTCAGCCTTCAGTTGGGACTTGACTCTGGACTTGTCAGTTTTTAGTTGGGACTTGACTCTGGACATTTTCAGTCTTTAGTTGGGACTTGACTCAGGACTTGTCAGTCTTGAGTTGGGACTTGACTCTGGACTTGTCACTTTTTAGTTGGGACTTGACTCTGGACTTGTCAGTCTTGAGTTGGGACTTGACTCTGGACTTGTCAGTTTTTAGTTGGGACTTGACTCTGGACATTTTCAGTCTTTAGTTGGGACTTGACTCAGGACTTGTCAGTCTTTAGTTGGGACCTGACTCTGGACTTGTCAGTCTTTAGTTGGGACTTGACTCTGGACTTGTCAGTCTTGAGTTGGGACTTGACTCTGGACTTGTCAGTCTTTAGTTGGGACTTGACTCAGGACTTGTCAGTCTTTAGTTGGGACTTGACTCAGGACTTGTCAGTCTTTAGTTGGGACTTGACTCAGGACTTGTCAGCCTTCAGTTGGGACTTGACTCTGGACTTGTCAGTCTTTAGTTGGGACTTGACTCTGGACTTGTCAGTCTTTAGTTGGGACTTGACTCAGGACTTGTCAGTCTTTAGTTGGGACTTGACTCAGGACTTGTCAGTCTTTAGTTGGGACTTGACTCAGGACTTGTCAGTCTTTAGTTGGGACTTGACTCAGGACTTGTCAGTCTTTAGTTGGGACTTGACTCAGGACTTGTCAGCCTTCAGTTGGGACTTGACTCTGGACTTGTCAGTCTTTAGTTGGGACTTGACTCTGGACTTGTCAGTCTTTAGTTGGGACTTGACTCTGGACTTGTCAGTCTTTAGTTGGGACTTAACTCTGGACTTGTCAGTCTTTAGTTGGGACTTGACTCAGGACTTGTCAGTCTTTAGTTGGGACTTGTCAGTCTTTAGTTGGGACTTGACTCTGGACTTGTCAGTCTTTAGTTGGGACCTGACTCTCACTTTTAATTGTGAAGGAGTATTTCTATACCAAGGTAGTACTACTTTTACTATAAGTAAATAATCTGAATGCTCCTTCATGACACAGAGTTTGAAGTAACACTGATGAAGTCTATTTGTTTTGTTGTTGTTCTCTGCCTATGATAAACCCCTCATCAACAAACAAACAAACTGAACCAACCAATCTGAAGAAGCAGCCTCTCTTCTGTTTCCTGTATATGAATGAAGCTCAGCAGGAGTCTGTTAGCTGTCTGTCACCTCCTCTTTACAACCCACCCTGCATCCCCCTCCTCCTCCCCCTCCTCCTCCTCTTCCTCCCCCTCCTCCTCCTCCTCGTCTTCCTCCCCCTCCTCCTCCCCCCCGTAGATTACAGTAACAGGAACATTTTTCATCTAATCAGGAGCAAAGTTGCATCTCGGACCAGTTTGTTTCAGACTTGACCTACAGAAGTGCACTAAACAGCTTCACTGCGTGAATACAATGAAATAATACAGACTTGTATTTTAGCACACAAGAAAAGCATTATCCTAAATCTAAACATGACCCACTAATAATTCATTTCATGAACTTCTTCATTGTCACAATATCATACATGATATATGACTAGGTCAACATCGTTAACGTAGCCAATTTTCCAAATACAAATATGCACACATAGAAGAAGCTTGTGGATTACTATATGAATTCAAACGTGTTGTTGTTGTGTGCAGATCTTTAACATGCTGCTGCTTGTGTCGTACAATTCACATGTTGAGGTCGACGTTGTTTCTCTTTAACTGAACACAAATGTCTCAAAGACACATTTTTCATTTTTAAAAATGATTCCTCTCAACTTCACTTCCATTTTTCCTTCAGACTTGAGAATTTGTGTGTAACTTTGGATAAAATCTAGTCTGGTTGCAGCTGTAAGGCTATAAGTGCTCTGAGCTGAGTGACTAAAATCTGGTCCCCCAATAATGTTCAAAATTAAAAAATGACATATATAAAAATGTAGGCCAGGCAGAGATGGGAGAATGAAACAGATTGTGTGAGAGAGACAAAATCAAAACAAGATAACGTATGCAGAGCCGAAGAACGCCGTCGAGACTGTGTGATGTTTCGGCCGACAAACGGGCAGACGGAGAGGCGAGAGGTGAGACGGATGGACAAAGCAGGGGGGCAAAGGAGAGAGGCAGCTGGTGGGAGAGGCCAAGCAGACACACAGAGAGACTTATTACAACCGCAGACTAATTACAACGTGCTCACCAACTCTAACAGGGACGCGTCTCGGCAACAGCGGCCACACCTGAGACCCGCAATTGGCCGAAAAGGAGGGCTAATTCAGCCCTGCAGAGAACCATTAATAAGTAACGATGCCCCTGGATTCAGACGTGTGCACCTGCGCCAATTAACAGGTCGCTAATTGGCCAGTACGAAGCAGGGTATGACAAAGATGTCCGTTTGCCTCAGCAGACTGATTGATCCACAGGGGAAGCGTGTGCTGTGTTACGGTGTGTTGTGCGTTAGTGCGTCAGTAAACCAAAGTAGACAGTCATTGTTGCTTATATTTCAGGTATTGAGCAGGAAGCAATAGTTTGACATTTTGTGAACTTTGCTTGCTTGCTTTCTTTCTCAGAAGTTAAGGCCTTGACACGTGACGCATGGATGACGCGTAAATGCGAAATATTTAAAAACTATTCGACACTATGAAAAATGACATGAATGTAAACATACAATCAGAAAAACCCAGATTTTGCCCCTGAAATAAGGTCCGTAGTTTACACAAGCTTAAGAGATTTTAATGTTTTGTCCTACGACATAAAATAATATAAAATAGTCAGCAAATACCCCTTGTGATGGGCTACAAGTCCGCCATCACAGCCTTGTTGCTTATAGTCCAGGGGTGTAGTTCGTTTATAGCATTGGCGATTGCATTCCCGCTTCAAAAAGCCTAAATGTGGCGTTCATTTGTGAGGGTTAGCTCGCTGAACAAAAAGCGTAAGTATCATAAACGTTTGTTTGCGACAGAGCTTATTTTCTGCAATAATTCAAGATCCAGTGGAAAAATCCCATTGGCTTTTTGTAAATGGAACCTTCTTGGTTGGCCTAAGTCATCCCTGCACCACGCTATTCCATTGATGGATTTGCTTGATATGATGGTGGTACACAGTGGTTTGCAGTGGTGGTTTTAAGAAGAACAACTTCTCAGAAAGATGCTTGAGATCCTTAAAGCCTGTTCTTGACCAGGTACCATCCCCTCCGAATAACAAAACAAACAAAAAATAGTGTCTTCTTTGAAGAGCTAGCAGTTAACCGTTTCTTTCCCATGGAGAACCTCGTCACGTTAAATCTGATTACTTTTACCAGTAGATTGGTTAATAACATTATCCCGTGGCTGATGGGCTCCGAGGTGTTTAACCTCAAGTTTGTTCTACTTGAGGTACTGTTCTACTGCGAGCTCTGTTTCAAGATGTCTCTGTTGTGTATTCCTAGCCTGCTACAGTAGCCAATGCTCACCCCGCACTGAATCTCTCCTGTCCATCCCCCTCCCCGTCCTCATCCCCGCATCTCTCATTCTGAATCTGTCCTCTTATTCTCTGCATCTCCAGAACGTCTTCCCCATATTTCTCTCCTGTTTCAGTTCTTTATCTATCTATCTATCTATCTATCTATCTATCTGTCTGTCTGTCTGTCTGTCTGTCTATCAGTCAGTCAGTCAGTCAGTCAGTCAGTCAGTCTGTCTGTCTGTCTGTCTGTCTGTCTGTCTGTCTGTCTGTCTGTCTGTCTGTCTGTCTGTCTATCTATCTATCTATCTATCTATCTATCTATCTATCTATCTATCTATCTATCTATCTATCTATCTATCTATCTATCTATCTATCTATCTATCTATCTGTCTGTCTATCTATCTATCTATCTATCTATCTGTCTGTCTGTCTTCTCCCTCCTTCACTCTCCCCGACACTCCTTTTTTTTGCTCACCACCCCAAACTCTCTCTCTCTCTCGCTCCCTCTCTCTCTCGCTCTCTCTCGTCCTTGTCTTTCTCTCTGCAGCTGCACACTTAAAGACCCTCGCCGCATTATCCTTTTAATAAAAGCCTGGGCAGGAAGCAGGGTGGCAGAGGACGGAGACAAAGACAAGGCCGCCGCTGCCAGAGCAGCCTTCAAACCTCATTAACTTTTGTCTTGTTGTGGCAGTCACACACACACACACACACACACACACACACACACACACACACACACACACACACACACACACATACATGTACTCTCAAACATACATGCACGCGAATGCCCAGCCGCCCACTCCTTTACTGTACATGCAATTACAGACAAATTCATTGTGTTGGCTGACACAAACACACAAACACACACACACACACACACACACACACACACACACACACACACACACACACACACACACGGCTCTTGTTATCCTGCTGTCCATCTTTGGCGGTTCTCTCCAACCAATTTATATGATAAACCCCGTGCAGTATGGGTGCCTCAAACGTTTGCTTTGATTGCCATTGGGATCATTATTTAGATTTTTTACCTTACTATCTTACTTCATTGTCAAATCAAAACAATAAATAAATTCAGTAATATCAACAATGCAGAATGCTGTCTACTCACTCGCGACACGGGGATTCGTGCAATCAGCAACAGGCCAGTTTTGCTTGTTAACACACATTTTGGGGCTACAACAGTTGTCGTCCTGCTACCTTGGCAGCGATCTCACTGCCGGATGGCTTTCCTCTAACAAATGGGCGTAATCAATCACAGAGTCACATTGTTGGATTGATGCAGGTCACTGAGCACTGCATACTGCGTGGATTTGCAGCTCAGGTGCAATAAGAGACACACATGAACTCAACATAAAATCCTAATATACTCCTTGAGGCGGCTTGAACATCAGTCCAAAAAGGATGAAAAATGAGACAAGAGTGAATGTTGTGATCAGCCATGAAGTGCCCACATTGCCTCGAGCATTGATTCTGAATTCCAGTTTGTTTTATTTTTTGGCGACATGAAAAATCCTTACACAGTTCTTCCAACAAAAGTCTCTCTGTCTTTATAGTAGTCATCCGGGTGTAGACTACGCAAGGTCATTCCTTCTCGAGTTCGGTTGCCGACTCGGCTGAGACTCGGGATGAATTACGCGCCAGAATCGAGGGACGTCACAACAGTTACAAAGCCAACTAGGGTGGGCGGAGGGGGTCCGGAGAAGGGGTGACTGGATCTGACCGGCCACGGCAGAAGGCTCCGGACACAGTTGCTCCGGCGGACGGCCGGACTGCCGAACTTGCTCTGGACACGGGTGCTCAGGCAGGCCGGCCTCGGACTCTTGGAGTCGGGGCTCCGGGGAACAGGATGCTGGCCCAGCGGCGGCAGGAACTGGAGGTCGCTGAAATTAAAGAAGGTATTTATGATTTGAGTAAAATATTTTGTTATACAATTTGGAAGGAGAGACAAGTGAGGAGTCACAGAGAAAGGACAGGCAGTGGATACAGAGGGTGAGAGAACAGGAGTGTGAATTTGCTTTTACTTGAACACTTCCGTTACACATTGTCAAAATGTATTTACAGATGTTTTGTGATCATTTTAGCCTCTTCTGTGATTCCGGATTTAAGTGTGAATCATTCATCGCAACAGACTGTTAATGCAACTGCCCACTGAAATGGTTTTAAAGCTGTTGTTATTCAATTTTTTTGCCGATGGAAACATCTTAAAACTTTAATAGTTTTGTTGCATGAACCTTTTTGTAACATAAACGACGTCAAGATACTACACAAAGGGCTTCCGCCTTAGTGGCAAAATATAACGAGGCCAGGGATCGAACCGCTGCGGTGAACAGTCAGTTGTGTCTTTGAACCAAACCTACTGGCGGACATGTTGCGACGTTGTCGTAGGTTGTAGATTTACGAGATGGTGTGAAAAAGGGTGAAAATGTGCTGCTGTCCCGAGAACGGATTGGATTTCTATCGACGTTGTTGCAGGCCAGTCTCTGGTGCCACAGTGCACTGTACAGCAATTACAAGTACATACAGTAAAAGAATCACAGGAGGGAAATTCAAAGGGGGTGCCAGGGTTGTTTGCGCCACTCAGTCACCCGCTAATGAGTAATCAACTTTCACAGCTTGAGTGTTGGGGTGGTAATTCGGGTTGCGCACCATGTTCCCGAACCGTGGAGTAGCGATTCATTATCATGAAGATCTGTATAATCAAACAATTAGTGAATTTCTTCTCATCAACAAGGCCCGCTCCCTGTCTGATGTGCTCGTCGGTGACGGGGGGACGACGTGGGGGGGACGTGGGGGGGGGGGGTCTAGTCGCTGAGAACTGACTGCCTCCGTGACGTTCCCTGGCTGTTTTCCAGCACGGGAGCGTTGCGAGGGTTAAACAGCTCTGATGAATGCTCACACACTCCATGGATATGTCAGACTGAGGAGGAGAGCCACTGGGACAGTAATTGACACGACAGAAAAAAAAATGAGAGAGCGAGAGAGAGAGAGAGAGGGAGAGAGAGGGAGAGAGGATTGTTTAAGAGATGAAGGCAGAAAGAAAGAGAGGCATCTAAAGTGTCAGCCCTTGTTCCTTGTTTTGCAGCATTACTCCTGAAAACAAATTAATTTCAATCTTTATAGAGCGGGGAAAATGGAAAACAAAGCAACATTCTCACATCTCTAATATGTCTTGTCATTATTCTTACAACTGGCTTGGCTGTCTTTTTGACACAAGCTCATTCTTTCACTATATATATAGATTGAAAAGATTCTTTGGATGAATCACTTCTACCTTTTTTTTCTTGAAATCTTCAACATAATCACGTCTATTTTATGACAATCTGAAGGCAACAGCCACTTCTCAACAGAGTAGTGCATAGCTGCCGGAAGATATTGTCTGGTGCACAAGACGTGATGCCTTCTTTTTGTTTGCAGCAGCACAATTGTAATTCATTTGAAATAAACAGGAAAAGGGGATACAGTCATTCCCATAATGATCTGCAGTGGCTGAACAAACAAAGATGATCTTTTTTTAGATTACGCAAATTGAAATTGAGGCCTTATAGAAAATCAAAGAGAAAAAAACACTGCAGCCACAAAGACAACACACAGTTGGACGGACAAGTGGAGAAATTCAATGCAAAACGACTTCAGTAAATACACATAGCTCCAATGATGGAGCTGTAAAAAAACAATAAAGGAATGCCAGGATTTTTTCTGTTTTTATGTGCAATAGCAATGTTTCAGAGGGGAAATGCTGACACACACACACACACACACTTTAGTGCTTCCACACAAATGCATGCGATCAGAGTGCATGAGAGGCATTAGTGCAGAGTGTTTTATCAGATTTCTCTGTAGCGTCCATATGTAGCTGTGCCAGGCAGTGGGTAGTAATAAGACAAACACACTGTGATGCCCACTTGGCACCGGATCTGAGCAAGAGAAAGGCAGACAGAGGGATGCGTGTTTGTGCTCGTCACACTTACGACTCTGAAAACACTGAGGCTGAATGGCTAATATGGTCCATTAAAACTATTATTGTAACAAAGGATTTATTCTCTATGTTGGCGCAAAACCACTTGCATTATAGCTAACGAGCTACTATTGGCTAAAAGGGGCAATGGACTCTGATGTACACAGCTAATTTATGACATTTAAAGCCATCAAGAAAAGTGAATTATCCCACCGTAATGGATTATTTGTAATGAAATGCAGATTTTATCGTTTGTTCAACTCAGAAAACCTGCCTTAGATTATCAGTAGATAACATCTACAGGTGCTCAGACCATGTGGTGAGTTACGGAGGATAATTACACCTGGCTCTCTGTGAAGGCGCATGCTTTTCCTGCAGAGAAACTTCAGGGTTTACAATCGTTTAAAGTATTGAAGTCATGTCACGCTAGCAGCATGGCTGCAAAAACATCATCACTGGCTGGACTGCAGCGATACATTTTATTTAGATTTCTCATCTAACTCAGTGAATAAGCACATTTCCTAAATTGCATATGTTAATAATCAAAGTAAACCAGATCAACTGTTATATAATATACAGATCAGCGTCAACACATTCTCCCATTAAATAAGGCAACTTGGTCAGTGGCCCTACACTACAAACTTTAATGCTCTACGTACCTCTCCTCAGTTTTGTACATTTCTGCTCATACATGCATATGCTGTCTTTTCAAAGTAAACTCCTTTTAGGAAAAGATTGTTACGTAGTGAAGAACTGTTGCGCCCCACACTCCACCACTGTATCAAATCAACCACAGAAGACACTTTTTAAAACAATCACATCTATGGGATTTATTCACACAAAACATGCAGAAAATACAATATAAAAATCCTAAACTGAGAGTTGGCAAGACCAGCAGTCCCCACACCGGAGGCCTCCTTCTTCTGCTGCTGGCACAGGAGCTTTTAAGCACTTCCCTCCCAGGCCAGATGCACCTTGTTGCAACACATCTGGCAGAGCTATACGAGAGAGGGAAGAGGGACCAACGTAGGGAACATAGACAGAATCAACTTTGTCCACAGTCACTGCATGCACATGTTCATTTGAAGGCTGTAACAAAACATTGTTGCAGCGAATGATATATTCAAACAAAAGACACCTTTTGTTTCTTGTAGGGCCATGTCAATGCCTTTACAACTGCTGTTTTAACCAATAATAGCCCTCTGTACAGTAAGCTCCCTAACCTTTGATTTGAGGATATTTGATAGATAGTACAACTTTTTACTGTAAAATAACAGTAAGTTACCAGTAAGCTACTGTACAATTTAGAGTATCTACACTGTATCAAAAATAATACAGCATCTTACTGTAATCAAATAGTTTAATGTAAACATTAAAAAAATTCTGTTTTATGAGCAGGAGTTTCACCAGCAAGGTACTGTTCAATTTACAGTGTCTCTACTGTATCATAGAAATACAGCAATTTATTGTAATCAAAATGTATTTTTCAAAGCGATAAACAGTATAAAGTTAACATAATACAGTAGGTCTGTTAGAAGAAGTTAGAAGTAGAAATGTCACTGTAAATTTACATCGTGTTGTTACTAAGCACAGGTGCTTAGTAACAACACGATCAGAGTAAAAGATGAGATCCCAGAACTTACCCCGTAACACTGCACACTATGTCAGACGGTTCAGGTTATTCAATCATTATTAGGGCCCGAGCCACCGACAACGTCGGGCCTGCGAAGGCCCTATTGAAATTGTATGGGGTCCGTTATTTTCTGCCGGGGATGGAGCTTGTAGGGGCACTTGGAATTTATGAAAACTCACCATTTTTGCACCCCTCTCAGATCTGAGGTAGAAACTCTGCTGCCCAAATTTGCATATGTGTGTGTAAAATAATGGCTCTCTAGCGCCCCCTACAAATCGTACCGGTGAGGCCCCTCGGCCAGTATGTCCGATTGACTTGAAATTTGACCCACATGTCCCAATCCGCTAGATCTAAAAAAAAGCCTCCCAGACCCCTAAGCTCCGCCTACTTAGATTTTCCGCCATTTTGAATTTAGTGTGAAACCCATTTTTGCTATCTCCTCCTACATGCTGGGTCCGATTGCTACCAAATTCTCCGTGGATCATTATTGGATCTACCTCATCTAAAGTTACTGAAAGCTTTCTGATACCTCTTAGCGTTTAGAAGATATGGACCAATACACTTCTTAGGGGCGTGGCTAAACATCAATACACATAACTTCTCAACCGTTTGTCCTAAAATTCCAAAACTTCCAGCATATGTGCACATCGCATGCTGTAATATACCCTGAGAATTGTTTTTCATTCGACCACTAGGGGGCGCTACAGCAAACCCGCGAAGTTGGCATTTTTTCCACTTTTTGCAGATTTCAGCCTTCGCATTTTAACGAACTCCTCCTAGAGAATTTATGCGATCAACTTCTCCTTTGGTCAGGATATTCTTAAGACCTTTGTGATTAAAAGTTACTCAAATCTCGCGCTTTCATCGAAGAACCTTGACGTGGCGTGCCGGCCATTTTGCCTCATTGTTTTTGAAAAAATACATTGTTGTAAGTTCTTATGACTCCAAGGTACATTATCCAATCCGCACAAAACTTCTTATGCATGATGCTACTTCAAGATGGAACATATTTCAATTGAAAAAACTTCAATAACTCATAGCGCCGCCTACTGGCTGAAGGAAATGTCATATTTTATACTTTTCTTCATACCTCCTAGCCAGGTGACCTGATGAGTTTCAAATTTGGTAAGAATAGCCTGAAGACATTGATGATGCATCATCATGAATATTGTGAGTTTTCGTTGCACGGTGTTGCCATGGCATGTCATGCCATCGTTCGCCATGAAAAAGGAAGCTGATGGTTTAGTGTGTTGGGATGCTCAAAAAGTCATGGAACTTTGTACATGTGTCATAGGTCAAAGGCAGACATAGTGTATATGGGTTTTGGGCTTGACCGTTTTAAATTGCTTCTATAGCGCCCCCTACAATATTTCAAAAGAGCAGCCCCAGCGCTACGTTTTGGCTACATGTATGAAACGTGGTAGGCACATGTATCCTATGGAGACTTAAAAATAAGTCTCTTGGGACCATGCTCTAAACCCTACCGGAAGTCTGCCATTTTCAATCTTGTATGAATTTATACAATATTTGGACGACGCAGCCCTCGCGGTACGTTTCACGATCTACATATAAAACTTTGATGTATAACATTTGCTAAACAGATGTATCACATCTAGACAGACAAAAAAGCCCCGGGACCTCTAAGCTCTAAACCCAACCGGAAGTCAGCCATTTTGACTTTAGTGGAAAAAAAACACATTTTTGCAAACTCCTAACGTAACGATGGCCTGCCTCGGTCGGTGCTAGCTGCTCTTGGCCTGTCTCGAACGATTCCGTCGTGACGCCCTTTCCGGTCATTACGCTGTCATTTTCTTCGGCGATCGCCAACCAAACGTAAATAATATTAATTCATACATATCAAATAATCTATGTGTCAAATTTCATGAATATATATGGACGTTTATATGTCTAAATACTATAGGAAAGTGACTTTGATGAGAGAAAGCAGAAAGAACGCTCGGGCTACGCTTAAACAGCTCGAACGGAAATTAAGGAGCTTTTATTGCATCATTTGGAGTTGTTGAAGCGTGATATCTTATTGTGAAGGACAGAACTACGGTCCCGGATGTGTTGACAGCATTGATGGTCATTTTTGCGACCCTGGAACAAGCGAATATCCCCGAAAAACCAGCAGCAGCCAGTGTTTACAACGTGTTTGTACGGATTAGGCCAAGAGCAGTGCACGGCTAATTCACCCGTGTTAGCATCGTTTTAATGACTCTGGTAAAGGCAAAGCTAACTGTAATAATTACAACAATATTTCGTTTGAAAAGTACGAAGTTTAACTTCAGTTTAACACCATTAAATCAACTGAAAACATTACACGATCATTTTTATCAACATTGTAAGTGAATTGTATTGAAACATTAGCTAAAAACTGTCCGGTTTGGGGTACAATTCCGTTACACGGTGGCTCCGTGTAGTGGATCTAGATCATCAAAAGTTATCAAAATCTTTTTGATATCTCTTTGCGTTTACAAGATATGGACCAATACACTTCTTAGGTGCGTGGCAAAATATCAATACACATAACTTTTCAACCATTTGTTCTAAATTCCCAAAATATTCAGCATATGTGCACATCGCATCCAGTAACATACCCTGAGAATTGTTTTGCATTCAACCACTAGGGGGCGCTACACTAAACCCGCAAAGCCTACTGGCTAAAGGAAATGTCTGATGTAACTCAGCTGGACTTGTTCCAAACGGCCCCAAACTTCACATGCTTGATAACACTCATGGCCTGAGGATGTCTACAAGCTAATTTTCCCGAATACTCACAGCACCACCTGCTGGCGAAAGGAAATCTGCGTTTTTTGACAAACACCATCTGATTTACGTGACCTTTACACAATGTGGTTTACACTTGATATAGAGCAACATAATGCACGTGTTCTGTAGCACCAGGCAGAGGACGCAGGAACCATCGGACTATTTGCAAAGCATAATTTCCAGCATCAGGCGGTCCACGCGGGATTAAACACGTCTCGCTCGCGGACGCGCAGTCCGACGGTCGCGGACAGTCGCGGACGGTCGCGGACGTTCTCGGACACGCAGGCCGGAGTCCCGCCGGCACCCCGACGCGCACATGGCGAGGGCCCGTTCATCGCTGCTTGCAGCTTTAATTTAGTTATTGTTTTGCTGTTGCAACATTAAAAACCCCGAGGAATATACCATGCTGTACGATGATTCAGTCACGAGGCACTGGCACACTGAAACAACTGTATTTGTAGCTCTGATAATGTAATCAAAACCTTCACATGATGCCTCTTTATTGGCTTTGCATGAAAACAATATCAATCTCCGCCAGTGAATAATCCACAGCCAAAATCAAAATAGTTTGTCTCTGTTGTGATGAATAGTGTTTCATAAAGTGAACAAACCTCCCCATTATTTCGACTGCAGTGTGTGTGCCAATGACATTACGCCGTATATTACTTATCTGGGGAAAATAGGCTAGCTGTGAGACATTATGCATATGATAAATAATGCATTCAGTCAGAGTTACCGTATTAGGGTTAGCCATATGTGGTGTGTGTGTGTGTGTGAGAAACCGATGTGTGAGTTGAAGGTCTGATTTAGTTTCAGAGAGGGAAAGAGAAAGAATAAATGCATCATGTGTAAACAGTTGTGATTAGATTACCTGTGTGAAGCGTTACAAGGCTAAAATCCTGCCATGACACAAAATTTATTTTATTGTATTCTTCACAATAACAAAAACATGAATTCCACTGCACATCCTTCCAACCTTTTTGGAGATATTGCCTTCATTAGAAAGTACACAACCGACGATGTGTAATCATACAAGTACACTCTCAAAACAACAAACATATTAATCCTAGAGAAAGAATGGGTGCAAATATTGAAATAAACTGTGGATGAATTCAATTTAGCTGCATCGGCTTGAGGGTTTTAGGGTCGTGGGTCACTGGGAACTTGACTAGACTTTGGACACTTTTATTAAACAAGGAGACCTCTCAACAAGCTGCCATTCTTTAAAGGAATAGTTATTCGCTATCTGGGTCGATGCCATTGGTAACTGTACAGATAAGAGAGATGTAGCACGTTAATTATTTTCTTTATAGAGCAGATGGGCAGATTTTGTGACATTTGGGCAGAACCTACGTAGCTGGTTCTCCTTTTGAGATGCATGTAACTCTAAGCAAGAAAGTGTATTTCCCAAAATGTCGAACCGCTACTCTAAAGATGTCGTATGTGTACAGATTGTAAAGCCCTTGGAGGAAAATTTGTAATTTGTGATTTTGGGCTATACAAAAATAAATTGAATTTAATAGAATTGAATCAAAGCTACGAGGAGACTTTTATTTTGTTTCAACCCCCGCGGTCCCTATGTGGACAAAAGCGGTCGTGTGTCTGAGCACCAGAGCACCAGTCTTTTTGAAAGGCCTCTCTTTTCTGCAGTCGAAGGCTCCAGCAGAGCCGGAAAGTATGTTGTGTATGACGTGGTTAAAGTCGGGTTAAAACCTCCATAAAGTTTGGGAAGATCATTCACATTCCTCGAAATGATCATAACATCAAGCTGTAACAATCATGAACAATAATGTATCTAAATACCCACTGTTGGCCTCTGTGCAGAGTACACCTAGAGTGCAGCCTCTGCAGCAGACTCAAGGAGACACCTTATGTACCAGAGTTGTGTATGTGTGTGTGTGTATGTGTGTGTTTACCCTCATCTCAATAAAAGTTTTGGTTGTATCAGCACAAATTAGCATTGATGGTACCTAGCTAATCTCACACAGCTGCAGAATGGAGCATTAGGGAGAGGGTGCCGGGCCCCGGCCCATCTGTGGAGGGACCGACTCGCGGTCCCCTGAAACCAACATCACTTTGGCCTTGTCAGATGGTCCCCGCAGTGTGTTGTGTGTGTGTGTGTGTGTATGTGTGTGAGAGCGAGAGAGAGAGAGAGAGAGAGAGAGAGAGAGAGACGGAGAGAGCGTGCGGTTGTGTTTGTTTGTTTGCTTGTGTCACATTAACTTACAGAACACCTTGCATGTGGAATAGCGAACTTGAATGCAGTGGGTTGCTGTAATTTTCTGAAGACGTCTCTCCAGACCCACACAGCTGTGATCAAGGCGCTTTTAACAACGATGACAAATTATTTCACTCTACATTTCTCGTGAATTATAGCTGTTTTTCGTTCCTAGGACGCTGAATGTTGTTGTCGTCAGCTTCCCCCTTCGTCTCTGCGGCCTTTTTGCTCTTTAACCGAGTGGCAGTCTGACGTGTGTGTAGACTAGTCCGAGGTCTGTCATCCGTCTTGTTCCCCAAGCGCGTCCGCTGCCTCTGTCTCTCTCGGTGGCCTGTGCCCTGTCATGCTGCAAATCAGCAGCTGTTGGCGTTTTCAGACCGGAGCAGAGGGTTCCGAAAATGTTCTTTCTATTCCAGTTCACATTACGGCTGTTGGCTGTTGGATTTGCTACACTTGCTTCGACGTGTCTGATTAATAGTATCATGGAAATACATTTTTGGATGACATGCAGTGAGCCTGATGTGTCAACAGGGCGTTTTGGCGTGCTTGCTGTCTCGGCGTATACTTTCCGTCTCGGCGTATACTTGCCGTCTCGGCGTACTTTCCGTCTCGGCGTATACTTTCCGTCTCGGCGTATACTTGCCGTCTCTGCGTACTTGCCGTCTCGGCGTATACTTGCCGTCTCGGCGTACTTGCCGTCTCGGCGTACTTGCCGTCTCGGCGTATACTTGCCGTCTCGGCGTATACTTGCCGTCTCGGCGTATACTTGCCGTCTCGGCGTATACTTGCCGTCTCGACGTACTTGCCGTCTCGGCGTACTTTCCGTCTCGGCGTATACTTGCCGTCTCGGCGTATACTTGCCGTCTCTGCGTACTTGCCGTCTCGGCGTATACTTGCCGTCTCGGCGTACTTGCCGTCTCGGCGTACTTGCCGTCTCGGCGTATACTTTCCGTCTCGGCGTATACTTTCCGTCTTGGCGTATACTTGCCATCTCGGCGTATACTTGCCGTCTCTGCGTACTTGCCG
Source organism: Melanostigma gelatinosum (assembly GCF_949748355.1). Taxonomy (NCBI): domain Eukaryota; kingdom Metazoa; phylum Chordata; class Actinopteri; order Perciformes; family Zoarcidae; genus Melanostigma; species Melanostigma gelatinosum. The sequence continues at coordinate 24,148,397 of NC_136642.1, read as the reverse complement.
TCTCGGCGTATACTTGCCATCTCTGTGTACTTGCCATCTCGGCGTACTTGCCGTCTCGGCGTATACTTGCCGTCTCTGCGTACTTGCCGTCTCGGCGTATACTTGCCGTCTTGGCGTATACTTGCCGTCTCGGCGTATACTTGCCGTCTCGGCGTATACTTGCCGTCTCGGCGTACTTGCCGTCTCGGCGTACATGCCGTCTCGGCGTATACTTGCCGTCTCTGCGTACTTGCCGTCTCGGCGTATACTTGCCGTCTCTGCGTACTTTCCGTCTCGGCGTATACTTGCCGTCTCGGCGTATACTTGCCGTCTCTGCGTACTTGCCGTCTCGGCGTATACTTGCCGTCTCGGCGTACTTGCCGTCTCGGCGTACTTGCCGTCTCGGCGTATACTTGCCGTCTCGGCGTATACTTGCCGTCTCGGCGTATACTTGCCATCTCTGTGTACTTGCCGTCTCGGCATACTTGCCGTCTCGGCGTATACTTGCCGTCTCGGCGTATACTTGCCGTCTCGGCGTATACTTGCCGTCTCGGCGTATACTTGCCGTCTCGGCGTACTTGCCGTCTCGGCGTACTTGCCGTCTCGGCGTATACTTGCCGTCTCTGCGTACTTGCCGTCTCGGCATACTTGCCGTCTCGGCGTACTTGCCGTCTCGGCGTATACTTGCCGTCTCTGCGTACTTGCCGTCTCGGCGTATACTTGCCGTCTCTGCGTACTTTCCGTCTCGGCGTATACTTGCCGTCTCGGCGTATACTTGCCGTCTCGGCGTATACTTGCCGTCTCGGCGTATACTTTCCGTCTCGGCGTATACTTTCCGTCTCGGCGTATACTTGCCGTCTCGGCGTATACTTGCCGTCTCTGCGTACTTGCCGTCTCGGCGTATACTTGCCGTCTCGGCGTATACTTGCCGTCTCGGCGTACTTGCCGTCTCGGCGTACTTGCCGTCTCGGCGTATACTTGCCGTCTCGGCGTATACTTGCCGTCTCGGCGTATACTTGCCGTCTCGGCGTACTTGCCGTCTCGGCGTACTTGCCGTCTCGGCGTATACTTGCCGTCTCTGCGTACTTGCCGTCTCGGCGTATACTTGCCGTCTCTGCGTACTTGCCGTCTCGGCGTATACTTGCCGTCTCGGCGTATACTTGCCGTCTCGGCGTACTTGCCGTCTCGGCGTACTTGCCGTCTCGGCGTATACTTGCCGTCTCTGCGTACTTGCCGTCTCGGCGTATACTTGCCGTCTCTGCGTACTTTCCGTCTCGGCGTATACTTGCCGTCTCGGCGTATACTTGCCGTCTCGGCGTACTTGCCGTCTCGGCGTATACTTGCCGTCTCTGCGTACATGCCGTCTCGGCGTATACTTGCCATCTCTGTGTACTTGCCGTCTCGGCATACTTGCCGTCTCGGCGTATACTTGCCGTCTCGGCGTATACTTGCCGTCTCGGCGTATACTTGCCGTCTCGGCGTATACTTGCCGTCTCGGCGTACTTGCCGTCTCGGCGTACTTGCCGTCTCGGCGTATACTTGCCGTCTCTGCGTACTTGCCGTCTCGGCATACTTGCCGTCTCGGCATACTTGCCGTCTCGGCGTATACTTGCCGTCTCGGCGTATACTTGCCGTCTCGGCGTATACTTGCCGTCTCGGCGTATACTTGCCGTCTCGGCGTATACTTGCCGTCTCGGCGTATACTTGCCGTCTCGGCGTACTTGCCGTCTCGGCGTACTTGCCGTCTCGGCGTATACTTGCCGTCTCGGCGTATACTTGCCGTCTCGGCGCGTACTTGCCGTATCGGCGTATACTTGCCGTCTCTGCGTACTTTCCGTCTCGGCGTATACTTGCCGTCTCTGCATATACTTTCCGTCTCTGCATACTTGCCGTCTCGGCGTATACTTGCCGTCTCTGCGTACTTGCCGTCTCGGCGTACTTGCCGTCTCGGCGTATACTTGCCGTCTCGGCGTATACTTGCCGTCTCGGCGTACTTGCCGTCTCGGCGTACTTGCCGTCACGGCGTATACTTGCCGTCTCTGCGTACTTGCCGTCTCGGCGTATACTTGCCGTCTCTGCGTACTTTCCGTCTCGGCGTATACTTGCCGTCTCGGCGTATACTTGCCGTCTCTGCGTACTTGCCGTCTCGGCGTATACTTGCCGTCTCGGCATACTTGCCGTCTCGGCGTACTTGCCGTCTCGGCGTATACTTGCCGTCTCGGCGTATACTTGCCGTCTCGGCGTATACTTTCCGTCTCGGCGTATACTTGCCGTCTCGGCGTACTTGCCGTCTCGGCGTACTTGCCGTCTCGGCGTACTTGCCGTCTCGGCATACTTGCCGTCTCGGCGTATACTTGCCGTCTCTGCGTTCTTGCCGTCTCGGCGTATACTTGCCGTCTCTGCGTACTTGCCGTCTCTGCGTACTTGCCGTCTCGGCGTATATTTGCCGTCTCTGCGTACTTGCCGTCTCTGCGTATACTTGCCGTCTCGGCGTATACTTGCCGTCTCGGCGTATACTTGCCGTCTCGGCGTACTTGCCGTCTCGGCGTACTTGCCGTCTCGGCGTACTTGCCGTCTCGGCGTATACTTGCCGTCTCTGCGTACTTTCCGTCTCGGCGTATACTTGCTGTCTCTGCGTATACTTGCCGTCTCGGCGTACTTGCCGTCTCGGCGTATACTTGCCGTCTCGGCGTATACTTGCCGTCTCGGTGTATACTTGCCGTCTCGGCGTATACTTGCCGTCTCGGCGTACTTGCCGTCTCGGCGTACTTGCCGTCTCGGCGTATACTTGCCGTCTCGGCGTATACTTGCCGTCTCGGCGTATACTTGCCGTCTCGGCGCGTACTTGCCGTCTCGGCGTATACTTGCCGTCTCTGCGTACTTTCCGTCTCGGCGTATACTTGCCGTCTCGGCATATACTTTCCGTCTCTGCATACTTGCCGTCTCGGCGTATACTTGCCGTCTCTGCGTACTTGCCGTCTCGGCGTACTTGCCGTCTCGGCGTATACTTGCCGTCTCGGCGTATACTTGCCGTCTCGGCGTACTTGCCGTCTCGGCGTACTTGCCGTCTCGGCGTATACTTGCCGTCTCTGCGTACTTGCCGTCTCGGCGTATACTTGCCGTCTCTGCGTACTTTCCGTCTCGGCGTATACTTGCCGTCTCGGCGTATACTTGCCGTCTCTGCGTACTTGCCGTCTCGGCGTATACTTGCCGTCTCGGCATACTTGCCGTCTCGGCGTACTTGCCGTCTCGGCGTATACTTGCCGTCTCGGCGTATACTTGCCGTCTCGGCGTATACTTTCCGTCTCGGCGTATACTTGCCGTCTCGGCGTACTTGCCGTCTCGGCGTACTTGCCGTCTCGGCGTACTTGCCGTCTCGGCATACTTGCCGTCTCGGCATACTTGCCGTCTCGGCGTATACTTGCCGTCTCTGCGTTCTTGCCGTCTCGGCGTATACTTGCCGTCTCTGCGTACTTGCCGTCTCTGCGTATATTTGCCGTCTCTGCGTACTTGCCGTCTCTGCGTATACTTGCCGTCTCGGCGTATACTTGCCGTCTCGGCGTATACTTGCCGTCTCGGCGTACTTGCCGTCTCGCCGTACTTGCCGTCTCGGCGTACTTGCCGTCTCGGCGTATACTTGCCGTCTCTGCGTACTTGCCGTCTCGGCGTATACTTGCCGTCTCTGCGTACTTTCCGTCTCGGCGTATACTTGCCGTCTCGGCGTATACTTGCCGTCTCTGCGTACTTGCCGTCTCGGCGTACTTGCCGTCTCGGCGTACTTGCCGTCTCGGCGTATACTTGCCGTCTCGGCGTACTTGCCGTCTCTGCGTACTTGCCGTCTCGGCGTATACTTGCCGTCTCTGCGTACTTTCCGTCTCGGCGTATACTTGCCGTCTCGGCGTATACTTGCCGTCTCTGCGTACTTGCCGTCTCGGCGTATACTTGCCGTCTCGGCGTACTTGCCGTCTCGGCGTACTTGCCGTCTCGGCATACTTGCCGTCTCTGCGTACTTTCCGTCTCGGCGTATACTTGCCGTCTCGGCGTACTTGCCGTCTCGGCGTATACTTGCCGTCTCGGCGTATACTTGCCGTCTCGGCGTATACTTGCCGTCTCGGCGTACTTGCCGTCTCGGCGTACTTGCCGTCTCGGCGTACTTGCCGTCTCGGCGTACTTGCCGTCTCGGCGTATACTTGCCGTCTCTGCGTACTTGCCGTCTCGGCGTATACTTGCCGTCTCTGCGTACTTGCCGTCTCGGCGTATACTTGCCGTCTCTGCGTACTTGCCGTCTCGGTGTATACTTGCCGTCTCGGCGTATACTTGCCGTCTCGGCGTACTTGCCGTCTCGGCGTACTTGCCGTCTCGGCGTACTTGCCGTCTCGGCGTATACTTGCCGTCTCGGCGTATACTTGCCGTCTCGGCGCGTACTTGCCGTCTCGGCGTATACTTGCCGTCTCTGCGTACTTTCCGTCTCGGCGTACTTGCCGTCTCGGCGTATACTTGCCGTCTCTGCGTACTTGCCGTCTCGGCGTATACTTGCCGTCTCTGCGTACTTTCCGTCTCGGCGTATACTTGCCGTCTCGGTGTATACTTGCCGTCTCGGTGTATACTTGCCGTCTCTGCGTACTTGCCGTCTCGGCGTATACTTGCCGTCTCGGCGTACTTGCCGTCTCGGCGTACTTGCCGTCTCGGCGTATACTTGCCGTCTCGGCGTATACTTGCCGTCTCGGCGTATACTTGCCGTCTCGGCGTACTTGCCGTCTCGGCGTACTTGCCGTCTCGGCGTACTTGCCGTCTCGGCGTATACTTGCCGTCTCTGCGTACTTGCCGTCTCGGCGTATACTTGCCGTCTCTGCGTACTTGCCGTCTCGGCGTATACTTGCCGTCTCTGCGTACTTGCCGTCTCGGTGTATACTTGCCGTCTCGGCGTATACTTGCCGTCTCGGCGTACTTGCCGTCTCGGCGTACTTGCCGTCTCGGCGTATACTTGCCGTCTCGGCGTATACTTGCCGTCTCGGCGTATACTTGCCGTCTCGGCGCGTACTTGCCGTCTCGGCGCGTACTTGCCGTCTCGGCGTATACTTGCCGTCTCTGCGTACTTTCCGTCTCGGCGTATACTTGCCGTCTCGGCGTATACTTTCCGTCTCTGCATACTTGCCGTCTCGGCGTATACTTGCCGTCTCTGCGTACTTGCCGTCTCGGCGTATTTGCCGTCTCGGCGTATACTTGCCGTCTCGGCGTATACTTGCCGTCTCGGCGTATACTTGCCGTCTCGGCGTACTTGCCGTCTCGGCGTACTTGCCGTCTCGGCGTATACTTGCCGTCTCTGCGTACTTGCCGTCTCGGCGTATACTTGCCGTCTCTGCGTACTTTCCGTCTCGGCGTATACTTGCCGTCTCGGCGTATACTTGCCGTCTCTGCGTATACTTGCCGTCTCTGCGTACTTGCCGTCTCGGCGTATACTTGCCGTCTCGGCATACTTGCCGTCTCGGCGTACTTGCCGTCTCGGCGTATACTTGCCGTCTCGGCGTATACTTGCCGTCTCGGCGTATACTTTCCGTCTCGGCGTATACTTGCCGTCTCGGCGTACTTGCCGTCTCGGCGTACTTGCCGTCTCGGCGTACTTGCCGTCTCGGCATACTTGCCGTCTCGGCGTATACTTGCCGTCTCTGCGTTCTTGCCGTCTCGGCGTATACTTGCCGTCTCTGCGTACTTGCCGTCTCGGCGTATATTTGCCGTCTCTGCGTACTTGCCGTCTCTGCGTATACTTGCCGTCTCGGCGTATACTTGCCGTCTCGGCGTACTTGCCGTCTCGGCGTACTTGCCGTCTCGGCGTATACTTGCCGTCTCGGCGTATACTTGCCGTCTCGGCGCGTACTTGCCGTCTCGGCGTATACTTGCCGTCTCTGCGTACTTTCCGTCTCGGCGTACTTGCCGTCTCGGCGTATACTTGCCGTCTCTGCGTACTTGCCGTCTCGGCGTATACTTGCCGTCGCTGCGTACTTTCCGTCTCGGCGTATACTTGCCGTCTCGGTGTATACTTGCCGTCTCGGTGTATACTTGCCGTCTCTGCGTACTTGCCGTCTCGGCGTATACTTGCCGTCTCGGCGTACTTGCCGTCTCGGCGTACTTGCCGTCTCGGCGTATACTTGCCGTCTCGGCGTATACTTGCCGTCTCGGCGTATACTTGCCGTCTCGGCGTACTTGCCGTCTCGGCGTACTTGCCGTCTCGGCGTACTTGCCGTCTCGGCGTATACTTGCCGTCTCTGCGTACTTGCCGTCTCGGCGTATACTTGCCGTCTCTGCGTACTTGCCGTCTCGGCGTATACTTGCCGTCTCTGCGTACTTGCCGTCTCGGTGTATACTTGCCGTCTCGGCGTATACTTGCCGTCTCGGCGTACTTGCCGTCTCGGCGTACTTGCCGTCTCGGCGTATACTTGCCGTCTCGGCGTATACTTGCCGTCTCGGCGTATACTTGCCGTCTCGGCGCGTACTTGCCGTCTCGGCGCGTACTTGCCTTCTCGGCGTATACTTGCCGTCTCTGCGTACTTTCCGTCTCGGCGTATACTTGCCGTCTCGGCGTATACTTTCCGTCTCTGCATACTTGCCGTCTCGGCGTATACTTGCCGTCTCTGCGTACTTGCCGTCTCGGCGTATTTGCCGTCTCGGCGTATACTTGCCGTCTCGGCGTATACTTGCCGTCTCAGCGTATACTTGCCGTCTCGGCGTACTTGCCGTCTCGGCGTACTTGCCGTCTCGGCGTATACTTGCCGTCTCTGCGTACTTGCCGTCTCGGCGTATACTTGCCGTCTCTGCGTACTTTCCGTCTCGGCGTATACTTGCCGTCTCGGCGTATACTTGCCGTCTCGGCGTATACTTGCCGTCTCTGCGTACTTGCCGTCTCGCCGTATACTTGCCGTCTCGGCATACTTGCCGTCTCGGCGTACTTGCCGTCTCGGCGTATACTTGCCGTCTCGGCGTATACTTGCCGTCTCGGCGTATACTTTCCGTCTTGGCGTATACTTGCCGTCTCGGCGTACTTGCCGTCTCGGCGTACTTGCCGTCTCGGCGTACTTGCCGTCTCGGCATACTTGCCGTCTCGGCGTATACTTGCCGTCTCTGCGTTCTTGCCGTCTCGGCGTATACTTGCCGTCTCTGCGTACTTGCCGTCTCGGCGTATATTTGCCGTCTCTGCGTACTTGCCGTCTCTGCGTATACTTGCCGTCTCGGCGTATACTTGCCGTCTCGGCGTACTTGCCGTCTCGGCGTACTTGCCGTCTCGGCGTATACTTGCCGTCTCTGCGTACTTGCCGTCTCGGCGTATACTTGCCGTCTCTGCGTACTTTCCGTCTCGGCGTATACTTGCCGTCTCGGCGTATACTTGCCGTCTCTGCGTACTTGCCGTCTCGGCGTACTTGCCGTCTCGGCGTATACTTGCCGTCTCTGCGTACTTGCCGTCTCGGCGTATACTTTCCGTCTCTGCGTACTTTCCGTCTCGGCGTATACTTGCCGTCTCGGCGTATACTTGCCGTCTCGGCGTATACTTGCCGTCTCTGCGTACTTGCTGTCTCGGCGTATACTTGCCGTCTCTGCGTACTTGCCGTCTCGGCGTATACTTGCCGTCTCTGCGTACTTTCCGTCTCGGCGTATACTTGCCGTCTCGGCGTATACTTGCCGTCTCTGCGTACTTGCCGTCTCGGCGTATACTTGCCGTCTCGGCGTACTTGCCGTCTCGGCGTACTTGCCGTCTCTGCGTATACTTTCCGTCTCGGCGTATACTTGCCATCTCGCGTACTTGCCGTCTCGGCGTACTTGCCGTCTCGCCGTACTTGCCGTCTCGGCGTACTTGCCGTCTCGGCGTATACTTGCCGTCTCTGCGTACTTGCCGTCTCGGCGTATACTTGCCGTCTCTGCGTACTTGCCGTCTCGGCGTATACTTGCCGTCTCTGCGTACTTGCCGTCTCGGCGTATACTTGCCGTCTCTGCGTACTTGCCGTCTCGGCGTATACTTGCCGTCTCTGCGTACTTGCCGTCTCTGCGTATACTTGCCGTCTCGGCATACTTGCCGTCTCGGCGTATACTTGCCGTCTCTGCGTTCTTGCCGTCTCGGCGTATACTTGCCGTCTCTGCGTACTTGCCGTCTCGGCGTATACTTGCCGTCTCTGCGTACTTGCCGTCTCGGCGTATACTTGCCGTCTCTGCGTACTTGCCGTCTCGGCGTATACTTGCCGTCTCTGCGTACTTGCCGTCTCGGCGTATACTTGCCGTCTCGGCGTATACTTGCCGTCTCGGCGTACTTGCCGTCTCGGCGTACTTGCCGTCTCGCGTATACTTGCCGTCTCGGCGTACTTGCCGTCTCGGCGTACTTGCCGTCTCGGCGTATACTTGCCGTCTCGGCGTACTTGCCGTCTCGGCGTACTTGCCGTCTCGGCGTATACTTGCCGTCTCTGCGTACTTTCCGTCTCGGCGTATACTTGCCGTCTCGGCGTATACTTGCCGTCTCGGCGTATACTTGCCGTCTCGGCGTACTTGCCGTCTCGGCGTATACTTGCCGTCTCTGCGTACTTGCCGTCTCGGCGTATACTTGCCGTCTCGGCGTACTTGCCGATGGCTGTCTTGTTTTGGCTTTGCAAAGCTGATCCCCCATCCACGCACAATAATGAATTCAACAGCACCGCACCAGGAAGTGGCCTCTCTGCCTATTCTACATCCACTGTGGGTCTCTATAAGCCTCCTCGTGTGTCCTTCTGAGTGTCTCCATGTCCGAACCTCCGGTGGTGCAGAAGGCCCTCTGGGTGCGGCGCCAGCGGCTGGACAGTCCAGCCGATAGCAGCAGATACCCTGTCAACACTGACGGCGGTGTGGCCATCACAAAGGGACTGTGAGTGCTGCTGTGGCACACTGATAGAAAGCGTTTCAACCGCACAGAGGGGAAGAGATACAAAATGAGATTTATGAACTCCATACAGAAAAACAACAACTCAATTCTATATCTTAACTTCTCCACTGTTCCAAGAAAGCAATTCAATTAGGTGACATTAACTCAGTGATTAATAGGACATTCTAAAGCTCAAAACAAGCAATCTGATTGGTTCATCGCTGTGATATAATAAGCACATGCCACAGCTATGATGTATAATTCCTTTGCTCTTTCAACATCACTCTGCGTCTTAGATTAAAAAACGAATGTCCTCCTGCCGCTGGACTGTTTGTTATTGGTTGCACAATAAACAGCAACATACAAGTGACGTAAAAATACAAACGAATATAACGCTGGCCTGTGATGAAATAAGAAATATGCTCTAAGCTGCATTCGTTGGTAAGTGCAGACAGCTAAGGAGGTTCTATTTAATTGTGATTATTTATTCATAAAAACCTTAGCTGTGATATAATCACAACATAAAAACGTAAAAGACCTACCATCAAGAAAAATATTAAAGATCTCCCTCATTGAACCTTTTTCAGGGAACATTTCTTCAAGAAAATTGACCAATAAGACACAAATCCTAAATTACAATTAGTGAAAAATAATATTAATAATAATGACAATTTTCCATCTAGTCCCCTATTACCTTTTTTATTCCACATACTCTTACAGTTATAAAATGCTGAATGTCCTGTAATCCTGTCCTATTACAGTAAATATGCACCTTTTTCCTTTTTCTTTTTTCAGACTTACATTTCAAATGAATAGTAATAATTACATTTTGTAAAAAAACATTTTTGCAGGACATTTTTCTAACGAGCAAATTACATATGCATCACACACATTATTACTTTTCTTTCACACGTTTCCCCAACAACCCAGCCAGGTTAGTGCAGGCCCAGACTGAGGCTGGACCAGATCTTCAAAATAAAACATTTACATCAATTCGCCACTAATGTTGGCAACAGAGATTGCTGTCAATTGCTGGTTGTGTGCTAAAAAGTTCAGTCTTAATGATGAATCCCTTTGGTTTTCAGACCGCAACGTATCTGCTCTCCTCTCCCCTCCTATCCTCCCCCCTTGCTCTCCATCCTTGCTCAGCCCTTCACCATCCACAGAGACCATTAAGTTAATGAGACCTGAGGTAGGGGCGGCTGCAGTAGGCTGATCCCCCCCCCTTCATCCCTCCACATCTCCTCTATCACTCTCCCTCTCTCTCTCTTTCTCTCTCTTATAATTCCTTAATATTTCACTCCCATTCTTTCTTTCCATCTCCTTCCCCTCTCCCTCTCTCTATCTATCTCTCTCTCGCTCTCTCTCTCTCTCTCTCTCTCTCTCTCTCTCTCTCTCTCTCTCTCTCTCTCTCTCTGTCTCTCTCTCTGTCTATAGGTTTATTAGCGGCCGCCTGTTGTTGTCGCCAAACTTGTGCCACAGCAGCAAAAGCTCCGCCACTCGGGGCGACTCGGGGGACAGACATTTCATTTCCGCCCTCTTAACGAGACAGCGGTGTGTGTGTGTGTGTACGGGAGTTTTGAGGGAGAGCTGGTTGATGGGGGGGGGGGGGGGGGGGGGGGGTCGTTGTCCTCCTCCTCCTCCGCCACACTCTCAGACAGAGATAATGGGGGAGCTGATAGCAGCCTTGGAGACTGCTGCGGCTCCAAGCACAGATATGGACCGATAACGCCTCCACCACCTCGCCTGCTGCTGCTGCTGCTGCTGCTGCTGGTGTGTGTGTGTGTGTGTGTGTGTGTCTGTGTGTGTGTAGATGTACGTGTGTAGCGCTGTTATACAAGTACAACCAGGTATATACGACTGTGGGTGTGTCATTGCACAAGTTTTTGTGTGTGAAATCTTTCTGACTTTGTAGTTGCGTTTCTTTTTTTGTATTTGCGAGTGTCCATCTGTGTTTGTGTATATTTCGTGTGTGTGTGCATGTGTGTGTCACACATCTGCTTCTACAAAGCTAGTGTGTGTGTGGCTCTCCCTGTGCCTCTCTGCAGCCTCCTTCATCCCACCAGACATCCCTGCCTCATTTTTTATGGGCACAGGAACAGCTGGCCACCCCAGTAGGGCATTCTCACAATGAGACGATCACAACAGATGAGCCCCGGTGCCACACACACACACACACACACACACACACACACACACACACACACACACACGCACGCATGCACAGAATGCAGAGGCACACACTCTTCTGGCTACTGCTAATATGCTTCCTGTTCCATCAGGATCTAAATCACCGTGGCTCCTTTCCTCTCTTACTTCTGGAGATGTGAGGAAGCTCGGGTGAAAACTCACCGCAGCGGCTCCACCGTCGATATCCTGCTCTGAGGTTTTTTTGGTTGTTTGTTATTTTTTTCCCGTCCGTGTGACTTTGATGAATTGCAAAAGGCGAATCTTTTCGCTGTTCTTCACACAATCTCCTCGTACGACAATCACGTCCTGACAGTTCAAATGAGAAAATGATTAATAGGGCTGGTGATTAACATAATGAGTTATTATCCAGGACAGAGAAATTATTTCATCAAGCCGGGCTATATTTATCTTTGTTCACCTATGCACCTGTTCCGCTCATTTCACAGTGCTTTACTGCATGTGAGATTACAGCGGGGTTTTTTTTTTTTTTCATTTGTGGCCATGTGCTGATTAGTTTTCAACAGCGACAACGTGATTAGCTGTAAATTGTTTCCTTTTGAACGTGAAAATGCATATTTATGAATGCCTATAGTCAGCTTTGAAAGACATTTCAGAGTATCTTGAAATACATTTCTTCACACCACTCTATCTTTATATAGATGCAACATTTAACACCCGGACATATATGTGCTTTACTGCACCCTACACAACATACTGACTGAGGTTTTACAGGTTATGAGCACAAGGATTTTATTATAATACAATATTTATACACAAGGACATTTTTTACGCACTCATTTCACACCAGAAGGTCGGTTCACATCTCATGTAGGTGGCTTTGAGGAAAATGTTGCATTATAGGAAATGAAGATAATCTTTGCAGTTTGACCCATAACGAGCACTAAAACAGTTAAAGACAATGCTGAAGTCTTAAACTTGCATTTGTTTTGGTTTATGGGCTCAATCTCTAGTTTCAAGTCTTCTTCAATACAGCATGATGTTCATGTAGTAAATTATGCTCCATTTCGAGTCAAACAGACCATAAAGCAGAGTATGCTTTAGGGCGGGGCTACCTTGTGATTGACAGGTCGCTACCTGAGCGTTGTCCGGTCTGGTAGTTGTGCGTGGTTTTTTTCACAGTGTGCTTTCACTTCATGAGAGTTAATTGTAACATTTTGGTCGCCTACAAATGTCTTATTCAGTGGTTGGTTGTACTCCGGTCTCTTACCTCTGGTTGCGAAAAAACAAGATAACGACGGCCAAAAAACAGGATGTTGAGGGCCAAAGTACCGAACTCGAGGATTCAAACCAGTGGTCTACCGACCAATGGGGGACGTCACGGTTACTGCATCCACTTCTTATGTACAGTCTATGCTAAAAACCATACATCGCCCTCTTCTGCTTCCATTTGGACCGTTCTTATTTTAAATCACTGCCGGTTGCCGTTTGGAGATGCTTAACAATGGTAACCCGAGCCATATCTTTTGACCAAACGATAATTTGTGAGAATCATGAAGTCTGAACTAATTTGAAAAGATAAAAATCACGCCTCGTGAAATCTTACACTTCAATTGGAAGGTTATTACATCACAGAGCTGTCTGCTAACGTCATCAACATTGTCTTCACACTAAGGTTTTGGACAATCTCACATTAGCATTCTAAATAGCATGTTATGGAATTTCTGAGGCAATCTATCTCTAGTGATGTTGTTCATTGACTATTAGTTAGATACATGCAGCCCCTTCTACCACTGTTGGCTCATGGGAATCTGAAATAGTGGCTGTGAGAGACTTCGCTCTTTGGTTACGCTCTTGAGCCGTCAATGTGAGCAATTTACTGTTCATCCTCTCTCTCTGTTTGAAATAGATTATATTAAATCTTGTCCTCCTGGCAAGGGGGGGAATTTTTTTTATTGAGTGGCTTTTACATTCAATTAAAAAAACAAATCTCTAGCCAGGCCCCCTAACTGACACTATGACAAAAAGTTTTTTCTAACCTTGATAAAAAAAGTATTTTACATCAACTCCAGGAACAAAAAGGCAGAATAATAAAGTCATGTTATGACAACCGGACAAACTCTTCTGCTGAGGAAGATCATGATTGACAGCTCGAGAACAGATGCTAAATGGACCTTGAGGGGAGATTGTTTTGTCAACTGCAAAAAAAAGTTTTATTATGAAAAAATATCTGAATGCTACTTTTCATGTGAGAACTATTTGAACCATTTGAACTTTTCCATTGAAAGTCACACGAATTGCTGTGAGAGAAAAAATAAATCCCTTCACGCAAACCCAGAGCCTCTTCCCAGCCCAGCAGGAGATCACTTTGTGTGTTTAACATCAAATATCGAATATGCACTTCAAAAATAAAAGAGCTCTTTAGAGCAGGTTTTTATTTTTCTCTTTTTTACCCCAGAACACGGAGCTCCAGACCATCCACGCTCACAATCTCAATATCAAGTTTGTAGAAACAACTCGTTAGTTTTCTTTTGTATCTGTGTATGAAAGGTCATTTCAAGACATTATTAGTGTGTGTGTGTGTGTGTGTGTGTATGTATATATATATATATATATATATATATATATATATATATATATATGTGTGCGCCATGCCCAATTTATTGCCTGAATCCGTTCATTAGCGGTCTATGCACTCACAAAGCTGAGACAGACAGTGCCAGTACCCAGAATGCCTTGTTTCTGGGGAGCCATACGCACTCGTGTTTTGTTAATGAGCACATCCAGGGGACGTTTCTGGTAGAGGCAGACACACACACACACACACACACACACTCCTAACTACACAGGAACTGACATTCTCCTCACACAACTGCAGAGAAAGTCTCCTGAGAAAGATTGCTGCCAGACACAAAAATGGAAAGCAAGAAGGTGAGGGAGGGAGGAAAGGAGGGAGGAAGGGGTCGGGAGAAACAGAAATGCTGCTTTTCTTTTTTTCCGCCCCTTTTCTCTCCACAAGCCGCAGATGTTTTGTTCTCTCCGTGCTCGTGCCTTCACTCTCCGCTCCGCTTTGATAGGTTTCAGCGCACTCGACTGTATTGACTGCGGTCTTGGCAAGCACGAGGACAAATCAATTAAGAGCGTTCGACTGATACAGTGTCTGCCCCCCCCCCCATCCTCAACAGCGAATAAGAGCAATTAAAAGCCGACTGTAGCACATGATGTGACAGTAATGGCCATAATGGATCGTCGTCAAGGTTCAGACGCCAGATAATGTTATTGTTTATCTAGATGATTGTTGTTGTTTATTCATAAGCCCCCCCCCCCCCCCCCCCCCTCTTGACAACCCCATACCCTGAGCCTAAACGCAAACAGACTGTCTGTGATACCGAAATGTGGCCATCTGTCCAATCAGGGAATCAAGTCAATATGGGGAACCAGTTTGGGGGCGAGACCTGATCTGGAAGACATTAGCATGTGAATTAGTTGTTGACTGGGTGCCAAAGCCAGCAGCCTAATCGCTGCCAAGTACATGACAGCGTTCCCCTAATCGATGGCTTGATATCTATATGGCAACATATGGAGGGATCAGGCGCACAGGCTGTGTCGTTTCATTTTGATCCGGTTCGTGCTGAAATTCCACTCAGCTTGTGAGAGATGGTTTTTTGGCACCAGAGAACATTAAAGGAAAATTGACATTTACCAAACACGGCAAATGACAGAAATACGCTGCTTTATTGCAGATGAACCGAAGCCTGTTGAAGCCGTTCTCCCTTTGTAGAACAATACAGTTCATTTCTCCGCACACTGTAAATGTATGAAAGGCCAACATAGAGTATCTTGTGAATATTTAGATTATTAATATTTAGATGCTATAAAGGGAAGTCCCCCTCCACTCAAAGATGGGTTGCGCTTATTGCAGTGGTGGAAAAAGTAGTCAGATCTGTCACTTAAGTAAAGTGGTGGTACGTAAGTAAGTACACAGTAAGTAGTAACAGAAAAAATACTTACGTCTCACAAGTCTCAAGGCTCTATTTAGTCTAACGCATTTGCACTCAGGGCGTGTCCAACTCCGCTTGTGCTAGTTAAATGGCACATAATCTGGATTTAAAGTAAAGCATTGGACATAGTCGACCACAACACATCACTAGACAGACAGGAAAGCTGTGACGGTTCTATTTAGTGTCGATCTGTAATTCCTGAGAGTACAAAAATGAACATGTGGAGTCACCCAAAGCTCCGATCTCGGACCTCTTCTTTGTTCCCCCTTTGGGCTCAAAGAAGAGGTCATGATCTTGGTTTTGATTCAGTTTGTTTCCTGTTTTATTTAGTTCCCTGCCCCTTGTGTCCTGCGGTAACTTCACTTTCTGCCCTTGTGTGTTTCCCGCCAGTGCGATTACATTTCCCTGCCCCGATCAGCTTCACCTGTTCCCAATTACCCCTCCTCCTACCTAGTGTATTTAGTCTGTGTGCTCCCCTTAGTCTGGGCCGGTTCGTCTTAGTTCATCCGCATTTAGTGTTCCAGCATTGTCTCCTTGTGGTCCCTTTGTAACCTGTTTTTTGCCTCTGCGTTTGAGTAAAAACTGTATTGTCCAACAGCTTATCCTGTGTCTTGGTCATGCATTTGGGTCCAATATTTTCCTGGTGGTACAGCGGTTGTGACAGAAGAACCATTCGAAGTCACTGCAAAGCCTCACTCGCCACCACAAACCAAGTCATTCACTTAGAACTACATTTCAAGAATTGACTTTAACATACTGTTGATTTATAAAGCACTGAATGGTACAGGGCCAACTGCTCCGCTATGAACCACCCAGACCTACTTGAACTTTCTTTGTAGAAAACCATATCAGACAAATTATTATTCCAAGCAATGTATTTTCAATATGTCTTTAAACATGTCTGAAAGTGATCTTTAAGGCAATTCCACCAGCTCCCCCCTGTAGCCTGTCTCTGCTTTTAGTTTAGCTCACAGTGCCACTGTGCAGGCAGATAACACAGAGAAATATATAGGAGGCTGCAAATGCGATCAAATGTTTTCCTAATGAAATTGTAAATGATCTATATCAAAACCCACTTCTGCAGCTCTGCGCAATCTGTAAGAAACTGAAACATTTCAGTGCGGTGAAATTAATTTTTTTCCATCTCCAAACATAATAGCAGTAATGCAGTTATTCAAGGTCTCCATTTGTCATCTCAGACTCCAATGTGATTTCTGTGTGGTTTGATGTAGTTTCCCCCTCAGGCAGTCGCTGAAATAAAATCCCCCATTTCTGACTCGCTGTTCCCACTCAGAGACAGTTCCATCTGAGGGAATCTGATAGCATCACATTTGAGTCCCAGAAAGAATTTCGAATGGCAGAATAATGTGGCACACAGACTCCTGTCATCTTGAATCAAGACAAAAACACGTTAGACAACGCTTCCTCCTTCGTGACCTTGAATTAGCATCCGTCCGTTCATCCGTCCAGTGGGGATGGTCTTCTGAAGACGACCATGAACGCTCTGGAAAAAAGCTTGAGATAAGGAGATTTTGTCAAATTATGTGAATGCATTTATATCATATCCATCTATACATATAATATAGAAATATCATGCAGTCCACACTTATAGAGGCAAGACTATGGCAAAACAGCCCCATGCAGTTGTACTGCTTCATGACTGGTCTTTGTTAATCTGTCTGCCCGTCTGTGAAATTTGATTTTGTATTTTTGCATTTGTCTCTTACAGAATAAGGGAATAATTGTCTGCTAGTGGAAGCGGCTCTGGATATTTTAACTTAAATTCTGCCCGAAGGCATGCTGCTAACACACCCAGTATTAAATGAATACATCCGACAATTCAGAAAGTACAAATTATAATGTAATATATATGTTGTGTAGCTGATGGTTGGATTAAGCTTGTTTCTGGGCCAGACTTATATGATTTACAAACATTGTGCCTCTGTAGTCAATATATCCCTACTTGGTGCTTTTTTAGAGATTCGTAGCATTTCGAAAGCCCCTCGAGGGCTGTCAACATGGCGAAGGCTGAGCCGGTGGTATGCAGCTAACGGTGGTATGCAGCTAACGGTAGTATGCAGCTAACGGTGGTATGCAGTTAACGGTGGTATGCAGCTAACGGTGGTATGCAGCTAACGGTGATATGCAGTTAACGGTGGTATGCAGCTAACGGTGGTATGCAGTTAACGGTGGTATGCAGCTAACGGTGGTATGCAGCTAACGGTGGTATGCAGTTAACGGTGGTATGCAGCTAACGGTGGTATGCAGCTAACGGTGGTATGCAGTTAACGGTGGTATGCAGCTAACGGTGGTATGCAGTTAACGGTGGTATGCAGCTAACGGTGGTATGCAGCTAACGGTGGTATGCAGCTAACGGTGGTATGCAGTTAACGGTGGTAACACAACAGTGCAAACCACGGAAACAGTTCCGACAGAGTTGGAACCTGGAGGGTGGGCGCTATACACTTCCATGCAGATGCTATTATCAGCTGTAACCACACATGCACCGAAAGCGTGCGTGGCTGCCTCAGCTACGTAAATAAAGGAAGGAGACTCAGGTAACTATCACTCCACCACATCTTGACGTAGTCAATAGATATTTGATGCTATGTTCAATTTCTGAATATTGCTTATTTCACCTTTGACATAATACAAAACGGTTACAAAAAAACCGAGCAAATAACAAAATGGTTACCTTATTGGTAATTGTGCGTCCAAAAATAATGATAATCCATTGACAGATAAGGTACTGGCATCTTTACCCAACAGAGCATTTGCGTTCTGCTTCTACCGGAATAATCCGAAAAATACTCAAAGAATGAATGAAATGCTTTGACCAGACCCCTATATGCTGAAAAACATCCGTACACCTGAGTCAGAGAGACATTGTATTCTTCTGAAAATGGCAGCGCAACGTTCCCTCTTTCGGAGCAAAGAAGCATAAACTAAGCCTCATTAATTAAGCTCATTAGGTGAACAGAAACCTGTTTGATTGGAGGCAGTTGGGGCCCTTCCGCTCCAATGCAGCAGCGGTATTTAACTCGCCATATTGGCTGTCTGATGGCTGCACCTCGGGGTCATGTTCTGTGACATGGCTGTTGTCCCGGTGCCACCCCTACACACACACACACACACACACACACACACACACATATCCTTTGAGGGGCTTGGCAGACCCCTGGTTCCCCCCTCTCTAATCACTGTGTTCTCCAGGGGGGCGCAGCCATTCTCGCTGCTCTTTGGAAAAAGCTTGGCATTTGTCTGAGATCTCATTTCTGTAATTCATCGCCCGTCTCCCGGGAGTCGCGATTTGCACTGACGATGCCAAGTCCCCCCCCCCTCATCTATCTCTCTCACACTCTCTATCCCTATTCCTCCCCTCTTTCTCCATCGTCCTCCCCTCTTGCCCCATGTCGTTGTTTGTTGTTGCCCCGAACGAGGTCGTCGTCGGAGCTAAACTGTTGGGTGTGCACACATTAACTCTCCCGCGGTGTTCGATGGCCGCTCAGATCACACAAACCTTGAGTGTGTGCACGTGCACATCCGTCTTCCTGGAGGAACTCTCTGAGTGCAGAAAGCACGTGATCGACAGCGGGATTATCCTCTTCACTTTTCCTCTCATATATTAAAAACGTGAACACACACACACGTCCCAAATGAAGAAATAATTACACGTCAATTATCGATAGTGATATGGATGTGGAAAATATAATTGTGATTAATTAGGCGTCAGTGAAAATGTACATCTGTTACTTATTTTGAAAAGCAGGAGGGGGGGAGAAAGCAACTCATTTTTCATTTTTTTTGAGAGTATTCCATTAAGAGTTAAAAATGTTTAAGATGTTCTGTCACACAGCTCCCCGCGATTCTGTAACTCTTGTTTTCCAGTCTGAGCTGTACAGGTGAATTGCCGCATTTTGTTTATGAGTAAACGGCTGTTGGGTGGCAGGCATTTTAAGCTAATAGCTGCTTTAAATAGCTGCAATTAGTGGGAAGCATGAGACATTTAATCACTCCAGACCAATTAGTCTGTAATCAAGTAGTGTCCAAGAGCGAGCACGTTTTTGTCCTCCACTGTTCCTCGGCAAGCGGCCGCCATATATTTCTCTGTGTGCCGGGAAGAGCGGTGATTAACACGCGGGGATATAGGCCCCCGTGGAACGCCGTAATGTGGAGTTAAATCAGGGAGGGAGGGAGGTGAGACACGACAGCCAAACCTGCTATTGCAGTTTAACATATGCGGAAGGTTAATTCAAGGCAGAGATGGCGGCGCGCATCCTGGTTTTTATGTGTTTGCGTCACGGCGCGTTGTACAAATTTGTGGAATTAGGACTCGGTGTGTTTTCGTCTCTGTGGAAGCGCACTGGAAAATAAAAACAACACATTCTACATTTTCATCAGTTCTTTTCTCCTGGTTCAGTGATGGGGGTCTTACCTGAGAGGGGAGGATGAAAAGGGTGCAGAGCAAATGGGATTCAATCAGAAATAGGGAGTCGCAGAAATTGCTAAATCTCCCAAGTAAATTTTTGGTTATATTTGCAATCTTCTGCAAGAAAGTTCATTTTAAGGCTGATCCAGAAATCTCCACTTCAGTAGCTCTTATAGCCACCGCACTTTCCAGTTTCATTACAGAGGGGATTGTTCATATATCATTCATAGGCTGATTTATGGAACATTTATTACTAAAAACATTGTGGAAATTGATTTTCTTTAAATGGCTATCGACAGTAGGCCTACATTCTGATGTATGGAGCGATACAAAGAGATATCTAACCATCCCTTTGTAGAAACATTTGACAAAACAAAATTAAACAAGAATTCTGGACCTGATTTACCGTTCAGATTTCTGTTCTGTAAATAGATTAAAATTAGTGCATATTTACGGTAATAATAGAATGCATGAAATGCATATTTAGACATACATTTTCTGAGAACTTTGACACAACAAATTATACCTATTTTTAAGCTATACACCTGGATTGTCTCCTCTTAATAAGACATGGGGAAACACACACCAATGCGTGCACAAGGAAGGAGAGCAATGCACATGCACACACACACACCTGAGCAAGCAGCCACGGCCGGTCCCTTGTTTCGATAATGACGATACTGTGCTCATAATGACGTTTCCGAGTGACTGGTCACAGGGCCGCCACTTCCACTCCCTCGGCCCTCTGGCTCCAGGGTGGAAAGAAACAGGTTGACCGGCGTGGTTTTGGGCCTCCTTATCAAACAGGATGTGATGCTGTCCCACGGTCTTAAGCAGGGAGGACGGAGGAGAGGAAGGCCACAGGTAGGAACTCAATGTGAATGTGTGTATGCCGCCCCCCCCCCGGGGTTTGTGTAGAGTTAAAAAAGGCAGAAAGAGCTGATGATGCTTCTGTACAAGACATATCAAGACAGTGGGACTCGCAAGTCAACATATGGCTGCAGCAAAGTATATAAGGAGCGGAGATGAATGATGTATCTGGGGATGACAGCCGTTTTGGGTGCTGACTAATAGAGAGAATTACACCCGCAGATCACGGAGCTGTATTAGAAGTGTGTCACTGTAACACTGAGGGAACGCACGTTTTTACGGAGAACGTCATGTTACGTCAACAAAAGTTACCATAAGGCCTCATTTGCATATTTAAACATAACGTTTCATAAAACTTGTAATGCAAAACATAATTGTCTTAATTTAAGTATTCAACTGTTTCATGTTGATATCTAGTTATTTATTTTACCCTATTCATCTGTAGAGTCTTCAAAATGTCTGTAATTTTACAAAACATCTTTCAAGGCCGTTTTCTCGAAATTAGTTTTCTCAGACTCTGATCCAGAAATCTCCACTTCAGCAGCTCTTACATCCACCAAACGCTCCACTCTCATTCCTCTCTGTAGTCTGAAAGTTAGCACAGAGGGGTTTGTTCATTCACAGCCTGATTTGATTAGAAAATGCCTCATTTGCATATTACCAAAATAAAAAAATGATCTTAATGTAAATGATCAACTGGGGAAGTTTCTAGGTGATATCTGTGAGTTACATGTTGTACCTGAACCCAAATGATATTATATTTTCAGTTCAGAAACCTTCATACCTGGAACACATCGCTCCATCATAACATTTCAAGTTAAGGACTTACATCTGAATCTTGTAGCTTCATTCTAACCAGTTTATTACCGACACCTTTGGTTGACGTGTGACAAATTAAACGGCGTTGTGGATGAAACGTTAAAATGGTTTTATCTCCTTGTATCCCTGAATATATCTGCAAAACCTGTCATATTTCTGAAAGGCTGCATTCTCATGAACCCTCCGGCCTGCGTTGAGCTCTCTTCCTGAGAACCAGAATATCTTTCATCATATCAGGAAGGTCTAACTGTCAAACTGGCCACCTGTGCCTCAACACATTATTTCAATTTTTTTTTTTCCATACCTTTTATCACTCTCTCAAATACACACGCACACCCACACCCACACACACACACCACACACACACACACACACACACACACCCACACACACACACACAGACATATTTCGCATCACAAGGACGGCGTTTGTCAAGGCCAGCGAGGCCCGGCTCTCTTTCTGTGGACTATAAACACACACAGCTTGTCCTCCGATGGTCACGGTGGAGCAGCGTGTCTGCGAGGTGTCTGCGAGCTCGTCCACGTCCAAACGGTAGGTTTAACCCACATTCAGCAGGGTGATGTGGGGACAGCTGAACAAGGGTCAGTGTGTCTGTGAGAGGAAGCTGCAGCTCCGTGCAGAGGAGGGCAACTAATAACTGTGAGATAGACACGTGTGTGGTTTAAGGACTGTTATTAATGACGGCTGTCTAGGTGAGCATTATTAAAGAAATGGTGTTTAGGATACATTTCAGAATAATTTGCTTTGGGAAATCAGGAAAATATTTGAATTTTTGGCCTTTATGAAGACGGATTTAGATTCTTCTTTTATTTTTTAGCTTTCCAAACACTTGAAAAGCATCATAAACCATCAATATTATGAACCAGTCTGTTTTTATAAATCTTTGAAACGTTCAACACCTCCAGCTGTTTCTACTCGAACACTCCCACAAACACGATGAGGCCTCAATTCAAAGTGTGAACAGGATTTTCAGTTGGATGACATCGCCAGTTTGTATTTTGAACATCCCACTATCAGGCATTTGTTTTTTCTAATGGAGCGTGAGAACGCATGTGCTGTCTAGGAAGTGTTTCCGGTTTCATCTTTCCTCATCATAGTCACTTTAGGGCAACCGTATCAGATGAATGCCTGAACACTTAAAGTTCTCATGTACATTTAACCTGAATGCTGAGAACGTTCCATTTGTCTCTTCATTCTGATGCATTCATTCAACCCAAAAAATGATTATTCTGTTGGTGGCTCATGCTGCTTACATTCTACTTGAGGCCAATGAATAAAGGTAGGAAGCTAATCTCACGAATCACTCCGTCCATTCAGGCTGTTTTTATTGCTGCATTATTAAAATTATTATTATTTCAACCAAAGAAGAAGAAAGACATGATTGGCAGTTTGCTTTAATTTAGCTCAAATCAGACTTCTTGGCTGTCACTTGTATTTCTATAATCCTGTGCTGAAGCTCATCTTCCTGCACGCAACCTCAGATCTACTGACAGTCCCCAGATCTGGGCTTCAAATTGAAGGCTATTTGCTGCCGAGGCCCCTGAAAACTCCAGAACCATTCTTCTCCAATAGTCGTTTTGAAACTTCCTTTGATTCGTTGGGTGCGTTTCTTGTTATGGAAGAAACGCTTTGTAACCCTGTTTGGAAAGGCGCTACATAAATAAAGATATTATGTGTGCGATGGATTTAATTACAGCCCACAAAACAAAAAGGCTTCTTCCCTAAAGGCTGTCAAACTGGTTTAACTGCCAACAAGTGAGCTTCTTCATCCACCCTTCACTTCCCATGAAACTCACACGCTGCTTTATGTTCAGTTTGGTGAAGGGATGGGCGTTACCAAACTTTTTTTAACTCAATACGATATAAATACTTTTTGTTGCAGTTACATTATTTCAAAATAATGATCATTTTAAGAAGGAAAAAAAAAGAAGTAAATACCTAGAAATAGTAGAGTATTTTACAGAAATACGCTGGTTAAATAAAAAGCCTTTCAGGGTGTGTTGTTGTGAAATGTTTGAAGAGATTACTATTGTTGCTGCGTTGCACAAAATACAGCATCTTGCTGTATTTTGTAGGTTCTGATGTCACATTGGTTTCCACAGTCATGTGACACGAGCCAGCTCAATGTGTCAGGGCTGTGCATGAAAGTCATGCATCACCCACGTTTGGATTTATATATTTTTATTATCGATATATTTTTTCAGTGATGCATACCAGAACACCTTCCTCACCTTTCTCATTATTTGGTGGGACAGTGTCGGGACACCGAGAGCAATAAAAACCGAGCCGCCCCACCCTCGAGACAAAACTGGAGACGACACACAATTCTTCCTGGAAACTTTAATTGTTTTTGACAACTCCTCACAAGCCAGTGAAGGTCAAGTCCAACAGTGCAGCTGACAGTAATGTACAAGTGCTCTCTCACACTGGCAGGAGGGTGGTGAGGTAAATCGGCGTTCGATGTCACAATGAAAAATAAAAATCCTCTCTCTCTCTGCTTCATTTCACGTCTAAAGACACCACCTGTCTGCTCGTTGTTCAGAAGGAGTCTGTTAATGTTCACATATTTCATCAATTCATAACCAGAGTTGAATGAGTTTCACGGCGTCAGTCATTAACTTCTCAAGGAGAAGCTGCGGCCGCACGGAAAAAGGATCGGAGACGTTCTTTTAAAGAGGGGTTGCAAAACACTGTCACAAGTGCCGTAGCTCTCAAGATTTCTTTTTTTTTCTGAACAAAGAGTGCAGTGTAACAGAATCAATAGAAGAAAAAACAAACAGCAGAGCGACCCTGGTGCTCCAGGCGGGTCAAAGTCGTCATAGTTAATGAGTACAAAACAATTCAAGTGAAAGCAAGAGTGGGCCGACTCATCAAAAGAACTCGTGTTGAACTCCACCACGGACTTCTACAGGGGGGGGGGGGGTCTTCAGAGCACATTCAGCGTCTCCGCAGTGAGCCTGACATGCTACATATTCAACTATTCCAAATAAAACACTTCAAAGAGCAATAACTGATATATCATGTGAGGACATTATTGTGTGAGAGCATAACCGTCCACGAAGAGACTCAAAAGGTCGAAACACCATATTTACATAACGACAAACAAAAAAAAGGTTTTAATAAAAATATCTTATAATTACAATAGTCTATTTTGAGCATATACGTCTTCCTTCCACATACTTTTATAGAACATTTGTGTCTCTATATATGTACATTCTTAATCGTCTCGAATCGGAAGTCCTTCTTCTTTACAATATCAAACATTTTACAGCTCCAGAGGATTTGTGTTCAACACAAATCATCTATTTCAAACAACAGATGTCCAAAACTTGTACAACCATTTTCTTTTTCTTTTTTTTTAGCAGTTTAGTAAAGCTTTAAACTGGAGTCCTTTTAGCAATTCTTTAAGCACAATTCACAGTTCACAATTCGCCGGTTTCCGGAAAAAAACTTCTTCGGCGTGGGGATTCCGTGTTCGCGCTCTAATTGGAGAAGATTTCAAGTGACGGTAGAGGAGACGAGGAGAAGTCTACGTACTAACTCCCTTGCTCGATGGAACTAAACAATAAAAAAAAGCTGAAATGACTGGTGATTTTATTTGGGTTGAATTCCTCCCGGCGTTTTATTACTCAAATTTTTTTTCCAAATCCCCTTGTGATCGTGCCTCCAGTTGGGTGTGAGTCCCTGGCGAAGCTTTGCTGGCTTTGGAGCGGCTCTGTGCGACCTACACACCTGTGGAGGGGGATGAATAGCGGGTTGGGAAGAGAGGAGGAGGAGGAGGAGGAGGAGGAGGAGAGGGGGGGGGGGGGGGTGAGCTGCTGAGCTCCAGACTGACTGGCGCCACCGACAAAACACAGGGCCATGCTTGATCAACAACCCAAAACAAACCAGGTCAAACAACAAGTGCGGGCTCCTCGGGGCCCTCTCACACACACTCACACACACACACACACACACTGTATCACACGCCAAGCTTTTTTGGCCTTATCCAGGTGTGTTTAGACTCAATGCTATAAATCAGCAGCTTCAATGGGACTGAGAGGGACAGACAAAGTGAATGAGAGAGAGCGAGAGAGAGAGAGAGAGAGAGAGAGAGAGAGAGGAAGGAGTGTGTGTGTGTGTGTGTGTGTGTGTGTGTGTGTGTGTGTGTGTGTGTGTGAAAGAATGAAAGAGAGGGCAAGCTGAGGTTTTAACCCTCTCTTCTTGCTACACCAGTGACAGTTATTGTGCAAGAAGCACAGCTGCCTCTGAGGTCGGTGCCAATTTTCGTGTGTTCCTCAATTATTATTGTTTCCTTTTTTTGCTCTCTATAGAGACTGTCAATTTGCACCTCACATAGGCTACAATAATCAAGTTAATGGGGATGGCTCCACTGATGTGGAGTCTCTACTGGGATCCCTGATTGTTTTTTGTTTTTTTAAAGCCGAACTTCTGATTGTAAACTAAGAAAAAAAAACACATTTCAAATAATGAGGATGCTATTTTAATTCAACTTACCAGTGCGGTGTTTGTATCTCAGCGGCATAAAATAGAGTCCTCCGGCTTGTTGACTATGGACGTCCTCTACAAAAAGAAGGAGAAGAAGAAGAAGAAGAAACGTGTCATTGGATATACTAAATAAAGGCCCTAAATCCCCGCAGACTAAATGATATGCAGCAGAGCGGCGGCAATATCTCCCGTAATAAATGCGCTTATGAATAACAAATTGCCCTCATTGTGCGCAGTGGAGTGGGCTGCAGACTGGGGTACTTCACCAGCCCATGGGATAAGGTGGGCCTCTGACACAGTGCTGACATTATCATGCAAATTGTAAAAGCCCGCAATCAAGTGCGCAATCCAACCCACGCCAAAATGCGTTTTTTTCACGATTTTTCAAGGTTGCGCTGTGAGGTGTGTGCTATTTAGATTTTAGTTTTATTTCATCCCCCACATTGAAAGGACAATGACACAAAACGGGCATGACGCGCTTTGTCTGCCTGGCAGTGTACGGGGTCTGGCACGCAGCTATATCGGGGTCCTCAACAAAGTCCCCGTTGGAAAAACGAGGAGACGGTGGAGAGCCACGTCCGCCGGTTTAAAGCTTACCTGGTGGTGGTCGACGTTGAGCGCCGTCAGCGGCGTGCGGCTCGGGTTGGAGGCCGGGGGAGGGCAAGTCCCGGTCCGCTGTGGCTGCTGTTTGTGGAGCGATGGGTGCGTCTCCAGGGCCAGCTGCAGGTCCAGGATGTAGTCTATGACGTGCTGGAGGATCTCCACTTTGCTGACTTTCTTATCCTGCGGAATGGTGGGCACCAGGCGCTTCAGCCGGCTGTAGCAGTCGTTCATGTCGTACTGCAGGCAGAACAGGTCCTCATCCTCCACCTTGCACCGGGCGATGTTGAGGCTCTGCTTCGACAGATAGTGCAGCGAGAGCGGGCTGCCGCCGGAGGAGGAGTCCTGGGGGTGGACCGGAGTAACAGCCTTCATCTTAGAAAACCAACGGCTCGGAGACAGAGGCAACGAGGGGGAAAGAAATACGTCTCTGGTAGCAGGAACGACTTTTAGAGACAAAAAGCGTAGGTGCAAACAGCCACAAATAAGCAAAGGGAATAAAAAAAACGACCGAAAGGCGGAATTGTAGTCTTGTCAACACATCCCGCGGAGCCGCGCAGTTCCTCGTACTTCGGCAGGCTCGGTGTGAAAGGAGCGAATAGATTTCCTACATTTATAGAGGAGAGGGGAGGCGCCAAGCCCGACGGCTGACAGATCGAGGGAGAGGAGCTGGTCAATCACCGGCAGCCCGCTGCCCACCGACCCAACAACGGAGCCGAGAAAAAGGCGTGTCTCTGTGCGCGCTGCGGTGGGCTGCCCGTTGGCAGTATGTGTGTGTGTGTGTGAGAGAGAGAGAGAGAGAGAGAGAGAGAGAGAGAGAGAGAGAGAGAGAGAGAGAGAGAGAGAGAGAGAGAGAGAGAGAGGCAATTTAAAACAGTCAATTCCGCATTACCACCGCTGCACAAAGAAGAAGGAAAAAGTATCGAGTGTCTTTTACGTCCAGGAGGCCTCTCTTGGATATATATATATATATATATATATATATATATATATATATATATATATATATATATATATATATATATATATATATATATATATATACATGTTGTGTTTGCATCTTTAGCGCCGCAGTCGTTGATGCGTAATTACGCACGGCCTCGTATGTATCGATCACTACCCCGTGACAGATGATCCTGAGCAAAAACCCACCTGTTTAAACACGCTTTACCTTCAGACATCAAAAGGACACCAGTATAACTCCAAACTATTTATACTCCTCAATGAATACATAAAAACTCACAAAAGTAGGGAATACGATTCCAAATTATTTTGAGGACATGCAGGATATATGCGTAATTATCAGCGGGGTTAATGGGATATTAACTCATGTTTGCCTGCTACAACCAATAGGGAGCAGATCTGATTGATTACCAGGGCTTCATGAGAGAAAATGGGTTCGCGAGGACATATCATTCCAGCCCCCCATCATCTCGGATTGAATAAACTGTCGTTATGACTGCAAAACATTTCGTTCTCACTACGCGGATCGCAGCTCTAAGGGAGCCGGGACGGGCCAATTTGGCGGCGGCGGCGCCTCCTCGCCGCTCCTTCCAGCTGTGTGTGTTATTGTGTGCCTCCTACATTCCTCCACCTCTCCGAGACGCGTACCCGCTCCGCTCCTTTCCCTCCCCGCCGCCCATCGAGTCGCCCCGCCGGGCAGACGGCCTGGCGCCACACATGGAGAGCTCCTCCATTCACACACATGACTCCTCTCCTCTCCTCTGCTCTCTTTTCTTTCTTTCTTCCCTTTTTTCTTTCTTGTCAGGCATGTTGCCAAGACAACACGGAAGCTACACTCTAGCATCAGTTCAGCATCAATCCTGAGTGTTTTTTTCCACGCAGGATTCACAGGGGCCCCTGAGGTCCGACTCTAGCGGGGATGACACCCACCTCAGTGCCTCTTTGGAGGTTTAATGTCCCAAAACTTTACGGGAA
Organism: Melanostigma gelatinosum; assembly: GCF_949748355.1. Taxonomy (NCBI): domain Eukaryota; kingdom Metazoa; phylum Chordata; class Actinopteri; order Perciformes; family Zoarcidae; genus Melanostigma; species Melanostigma gelatinosum. The sequence goes on along the minus strand of NC_136642.1, from coordinate 24,120,229 downwards.
CCACCACAGCCTCTTCCGTCATGAATATTGAGAGGCTTAAATGGCTTTAAATGGGTATTTTCCCCTTCTCTCTCCGTCCCTCTCTTTCTCTCTGTTTTTTTCTGTTGCCATGGGAAGTGACTGCTCTGCTCAGTAATGTGTTGCAACAATGTTTGGTTCAGGGACAACTTCAATGGGGTCAGTGGTATAAGTGGTCGATGGTAGCCTTTCCCGCTGGTGACGCGGTGCGTGGACTGACAAGCAGATGAGGCGACGAGGCCTGAGGGGGGGAAACGCTGTCCTGTTGAGCTTCATCGATGACTCACAAATGCTTATGATTTGACCATTTACGTCCAAAATGAAACAGAGAGTTGGAGATTCCACACAAAAGTCAGATTTTCAAGCTTTTGGATCCGTCGCTGAAGGCTAATGGGTCGAAATAAGTTGCTGCCAAGAATTAGTTTTTCCGATTCCATAAATGCACACGTTTTTTTTGGAACATGTAAAAGCAGTATACAACTAAAACGAGACATTGAAGTGCCACAAAGTGCATTTCCATCCTCCTGTTTTCATCCAAATTTTCAATTTGTGAAAACAGGAAATAAAAAATGAAAAAAGAGAAAAAAACTTGCAAAAAGTTGGTGTATCGATGAAAGTAAAAAGTGCAATGTAAACCAAGTGAAGTCATCGTGATGCACATGAAGCGGGCGACTCAAACATCACTCACAAGTTTCCGCTCCAGAAGAATTGGAGCAAAATGAATCAGATCCGTGTGTAGCGATGAGGATCTGTAACCCTGTGAGAATCGTGGTCAGTGTATAAGCTTGCGTACATTTTTTTATGTCAAATCCAACTTGAGCAAAGTTAGACCAATTAGCTGTTGTCTTATTTTATCATAACTTACTAACGGCAGTTATGTAACTGACGTACTTATTATTACCAAAACCGCGATCTTTTCCGAAACCTAACCAAGTAGTTTTGTTGTGCAAGTAAACCAAAAAAACTAAGTGAGCCTGCGTATGAATATTTAATGAGCAGGAAGCTGTATGTTTACTTTGAACAAGAAAATTGTCTTTGTAAAAGAGGCTAAGTAACGAGCAGGAAACTTACTCGCACCCGACATGTCCAAAACAGACACTAGAGGGTATCTAGAGCGTCACAGTTTGAAACGTAGGGCCACTGACCAAGCGTGGGTTTCTGGACGAGTTGGTGGTGAGAACGCGGCGTCTCGACAGTGCTGACCATGGAGGGAGAATAGAGCTGGAGAGTCCGAAACGGAGCAAGCTATCATAGCTCTTTAGCTTTGTAAGAGTACATTTATATTCCTTTAAAGGGACAGTGTGCAAGTGTTAGTGGCATCTAGTAGTTTGTGGCAGGTTGAAAGCAACTAAATACCCCTCAGCTCAGCCCTCCCTCTCAAAGCGTGTTGGAGATCTTCGGTGGCCTTCAGGTATAGGAAGAGGTCTCTTTCGGATTTTAGTACGAGTGGCAACTCTATTCAATACTCGGTTCTTCTACATGACTAAATAATTGTTTTTTTGAAAGGTATATAAAAAGCACTAATAAAAACACAAGTTACGTTGGGGCTTATCAATAATTTAGCACCGTGGCACGTTTAAACCAGGTTTCTGAACGCATCCCTACCTTCAGATAGCTCTCGCTGGAGCTAGTGTCCATTCTGGGCTGCTGTAGAAACATGGCAGTGCAAGATGGCGGACTCCGTGGAAGACGACCCGCTCCCTACGCAGATATAAATGGCTTTTTCTAAACAATGGAAAAATAATTCCAATTAATTCTTAGTTTTGTGTGATTATACACTGATTATAACATAGTCATGAGTATTATATTCAATATCTGCCAATAAACCCCCCTAAATGTTACACACTGTCCCTTTAAGCCGAGTTAGCTGGCCTGAGGAGCCTTTGTCTCCCTAACTCTTAACTGGATGAGCAGCCTATTGCACGAGGCAGCAGAGATGAATCAGTGTGACCGGGCCTTGATGTAACCTCTCTCTCCTCTTTGGTTCAAGTATTCGTGGTTGATTAGAATAACCTTGTTAAAAGCACAGAGTTCGGTGTGTCCTGTGTGTGTGTGTGTGTGTGTGGTTGGTGTGTGTTAGCAGGAATGTAAACAAGGTGCACTTTGACTCTTTGTGCTCGGCAACCTTGTTATAATTCTATTATTGTCTTCAGCCCTGCACCCAGTCAATGACACATGGATCGACCTCAAGTTTAACACGGGCAATAATTCAAAGTTGGTGGGAACAAAAGGGGGAAACATGAGTGTGCATTATCTTTTGTGTGTGTTTACTTTCTCGTGCTTCCTTTGCATGTACTTCCCTAATTGTGGCCCTTCTGGCTCTACATCCCTAAAGGTTTATAGCGGCGCTGACTGGGGACCGGAGCCAGGTAACTAGAGACTCGTTACTAGATAAGAGTGGGGAGAGCTCTCTGTTTGTTGTGGCTACACAGCATGCAGGGACGGGGATCAGGCCGCTGACTCAAACCAGTCGGACTCGGCCTCACGTGTGCGGTCCGGTCGCTGTGGCTGGAGAGAGTCTCACATTGGTAGTGTTTGAAATGTTTCGTGGTGGGCCGACGGTGCGGCAACCATGCGCAAAGTGGAAGTTGCACGACGGCCGCATCTGTGTGAGAGGTCTTTCCTAGGATGTGGGCGAAGTTGCGATGGGTGGTGACACACACACACACACATTATGTGGTGACACAGGCAGCCCAAAACCTTGTATTCACCCCATAGCATTAAAACAGCAGATTATCTGACTTTACTGAGCATTTTATGAAGGCAACCACCTCATAGCACCTTTTTCTTTTAGAAATTCTGGATCAGAAGGGATTTTTTGGGGCCTTCTGAGGAGGCCTGATTTATTTGGGAAATAAATATGAATGTGTTAAGATTGAAAAACGGTTGTTTTCTGTCTCTTTGTGGTAGTTTTAATGTTTGTTTGGAGTTGTTTTGTGTCTTTTGGGGCAGTTTTGTGGCTCTTTGTGGCTCTGCCCCCTCTAGCTCTGCCTGTGACACTATAAAACGCAGATCGGCAGAGATCTTTTCCAGACGTGGTTTGTGTGCGAGTAGTTGCAGAATTGCGGCAGTGTATGGTTGATTGCGTGCAGCGTAATGTCTCAGGGAGACATCGATTAAGACCTCAGAGAGGCCGGGTTAGAGTCCCGAGGCGGGGTTGGAGTCCCACGCTATTTTGTGTTTTAATGACTGTTTTTATTGTTTCAATGTATGTTTTAAATCGCCTTTACTTTTGCCTTGATGCTTTTAATGGTTTCATGTGAAGCACTTTGAATTACCTTGTTGTTGAAATGTGCGATACAAATAAACTTGCCTTGCCTTGTGACTGAAAGGACATTACTGGTTTATGATACAGACCCTTCCACTTCTACAATCATCCAAACCAAGTTTTACTTTTACAACTGCCATCGCGGCTTCCTCTGAAACTCTCCACCAAACAGCTCACACTCTCAGAAACTTTCGCCGGGACTGCTGAACTGAGCTCCAGCTGTGCAGGTTGGTTGTCTGTTTGTGGTTTTGATGGATGACAGTACAGTCTCTCTGTGTCTCTGCCCGACAGCTGTCAGAGTAGAACAGACCATAGCTGTAATGTGTTTTATTGGGTCTGTCTGGTCGAGCTGGGCGGTGACGGTGTCTGCGTCTGCAAGTGGCACACCTTGCACAACAGTCCCGAATCCTTCAAAGTACGTCGAACATTTGCATGCACTATTTTTACGATTCATCAGGCGTAGGGAAGCTGCTTGTATCTCCTGAACCCATATCTGTCTGCGTCGGCCGGCTCGGCTGCGGTTGTGACGGGTGGTGGTGCACTTTTTTTCTTTCTTTTTTTTTCTTGCTCTCCAGGTGACACAGTTTGCACAACATGCCTTATTCCCTGATGGCCTCCCAAACACAACAGCTCTCCCTGTGTCATTTACACAGGTGCATTCACTGTTTACTCTGTGCAACCTGAGTAACCATCCACACACACACACACACACACCTACTTACAAACACACACTAATGCATCATGAGAGAAACCTGAGACGGCGCATTAAACATAAAACAAAAGAGGGATTGACCGCTGCAGCTAAATTGACTTCTTTTGGCTTTTTTTGCTGTAAAAAAACCCAATAGGATGGAAAATGTGCTTTGGAGTAAAGAAACTCCACTTTGGTAATTCTCTCCGCAGACACGCGGCCCACGTGTCAGTCCACCTGTGGGGTTTGTGTTTAGCAGCCATGATCTATTCTCATATTAACTGTGCTAAAAGGGGGAGCTGTGTTCTGGGCCACACTCATTTAGGTCAGAAGCAGTTCAGTCAGGTCCAAACGCATTATTCACTGCCTTTCTCGTCACCGACCGCTGGGAGTTTTTCAGAACTCTCCCAGCTGCTGCTTTCACTTCCCCCCCGTTTCCCACCGCGGCCACATCAAACACTCCTGACCTGGCGTTTTGGATGCTCGCTACGTTTCGACACGTCCTGTTTGTACTCCAAACTGCGGTGAGACCCGACAACATGTAGGTGCAGACAGACAGCAGTGTGTGTGTGTGTGTGTGTGTGTGTTTGTGATGATCTCCCTCTGTGTGGGTGTGTGACAACAGGTGCACCTTTGTTGCATCCGGTCGTACAGCTGCTGCCCTGCTTGCTGTCTCCGGAACCTAAATCCTCACTTCTTCAAAAGTTAAGCTTTGCACAATATTCTATTAACCGTTAAATAGAAAAGAAAATATCTTGTACATTTCCCAGAACTGAGTAAGCAGCTGAACACTTGCTTCGTTGACCAATGACACAAGATTGGACACAAAATGTTGACTTGAGCCGAAAAGAGAGACGCAAAGACATTTGAGTTTGTTGCATAGTTAAGAAGGCCACATTATGTACGTGAGTATTCACATTATGTACGTGAGTATTACATGAGTACTTCACGTAAGTGAAGTACGCTGAGTAACGTTACATGACTGTACTTATGATATAATACAAAGCCAACATTGAGTTTTTAGTTTCACACAGGACATGAACATTGGGGGCGCAAGTCCTGTGTTTTGTGACCCATCAATCTACCCCGACCTCCTTCCTGAGCTGACTCATTATACTACATCACCTGACTTTGTCACCTGCGGTATCTGATAGAAACTCATGATGGCTATTGGTGATATCGCTATCATTTAGAGGATACTGGTGTTGGTACTGATATGGTCATTTTGAAAGATATCCCTATCACATGTGAAATATATGAACTGATACATGATACAATATAGGCCTATTCTCAAACAAAAAAAGAAAGTCAGCGGTTTTTCTGTGTGCTGCAGTGCAGATTTACAGATAGATATTGAACTTAAATTAAGCAACAATCAGCAATTAAGTACGCTAACTGGTTTCCTTTGTTGTGCTCAAAAGTAAAATTAGCCTTTTTAGGTTTTACATTTTAGGTTCTCAAGAACACAAAAGACACGTAATGTTTTGCTTTTAATTCTCCTCCTCAGTCTGAAACGCATGCTGCTTTACTCTTTCAACCAGCAACCGTGAGCTGTGGTCAACAGTCATGATTCTCAAACTTTGATGTTTAAATATGACTTAGTTCATGTAAATGGTGAAACATGAGTCAAAACATACACTCTTGCTCGGCAGATACAATAAATGTCCTTTAGATTTCTCCAAGCGCACACATGACTTGAGAAACTACACAATGTTTCAATCAGATGTTTTATTTAACTTGTCAATGGGCAGTGCAGTAGACGCCTCAGCTTAAACACTGGTCATTCACTGCAGTGTTAGAGTGCAACAGTCTGGCATACAGTGTTCAGAAATAGCAGGAGACTAACATTATCTCAGCAGTGAAAAACGAGCTCTAAATGAGCCCCATTTAGCTGTCAAGCTAAATAATGAGCAGCCCAGTTTGGTTTGGTGGAGGAAGTTAGTTTGAAATAAAAAGACTGAAATGCAGTGCATGTGTGTACGGCTGAATAACATTGTGAATGTTAGTGCATGACGAGTAATATTCAGAGTGAGGGCCTGCAGATTAATACACCTGTCACGTATAGTAGTAGTACGTAGCATGGAGTAAATTATTGACAAGGAACTATTGGGTGATTTTTATGATTATATTCTCAGTTTTAAGTTGTCGAACCGACAGGATGTTGGATCTCTTCATGTTCTTGGTGGACGCTGTTGAGTTGGTCACCACATTGGTGACTACACTGTGAGACTCATAAAGAATTAAGAATGGCCGATCCTGACAAATGAGAAGCCTACAGTATACTTGTTAGTGTGCATATTATTTGATTACAATTTTGTTGATGTTGATGTTTGTTGATTTTGTTGATTTTGTTGACTATAAATAGTGATAATATCTTTGGGATGAACTTAAAGCTAATTGGTAGTGCAACACATTCTCACTCCCAACTCGTCAACTGCCGATGCTTTGTCAGTGTCCCTACATTTCAAAGAGTGATGCTCTAGGTTCCCCATAGCGCCAGTTTGGGTTTGATTTATTACCTCAGTAAACATTGTAAACATGAGTTTATGGTCTCAATCTCTAGTTTCAAGTCTTCTTCAGTACAGCATGATGTTCATTTTGTACATTATGGTCCATTTAGAGTCAAACAGACCATAAAGCAGGGGATGCTTTAGGGCGGGCTTACTGTGATTGACAGGTCGCTGCTGCTCCTCCGCATTCCAAATATGTCAACATCCGTTCATTGGGAGCAAAAAAACCAACCAAGATGGCGACGACGAAAACGACAAACTCAAGGCTTCAAAACGGCAGTCCACAAAGCAATGGTTGACGTCACGATGACTACGGCCACTTCTTATATACAGTCTACGGGCTGTGTCAGTTTCAGCTCGTTACATGCAAAGTGTCTTTTCAAAATTCAATGCTTCAGTTTCAATGCAGGTTAACTTTGTTTTTAGGTTTACGAAAGCAACTACTCTGGGTTAGGTTGAGGAAAAGACTGTGGTCTGGGTTAAAATAACTACATTTGTTACCTAACAAACCTGTTTGTCAGATCAGGTGACTGTCTGCTCAGAGGTAAGCAGAGACACTCCGTCTGTTTCTCCAGAGATGTTTGATCCACAGGATGAGAGAAATAAAAGAGTCTTGATTCCTCAGAGAAAGGACTGGTGACGAGTTAATGAGGGACTCAACCCTGTGACCTGCAGGGTCATTAGGAGGTCTATGATGCGGCGTGGGGACAGATTACAGCCTTTATGGTGCTGCTTGCCTACTTAGCACAACAGACTGTCGAACCTGAAAAGGCAGCCGTTGATGGACATATTGATTGATATGTTGATTGATCGCTTCAGACAGCTAATCAGATAACATGGTTTACTTATTCTGTAACATTTGTCCGCCAATATATTTTGTATTTTTTTGCTCTGGAATGTGGACATTCCGGTGTTGACCCTTGGCCTCTTCTCATTAAGAAAAGTCTCCATAAACAGCCTTAAAACTTTTACGCGCACTTTTCTTTCCTGGATAAAGAGCCTCCCTTTCACTCTGTTCTTCCTGGAACCTCCCACCAAAGGCCCCTCTCTTCCCACCCCCCTTTTAAACTTTTTTTTCTTGGAGGGACTTTAAGGAAGAATGTCATTCAACGCATTCAACCGCTCGCCCCCCAAATCTCTGCCGCAAACATGTTCCCACTGATTCTCAAAGAATTAATTGCTCCAAATAATCTCGCCATCTGGTTGCGGCGGTCCGTACCTACGAGGCGGCTTGCATTGCGGTGGTTGGGGCCTATTCAGACTCCCGCAATGCTGCTGTGGTGCAGAGAGAGAGGGAGAGAGGTGGTGAGGCTTGCCAGGAGGCTGAAAAGAGGAAGGAATGACAAAGACCACCATCTGCTCCTTGTCTTTCTTGTCGGCGACCCCGGACGTCAGCGGAGACCCTGCATCTCTATGATCCGACTGCAGACCACTGAATGGAATGTTATTGAGAGAGACGATGGGGAAAAGTAGTAAGGCAGTATAAGTGAGAGAGAAAGAACAGAGTCTTGAGAGCGGGAGGACCCTGCTTCTCTCATCTTTCTTCCACCTATGCATACCATTAAAGCAGGGGTCTCAAACTCATTTTCACGCCGGGCCACATCAGCATCATGGTCGCCCACAAAGGGCCGGTTGTAAATGTCACTACTCGTAACATATTGTTAAATAACTCTCTGCATTCACAGTTTAAAGTAGTCTTCAATGTGCTCACAATACATTTCCATGTTAAATGTACAGTAACCAGTCAAAGAGCTGCTTCTAACTGTTTAAGTATCTCATCATTTTGACTGTCAATCTCATAATTTTGACTTTCTATCTCAGAATTATGACTTTCTATCATAGTTATGACTTTCTATCGAATAACTTCGACTTTCTATCTCATAATTTCGACAAATAGGGATATTTATATTATTATTAGTCTAACTTAAAAAAAGAAAAAAAAAGAAAAAATTTAAACTTTTTCTTTGCTGGCGGATTCGCGGGCCACATAAAATGACGTGGCGGGCCGAATTCGGCCCGCGGGCCGGGAGTTTGAGCCCCCGGCATTAAACTGTATTTCAAATGTTGCGCAAACTTTGGAAAGGATGCAAAAAACTAACTCAAAACCTGTTGATCACTGATACCAACCAACATTATCCGTTTGTGTCCTGTCCGTTTGTGCACTCGACTTATTTTATATTTCACTTTATCTTATATTACACTTTATTTATATTTTACTTTATCTTATATTTTCTGTAAATTTAATTAGTTTCTACTTTGCATTGTTGATTGTTGTTGATTGTTGTTAAATGTTACGCACCTCCCGTCATGTCAAATTCCTTTGTATGTTCAACATACGATGACAATAAACGGTTTCTGATTCTGATTATAATTTATGAAAGTCAGAAATAGATTCAAATAAAATGTTGCAAGACAACTGTATTTTATGCCAGCGTATTGGGGGCATTAAGCAGAATAAACTCCACAACCAATGGGTGACATCACTGTGACTGCGTCTATATGCGCACCACTGACGATGACAGCCCGTGTCCTAAAGAAATGGAAACCTTTTGCAGCACATGTCTGTTGTGTTTTATCCTCTTTTGAAAAATGGCTCATATTGAAAAATGTTACATAACACCAACTGTGTCATTATATGTCCATGACAAATTGAAATTCATGTCAACTTCAAACACATTTGCCTCATCTTAATTTAAAGTAAATACAATCTCTGCAGAATTTCAGAGCTTTTTGCAACAAATAAATATCAGCATATCTAAAATACATGGATGTGAACTATTCCTCTCTCTTTCTTCACCTCGCAATAGCCCACCTGTGGCGGCAAGAGATGGGATTATGTTGTGCCTGCTCTACATAATGAGAGCAGGGTGCCATGCAGGTTGACCCCACCCTCCCCCTTCAATCATTAACTCATCCTCTCTTCCTCCCTTACACCCCTTTTCTCATCCCTTCCTTCCATCACTCTCTCGGAGACAATTCCCACATTTAATCTCTGAATACATTTGAATGATTAATTCATATCTTTCACTTTTTGACCTTGAGCACCAGAAAGATCTCAATCACGTCTCCAGAATACCCGTTTGTATTGTTTCACAACTTCCCTCTTCTGCCGATCGTTGCCATTGTTTTATTTCCCTCAGCATCTCTTCTCGTTCCCCGTTCAATTAGGGCTCTTCACAAAATGAAAAACAAGTGTGTGTGTGTGTGTGTGTGTGTGTGTTGTGTGGGGAGATGGAGGTTCAGCTCCACTTGTGGTGTTGGAATGTGTTGTAGCCTGGGTCGGAAACGACAGTAGCTGAATGAAGGTTCCATGCCCTGTAGTGTGTGTAGTGTGTGCAGTGTGGGCGGCTGCTGTTGCTGCCTTTCTTGTATGAGCGATGTGTGTTTGTGTGTGTCTGTGTGTGTGTGTGTGCTCCAGGGTGTTGGTGCCCTCTCCACCTCCACACCCCTGGGAAAGTGTAACAGGTGCGCCAGCGGCAGCGGAGTCGAGGGGCTGAAGGCGGGCGGAGTGGGTGCTCCGACCTCCCTCTGGGTGCTGCGGCCCAGCATGCATCCTGTCCATGAAATCAGCCCCTGACCCCTGGCCTCTGGCTCCAGCGCCGTTTCTGTGGAAGGAAAATGCTAAGAATGTGGTAACTAATTACTACATTAACATGACAATTGAGCAGGCAGATCACACACGTACAACGCTGAAGATATAGTTTCACCGCAATGCTGCGGGCCTCACCCTTCACCCCTCTGAACCTGCTCGCTGTCAAACTTCATGAAGTTACTGTAAAAGCACTCACAAAACAAACAAAAACCTGCCAGTTACTACGAGAGTATACATTATTTGGATCGCCAGGAGATTCATTTCAAGTTGTTCACTTTTTCCAGCTTTTCAAATAAATGAATTTGCTGTTTTTACTGTTTCATATCATTGTAAGTTGAACCTGCTGCGACTCCATCTAGCTGTCAGAGCTGCGTTATGAAGCCCACAGCGTCACGAACTGCTACCTGAAGAAATGTTATCTTATTCCTGGACAAACAAGAAAAGGGCTTTCAGAGAGAAGCAGACAGAAGGGTCTAGAATATGCTTGGAAGTATATATCCAAGATGTCAAAGTGACTCCGCAGTGAAAACAGGTTAGAACAGATAAAGATAGAAGCTAAAGCTGCAGACCACAGTGTAAAAGTGAACCTCCACATCCGAGCAGCTAAGTGATGATTGAAATGTGTAGCTTATATCTGTGATGAAAATGAAAAGGGTGCTTCAAAATTCACCTGCTTCATTTTCACACATCTCCCACAACCTGCATTCAAAAAAATGGAAATATCATTTGAGGCTTTACACAATCCACTTTATTCCCTCATGAAAAGAGTGGGAATGAATGACAGTTTGATGTAGTTTAGAGCTTTCCTCCGCAGCCTCTGGGTTTTAAATCCCACCACACGAGTCGTTTGCTTTGGTAGAGCGTCCACAAGTAATCACACAACAACCCAGTGATTTTCAAACCGTGGACTTGTCGTGGAAAATTGCCTGCTTGGTGAGAGCAGCACTGGAGCCTATCTGAATGTTTTTATTTTATTGTGGCGTAAGAAAGGCTTATTTCCAGAGGCAGGGCACAAAGTGCGAGGCGTCAGCGGCCTGAGCTCCGGGCGGCTCCTGCAGTCGTGTTTGCAGTGCAGGGAGAGACAGATGGTTCGGTGTAGCAGTTGCGTACTCTCCGTTGCGTTGTGTTTAATTCAGGACACGATATCTGTTGATGGCTCCAACCAGACGTTTATTCATCGGACAGAATATAGCTGGTAAAAGACAGAACAGCTTCAGTGACTCTCATAGACAACGTTGTGGTCACAAGCTCCGGAACACTGTTAAATCAAAAGGGACAAATACTTAAGCTAACTGTGGTTAGCATGTTACTCATGCTAAATGCTAAATGCTAAATCAGTTAAAACCATTTGCTCTAGAAATTATAAATTAAAACAATTATACGAACAAAAAGGGACTTCTAGACATCTCTATATATCTCTCTCTCTCTATATATATATATATATATATATATATATATATATGTACATCAGACATCGAATGAGATGTTTCACAACGGAGCTTGTCACAGGTCAACCTACCATGAAAACAGCAGAGGGCGCTGTTACACACAACCCACTTGTCTCCATGGGGAACTAATGATACGTTGTAAATGATATTTAAACAAGGAAATCATATGAAAATGATAAGGATTAGCAATCACTTAAATAATATAGTAATACTAGCAACCAATGGCCAGTGATGGCAAGTGGAATTATTAACTCTGTTACATAGGCACCAAAGGCGGCTGACTTTTTCTCATGCCTTCAAATGGGAGCACTCTCTTTCTTAGCTAATATTTAGCTGCTTCAAATGCTAATGGCGTGGCTTGGCTCTCCAAGGTTAGCATAACAACTATGGGAGAAGCCTTTAGATCTCACACATTTGTTTAGCAGATGAAAGAGAATGAGAGTCGGGCCTCTCAGCTCCTCAACTACCCCCGGTCGACTTCAAGCTGCACTATTTGTGCCAGTTTCTAACAGTTAATTCTCCCCCAACTCTTATTTTTCCTCTCTGATGATTTTGAGAGGAAACTGTTGTCACTCTTTAATGTGATGTAATGTGTGTGTGTGTGTGTGTGTGTGTGTGTGTGTGTGTGTGTGTGTGTGTGTGTGTGTGTGTGTGTGTGTTTGTCGGAAGTGGGATTCTGTATCACAATAAATAAAGGCTGGGAGAATAGATAGCTGCAGAACTGGAACGAACTGTCGTGATCCTGAATCTGTCACAAATTATTTTTGATAGGCGCAGGAAACCGTGTGCTCAATTTCTGGAGCTTACTTTTTTTTAAAAAAGCGATTAAAATAACTAAATACGGTTACATTTTCAGTATAATCAAGAAATCCAAGCTTTTGTTTAAAAGCTGTATCCGCACGCTGCTTTGATTCTGTTTTTAGCTCCATTTGATCCATTGTTATGTGGAAGAAAAATGATTTATATCACCATGGAAACACCAATGGAGTGGTCTCGTGTGACGTCACAGTTTAGCTGTCGGCCATGTTGGAGTACATGTTGGAGTACACACAGCCACTGGCATGCACGGCTGAGTCGCAGAACCTATCGATCATGGTGAACTTTTGTGCTGTCTTTGGTTGTGGCAGCAGAGCTGATAGAGACAAGAAATCATTCTTTGGTTTGCCAGCGGTCATTACACATCAAGGAAATGACACGAAGGAGCTATCCAAGCGACGTCGCCAGAAATGGCTGTCGCGCATCTCTCGAGATATAAAGGAATCGAATTTGGGGTACACTCGAGTATGTGCGGATCACTTTATAAGTGGTCAGTGATTTTATTTGCAAATTCGTTTGTGAACAGTATTTAATAAAGGAAATATAAATTAAACATGGACATGAGAAGGTTACCGAAGCTTCATCGGCCCGTGACAGCAGTCGGTGCCAGAGACGTGTCGAGCGTGTACAACAGGCGAAACACATAGATGCAGCCTCAGCATTGCTTGATATGAGTTTAACGTCGTATCATGTATATATATATATATGTGTATATATATATATATATATGTGTGGGGGGGGATGAAGTTAGGAGTTAGTTGAAAGTGAATTCCTACACACACGCACACAATGACATGCACGTACAATGTAAACAAACACACGTGTCTGTTTGCGCTGAGTAAACATTGAATATTGCTAAATATCGGACCAGATCTGTATATATTTACCCTTCCAATGACGAGATGAGAATTCTCGACGACCGTTGCTTTGACGTCTCGGACCCATCCACTGACAAACTGATTATAAGCGTCGAGCCCTTTGTAGCACTCCAGCTCGTCTTTCGTGTAAGGACTCGGGGTGTTCACGAGATACGCGTAGATGTTGGCGTAGTTTACCGATGGAAGACAAGTAGGATCGGCACTGAAACGATCTGCACTCATCGTATAAGGATCCAAGTTACCAATAACCTTCAATTTGGCAAGGTAGCGAACCTTTGATGCACTATCCAGTGATTCAAAGTATGGTATTTTCGCCGCACTTCCTTGTTTACTCGCCGCCATGGAGGATCTGTATGTACTCCAACATGGCCGACCGACCTGGTAACTAAGGAGATCGTGACGTCAGTGAGACCACTCCATAGCGGCACAAAAAGAAAACCAAAATACCAGATCCCAAAAACCCCACCAGCTTTAGTTTTCTCTGTCAAATGTTATCGACGTGTGCTAGTTCCATGACTTAAAAAACAATTGTGCTTTATGTGAGATAAGCTGAATTATTAATCAGAAGGGGGGGGGGGGGATGGCCCATAAAAAAGGTCCACGATAAGTAGCCGCGTTTCCCCCTCTGAGCCGTTTCAGAGGCAAACAACTCATATTATACTTCAAAACTGTAATAAAGCACTATCTTTCCAGCATCTCTGCGATGCATTATTCACTTCCAGTTGCCAAGAGGGGACTCTAGAGGATGGTTAAGAAGCCACTACAATATTTATGTAGCATGCTGCAGTGCTGCCACACACACACACACACACACACACACACACACACACACACACACACCCACACACACACACACACACACACACACACACACACACACACACACACACACACACACACACACACACACACACATATATAAAACCCTATCAAACCCTAGTGTTGGCTGCCAAGAATCCATATGGACCCACCTATACCTCAGTGGATTAACGACAGGAAACTCCTCTCTGTATGTGTCGGACACTGGCTGGTAATAGAATGTATCATGTCTTATTGTTCCCTTTTATGTCACACTTCCTCCATGGCTGTTGGCCCACATACTGCGGATTGTTTATGTCTGCTTCAGGATCCAGGCCATGATTTCTTTCACTTGGGACCTCCATAGGAGCATTCTCAGTGATGATCTATTTGGAAATGGGAGATAGAAAACGCGTCTCCTTGGAGATGCTAAATATATTTCTGAAGAGGCTCGGCAGGCGTGCGTTTGATTTAGAGAGCGCGGCGCCCCGAAGCCAATGTTAGTGCATCGGGCTCCTCAAAGTAGCGAAGCAGGGGTTTAACTTCAAAGATCATCAATGATAATGATGTGTGCTGTGGTGATGATGAAGACAGCGCGGGTCATCACATCGTCATGATGGTGGCTGCTCCGCTTGTCTAATGAGACAGAAAGCTCAGAATTGCTAGACATTGAGCAAACGGAGGAACGTACCTGAACCCTGCAGGTGTTTACTGCAGCAATGACGTTTGGTGAGTTTAGAAACAACAACGGTTCGGTTATCCGGTTGTCCGTCCATCCGTCCATCCGTCCATCCGTCCCATGCTCTTGAACTAGATATCTCTGGATCGCCGGCAGGGAATTTCTTTAAATTTGGCACAAACGTCCACTTGCACTCAAGGTAGAAGTGATTTGATTTTGGTGGTCGAAGGTCACTGTGACCTCTGAAAACACATTTTTGGCCATAACCCAAGAATTCATACCCTAATTATGACAGTTTGACACAAATGTCCAACGGGATGAATTGAGGAAGTGATGAGATTTTGGACAGACTTGGACGTGAGCTGCAATATGACTGGCGTATGACGACAAGGTGGTAATTCTAGTTTGTATCAGTTGAAGCAATAAAACGAAATGTAAAAAAGTGTCAAAAAAAGGTGAACTGAAATTACACTGTTAGGCGTTAAACCTCTTCCACAGCAGACTGCTGAGCCAGGAAATGTTTGGATCCATCACAAGTGTCAACAGGTCCATGTGGGTTAAGTTGATCCCACAAAACAACTCTGGTCAGGATCAAGGTTGAGAGCACAGTTCAGGTTGGAGCTGTGACGCTTCATTTCCTCATCTCAGCCCTCTGCACGCTTCTGAGCCCAGATCAGCAATTAGTGTACTTTGAGTTGTGCGGGTGAGAGAAATGTTACAGTTGAAGTCCTGATTCTTCACTCTTTAAAGGATAGTAATATATCTAAAATACTCACATCGAGAGAGTTTGGTCACTGCTGTCATGCTGGACGGGAGAAATCATTTGTCTGAATGATCTCTATGAAGAAAATGACTCATGTGTGTACACTCACACGCACTTAGGGCTAAAATTGTACATTCTCATTGTGTATTCTTTCTTTTAAGGTACAAAACTGCTGCTTTCTTTTAACATTTTAACACATCGTTTTAAGTGTACATGGTGTGTCTGTGTGGAGGCTCTGTGTGATGTCTGAGGCCATTCAAAGTGCTTCACATAAAAACATTTAAAACATCAAAACATAAGGCAAAAGAAAAGGAGATTTAAAAACATTTAAGAACATTGATTGAAACATTAAAAATAGTCATTAAAACACTAAAAAGCTAAAAAAAAAAAATAGAAAAATAGTTGCAGTACAGTGTAAGAAATAAAACGCAGTAGCAAAATGCAGAAATTGATTGATATCCTTGAATCTTGTTCAATTAAAGGCAGCAGCAAACAGAAAAGTCTTCAATCTTGATTTAAATGAGCTGAGGGTCTCAGCAGACCTGCAGCTTTCTGGGACTTTGTTCCAGATATGTGGAGCAGAAAAACTGAACGCTGCTTCTCCATGTTTAGTTCTGACTCTGGGAACAGAAAGTAGACCGGTCCCAGACGACCTGAGGGGTCGGGATGGTTCATAAGGTAGCAGCAGATCAGAGATGTATTTTGGCCCTAAACCATTCAGTGCTTTGTAAACCAACAGCAGGATTTTAAAGTCAATTCTTTGTTGGACAGGAAGCCAGTGCAAAGACATCAGAACTGGAGTGATATGATCCACCCTCCTGGTCTTAGTGAGGACTCGAGCTGCAGCGTTCTGAATCAGCTGCAGCTTTCTGACGGACTTTTTACAGAGACCTGTAAACACACCGTTACAGTAGTCCAGTCTGCTGAAGATTAATGCGTGGACAAGTTTTTACAAATCCTGTTGAGACATAAGTCCTCTAATCCTTGATATATTCTTCAGGTGATAGTAGGCTGATTTTGTAATTGTCTTGATGTGGCTGTTCAGGTTGAGGTCTGAATCCATAACTACACCTCGATTTCTGGCTTGGTTTGTGGGTTTTAACATCAGTGACTGAAGCTGAGCGGTGATTTTCAATTGTTCGTCCTTGGTGCCAAAAACAATTACTTCTGTTTTATCTTTGTTTAATTGAAGAAAATTCTGGCACATCCAGTTGTTGATTTGTTCAATGCAGTTACCCAGCCCTTGTATGGGATTATAGTCCCCTGGTGTTAGAGTTATGTAAGGAGAAGCGATGCCAATAAAAGCACTTTAACTTATGAACATTGATGATTGATTGATTGATTGATTAGGGATGACTGATGGGGCCAAGTTGGACCGGATCTGTCCCAATCTGGGTCGGCTGATCAGATCATATAGCGTGTGACATGTAAAGATTCTAACCCCAAGGTCCACATGGTGCCCGGCGTGCTAAAGATTCCTTTTAAACGTGTTTGATGTTTGTGACTCGCCCCGAGAGAGAACCGGCTTTACCTGAAGTTAGCCTCAAGTTCAATCACCTCCAGTTCCCTCTGTGGACTGTACAGTCCTAAACACCTGTCCATCCAGCATCAAACTGTGTAAAAATGCATAAAAGTGGGATGAACACTAACAGATGACTCCCTCTATCGCATCATCTAATGAAGGGTGAGCCGTATGATAACGTGTTCTTCCACGCTGTTGCGGTCTCCATTCGAAACCCCCAGAGTCCGCGATCCCAATCTCACAATGCCAGTCCGCGCTCTTCACGTCCTGATAAATAGAATCTCTGAGTCACTGGGTACAGATTAAGTGGCTTGATATTTTGGGAGGCTATTGTGGCTATTTCAGCGTATTTGAGGTCAGGACATTCGAGGAGCTGTCTGCTCTTGGCTCGTCGAGTGAATGAATAAGAGAGAGTGACGGCGGCGGGAGATGGAGAGTGTGTGTGTGTGTGTTTGTGTGCGAGAGAGAGAGAGGCAGGGAGATGGATAGATAGAGAGAGGGAGCACACACGTTCACTCACGGACAGAGAGCGGGAGATAGGGCTCTTTTGTGCTGATGTGTTCGGTGACCTTGCGCTCTCAGTGATGGGCTTCTATCTCCACTCGCACAATGGAACAGCAAAATAGGATTCTTGGATACACCAGCGCACAGTGGAGCCAGAGACTCGATCTCACTGATGCAGAGTGTGTGTGTGTGTGTGTGTGTGTGTGTGTGTGTGTGTGTGTGTGTGTGTGTGTGTGTGTGTGTGTGTGTGTGTGTGTGTGTGTGTGTGTAAATGGTGCGGTGGAGGAAACAGCAGAAAAAGGAATGCCATCTATCACAAAGGCTTGGAGGCCTTGGCAGAGCCTCGGGGTGCTTATTATTTTGCCCGTGTGTGTGTGTGTGTGTGTGTGTGTGTGTGTGTGGGCGAGCTGCACAGATTTACTGGCAAGGTGCAAATCATGTGAAGCAGGCAGTACTTAGCAGGGCTCACGCTAACTTTTAAAAGTTTTCTACAAACCAGGCATCAGCTGTCAGTTGTCCAAACTGAAAATACGGTTGCCATTTTGAATCCACTTATATTTGGTAAATGGTAAATGGACTGTACTTGTATAGTTCTTTTCTAGTCTTTCCAACCAGTCAAAGCGCTTTAACACTACTTGTCATCATTCACCCATTCACACACTGATGGCAGGGGCTAAGTGCCACCTGCATATCAGACCAAGAGTACATCCACATTACTCCGTTTCCATTTGGAAACGCATATATTTTGCTACGTTTACACTGAGCGTCCACACTACGCAGAGTTTTAGAGCACCGTAAACAGATACGTTTGAAAACTCAGAGGTTGCCTTTTCGTGTGGACATCCGAAACGGATAAGATTAAGATGCCCACACCCACGTTCGCTACTTGATTGGTTCTTAGCTGTCATGACGTGTCCTTCCCTGATTCGTAACATGTCTATCACGTGACCCTTACCCGGAAGCTCACAAACGACAACATTGAATACCGATGGACGACCAGGCTCATTTAACATGGACAACTGATGACAGGCGATGGTGACCTTGTTGTCTTTACTAGCAGCTGTTCAGTAAAAGTCTGCAGTATTACGGAGGAAGCAGCTGTTAATGGAGCGATCAGTGACCAGCGGCGTTATCGGCCCTACGGAGCGGACGTCTGAAGTCACGGTTAGCAGTAAATGCTATTCAGTAGGACAGATAGCTAAGCCACCAGCAGAGCTACGAGTGAGAACGAAAGTTACGAACGTAACTACGGTTCTATGAATCCTGGATGACCGCCAGAGGCAGTGCTTAACACTGGATGTATTCCGTCTCGCGCATGCGCAGGTCGAATATTTATATCAACAAAGTCACGTGTGACCTCGGATGACCACCGTCATCTATAAGTTCCGGTGTCATCCTGAGCTCAGTCCTATGGAATCTTCTCGCGAGTTCACGGGATTCCGAGTGACCAAGAACTCTGGCGGTCATCCAGGATTCATAGAACCGTAGTTACGTTCGTAACTTTCGTTCTATTTCATCCTTACTGACCGCCAGAGGCAGTGCTTAACACTGGATGACTTATACCAAAAGAGTCACGAGGAAGCACAGTAACTACCCCTTATAGCTCCGGCAGAGAAAATTGGCCAAGAACCCTCCCCAGTGGGTGAGGGTCGGCAACGTTAACTCTGTAGTGTTTGGTGAATGTGCTCGGTGATGCCCATGAGGCCGCCGCACATGTATCCCCCACAGGCACACCACTCAGGCTTGCCCTCGGTGTGGAGACACTCTTGGTAGTGACCCTTCACCCCGGATGGCCGAGCGCAGCCGCTCGCCTTGTATGTATCGGCAATGGCCTCCACTATCCAGTGGGACAGGTGCCGTTTCTCCTTTTTTTTCTTAAAAAGGAGCACAGCCCTTCTTAGGCTCACCATAACTGACTATGCAGGCGGTGGCTTCCATATAAGCTCTGAGGGCCCACACTGGGCACAGCAGCCTTGACCTCTCCTCTCCCGATGGGGGAGGGGGGGGTCAACTTTGCCAGCTGGATAGGCCGGTTTATATGTGAACGTATCCACCCCCTTGGGAGAAACACTGCCTTAGGCCAGAAAGTGACACCCAAGCCATCTGAGTTCCACCTCAGACATGATTCTTCCACTGATAGGGCATGCAGCTCGCCCCCACATTGAGCTGAATTGACAGCAAGGAGAAAACCGACTTGCTGATAGCCATCTAGGCTCCGCCTGTGCCAGGGGTTCAAAAGGACAAGCATAAGCTGTCCAGTACCAAGGGTAGGTCCCATGCAGGGGAGACCGGCCCTTATCCAGGAGAGACTGTAGAAACTCAGTACCGCAGGCACGGGGCGCTGTACTGGGACCTTGTTCTGAGCCGCACACTAGTCGGAGAACAGCTTCCACCTGTTTCTTGTACTGCAGGCAGGTAGACCGCGCACTGGCATTCAGAATAGTCCGTCAGACTGGTTCTATGCAGCCACTCAGCATCCGGTCGGGCCCTCCCGTGACCCCTAATTGAAGGCGGCAGGGATTGGAATGCCAAATCCGACCCTCTAGTTGCGACAGGAGATCCCTCCTGTCGGGGAAGAACTCTGACAAGCTTATAGCAAAAGCAGAGGGACTGGTGGAAAGGCACAAAGAAGATCCTCTGGCCACGTGTGAGCCAGGGCATCTTGACCCAGAGGGCTGGTCCTCTCCGTCAGGGAGACCCAGTGGGGGCAGTGGGTCGACACGTCTGGATGCAGCCGCCACTCTCCCGGTGGAGGCTTGTAACGGAACAGGAAAACCACAACCTTGTTCCATTCTCCTGGTGGGTACATTGCCCACAGGCTGGTCAGGCGAGGGGCCTCCCAAGTCAGAAGGCCACGGTGATCCCCGTAGCAACTTCTGCAGATCTGGTGCCCCATCGATAGTTCATGGGAAATCCCAGCAGAGGTGCTGTCCACCGGACAAGCACATGCTTTCCCTTCAAACATGGAAGGAAGTGCTCGAGCGCTAGCTCTAGAACCTGGACCTGCGGTCTTTCAGCAGACAACTGCCCCCAGGCTGTCCCGTTCTGTCACCCTGCACCCGCCTTGAGAGGCAGGTAACTGTTGTGACAATCTCCTGGTGGAATGGAACCGAGCCCCTGGGGCTCGGTTCCTGGGACACTGTTCGCCAGATATGCACTCCCTCCATGGGGATAGTGAATAGATGAATAGACACTGTTTCGATAATATCATTGCCCTGTATCTGTGCCACTTGGCATCCAAGTGAAGGCTGTTCAGCCATCCGCACTAGGGCGACAGACAGGCCCTCATAGGGCCACACTAATGAAGGTTATGCTCTGAGAAGGGCTCAGGTAGCTCCTCTCCATGTTCACCTTGAGGCCTACCGGGCCACGTGAGAGAAGGCGAGCAGTGTCCTGTGGCGCCTGAAGCCGGGACGGCGCCTAGGTCAGCCAGTCGTCTAAGTACGGCAGTATGTTCACGCCCTGCGATTGCAGGGGGAAAGGACAGCAGTAACACACTGTGGACACCCATGGGGAGATGGGAGAGTCCGAATGGAAGCACCCAGGACTGAAAGTTGTGGTGATGCACCATGGGAACAGGCTTCGATAGACGTGAACCACTCTCCCTTGGAAATCCGCTGATGGGAGAAAGAACCCCGACAGCCGGCCTGGAGACATCTCCTGGCACCCCTGCCGGGGGGGACGGGGACGTAAGTAGGGTTGTATAGGTAGCGGTCCGGCCTCTCAGCAGGACGCCGAGGCCTGTTGCGCTACTAGGGTAAGCTGGAGGCTGAGAAACGGCCTTGTGGGCCAAAAATGGGACCCCTAGGTCTGGGGGTGCAGGCATGTCCCTGCAAAGACCAGAGAACTGCTGCCAGGTCTGGCTAGCTCTAACAGTCCGCTGAAGCGCCTGTACAGCAGCTGACTCGAACAGCTCACCAGGCTCCACTGGGACAGTATGGAGGGTCCTCCTACATGTCTCAGATAGGGGTGACTGCGCCAGCCAAACCTGGCGGCGAGTCTGAACCAGGGTGGACATCATACATCCACGTTCCCTCGATATGAGCGCAAACGCCTGCAATGAAGCATCACTGAGCAGAAGCGTCGAAGTAGCCCGCTGCAGAGAATCTGCGAGGGAAAGCATGAGGTGGGAGAGGGAGTTGTCGATACGGTGCACAGCGCTGCTGTGTCCTAAGCCCTGGATAGCAGGTCATCTTTGACCCGACATTGGGTCGAGGGCACCTGGCATCGGGCCTCAGAGTCTCCTCAGTGGAAACTGATGGACGCCATAGTCGTCTAACTGGCTGGCATACGTGCAAGGCCAGATTTGCCACCTCCTGCATGGTCTGATGTAAGGCGGGAGAGAGCCCTGGTGTCTCCACCATGCACGCAACTCCCTCAGATATTCCTCGGAGGGAGGAACAGAAAAGGTGGTGAGGGCGGGAAGGTGCCTGAAGAAGGCACTCACAGGTGGATGTTCCAGCTGCTGTGTATGCCCGGCGTGCAAGCGCCATACAAATTACCAGGGTAGGTTGGTCTGGATTCAGCTGCCCTGACAGGGGGAGGTAGACCTCACGCATCAGGTGTTCCACTTCGGCCAGCCTAGCAGACCTTACTGCTCAAGGCGTGATGCCGCAGGTCCTGCCTGGGTTCTCCCTGCTAGGGCAAGAGGTCAGGGCCGTCCTCCGGCTGAAGAGGAGCTATACAGGTCCTACAGCCGGGAGAGTTTAACATGGCCGCGATTCTGGTGGAACCCTTGTCCCACTAGTTTATGCGGAATTCCAAATCAGTCCGAGCGGGAGCGCTCTGCTGAATGTTAAGAGAACAGGCAGGGGGCAGTCAGTGGCGAGTGATCCTTCGGACACTCTTCCCTTAGCCAGCCGCTGCGGATATTGGTGACCCACCAGTTAGCCTGAGCGAGAGCACTCTGCAACTGTGGAAACAGGTCAGGCAAAGTCCTTATAGTGAGAGGGGCGAGGGCACTCTCTAAGCCCACTCTCTTCACTAAGATAGTTGCTGCAGATATTAGTGTCCCCCCAGTTAGCTTGAGCGAGAGCACTCTGTTACCGTAAAAAACGGACAAAACAGAACACAGTCCGTACAGTGAGAGGGGAGCGAGGCCACTCTTCACTAAGATAGTTGCTGCCGATATTGGTGTCCCACCAGTTAGCTTGAGCGAGAGCACTCTGCTACTGTGAAAAACTGACAAAAAGAACACAGTCCTTACAGTGAGAGGGGAGCGAGGACACTCTTCACTAAGACAGCTGCTGCAGATATTGGTGTCCCACCAGTTAGCTTGAGCGAGAGCACTCTGCCACTGTGGAACAGGTCAGGAAAACAGTCCTCATAGTGAGAGGGGAGCGAGGACACTCTTCACTCGGATAGTTGCTGCAGATATTGGTGCCCCACCAGTTAGCTTGAGCGAGAGCACTCTGCTACTGTGAAAACGGACAAAAAAAAAACCACAGTCCTTACAGTGCGAGGACACTCTCCACTTGGACAGGTGCTGTAACTCTTGGTGTGCTACCAGTTAGCCTGAGCGAGGGCACTCTGCTAACTGATATCCGCTACCGATATGTCCATAACGTTTACAACAATCAATGGACACACCGAGTATTAGCTTAGTCTAGTTAGCCGGAGCGAACTCGACAGCCGTAATGCGTAAAAACCATCAATGGGCACAACCTCAATGTTGATTTAGTATAACTAGCATTCACCGAGTTAGCCTGAGCGAGCACATTCCGCTAACTGTGATCGTTGTAATGCTACAAAGTTGATGGCCACAGCCCCAGTACCAGCTTTGTTTAGCTAGTTTCCCACTGAGTTAACCTGAGCGAGGACGCTCTGTTAACTGTGACAGCTCTGTTAACTGTGACAGCCGTAAGGATACAAAGTTGATGGACGCAGTCCCAGTATCAGCTTTTGTTTAGCTAGTTTCCCACTGAGTTAACCTGAGCGAGGACGCTCTGTTAACTGTGACAGCTGTAAGGATACAAAGTTGATGGACGCAGTCCCAGTATCAGCTTTGTTTAGCTAGTTTTCCACTGAGTTAACCTGAGCGGGGACGCTCTGTTAACTGTGACAGCCGTAAGGTTTACAAAGTTGATGGACGCAGTCCCAGCTAGCATCCAAGTTAGCCTGAGTGAAGACACTGCTAACTGCGAATTACGTCAGATGTAAAGATTAAATCTCCATGTACACAACGCCAATGCGGACTAGTGTCTCACAAAGTTTGCCTGAGCAGGAACACTCTGCTAACTGTGATAGCCGTAACACTGTGAAGGGCGGGCCGACAGCGTAATTCTACGCTCTCGTTAGCGCGCCACTCGATTACTAGAGCGGAAGCACTCTGCCAACCGTGGAACAAACAACTGTTATAGAAAACAATGTTTAATCGATCTTACCGATTGCTGTCATCACGACTTAGCTGACCCTTATCAGACTGGTGACGACCGATGATAGGGGCGTCCACCAGTCCGGGGCTCGATGTCCGAACGGCGAACACACCGTTCCCTCCGAAGAGGGACAGCTCGTCGCAGCCTTTGGAGGGCGAGAGAACCGCAACTCCGACCGGTAGTCACAAGGCTACAGCGACGAGCTCTAATATGTCTTGATCGTAGACACATCCTTGTTTAAGCTACCATGGTAGCTAACCTGCGACGCGAGAAGAAAAAAAGGACTGAGCTCAGGATGACACCGGAACTTATAGATGACGGTGGTCATCCGAGGTCACACGTGACTTTGTTGATATAAATATTCGACCTGCGCATGCGCGAGACGGAATACATCCAGTGTTAAGCACTGCCTCTGGCGGTCAGTAAGGATGAAATAGAACAGACAACAACGAGGAAACGAGTGTGTTAACCACATTTATGGACCCATAATCTAGCAAACTGTTACGTGTAAGTGTTGATTTTAAAGCCAATTTGATATGTGAGAGAGAGACAGAGATAGAACAAGCCCTGCAGCGCTGTAACTAAGTCTGACAAATAAAACTTCTAAAACTTTCCACGAATTGTGTCTGTTTGAGTTCATCGAGGAAGATTTTAGAGAAGCTCTTAAGCATCAAACACAACCTTTCATTGTTAAAGACTACTTTATTACTCTGTCGTTTTAAAAAAATTAAGCAACCAACCAATCTACTTCCTGTTTACATCGACACCCACGCGCATGCCCAGTGTACGTGAATAGTCACGTGATGTTCGTTTTCAGGCGCGTTAGTCTGGACGGAGATCATTTCGAAAACGGTGCAGAAACGCCGTGTGGACGGAGATCGTTTTTGTTTGAAAACAGAGTAGTGTGGACATGGCATAACTTGCTCAAGGACACATCGACATGTGACCAGCGGAGCTGGGAATCGAACTGCCGATGATTGAAGGACGACCCTGCTCTGCACTTAGCCACAGTCGCCCCAGATTTTGGATTCATTAAGATACCAAGCAGTTATACATCAGCATAATAATACAAATGTGACATAAAGGAATACAAGTTTTCATACAGCAACAGAAGAAAATTCTTTGTAGTTTGTGTTTTATCTGATACTTGACGGAATTTGAATCCTACATGTCGTGTTCTGCACAAATCTCTCAAGTGACACCAGAATTAACAACAACAACAACAACATTGTCCATCATCTCTTTCTTTCTGTCTTGATTCTGCTCAGACAGCTGAATCTCGGAAAGATCGTGGTTTGGGTTAAAGAACGTTTGTTACATAACTTAAGTTACGTACATAATGTAGCGACCAGGCGTCGGTACTAGGGGTGTAACGGTTCACAAAACTCACGGTTGGGTTCGGTACGATACAGTGGAGCCACGGTTCGGTACGTTTCGGTACAGTAGAAAACTATAAATGCCAGAGAAATGTACTTGATTTTAAAATATATTTATTCATTACAACTAACATCATCAAGTTATTCTTTGACTTTGAACAATGATGGAACTATACCTGAGTGACCCATCTTCTGGGGTGTCTTCTTAGCAACACATAAACATTTTATTAATTTTTTTATTCAAACGTATTCGGTTCGTCATGCGTACCGAACCGTGAGCCTCGTACCGAACGGTTCAATACGAATACGCGTACCGTTACACCCCTAGTCGGTACTTGACAGGTTGGGAGTGAGAACGCGTTGTGTCTTCTCCTTGACTTCTAAGTGTTACTGTCAAACTGTGACACAAAAGGTAAAATATGGTACAATTTGTATCCATGTATTTAAGAGGTCACTTTTATGTGCAATGGAATGCATTCGTGTATATTTGGTGATGTGCATTCTATATATTAGGATCGATGTTTTGATCCCTTTTCTGATACTTTCATATTAACTGGCACAAGATAACTAGAAAATCTTGTCTCTCTTCTCTTTCAGAGCTTCTGATGACAAAGAAAGACAAAAACACCACACCCCAACATGGACTCCGTCTCTTCTCCCTGCAATTTATGTCAAATACGAGCAGGGCGACCCCGTCCGACCCCCTCTCCTCTCCTCTCCTCTCCTCTCCTCTCCTCTCCTCTCCTCTCCTCTCCTCCCCCTGCGCTGCGCTCCTCTCCTCCTCCTCCTCCTCCTCCTGTCATCTGTCCGTTTAGCTGTGATGCGATAAGACAGGTATGTCTACTCCCACGGCGGATACATCTTGATACGTGGCTGGCTCTGTGACGCGTAAACCACTCGGTCTTTGTGCTCCTCACGTTGTGCAGATCAATCTCCCAGGCAGGTTCCCAGGAGGAACACAAAGCCTTACAGCTGAGACACTACTGTCCCTCAGCAGAGAGAGAGAGAGAGGGGCAGCGAGAGAGAGCAAGGAGAGGAGGGAGGTGGGAAATTGGGGGAGGGGGGGTTAGGGATTAAGTCTTTTCTTCCAGGATAAGGACCTGTCTCTGAGAGAAAGACAGAAAGAGGCTCTCTTGGCGGAGGAGAGAGTTTGATCTTGCTCTCCCCCTCCTCTCTCCCTCCCTCCATCCCTCGTCTTCTACCCTCTTTTGTGTTTTTCTCTCGCGCTCAGTGTAATCCAACGTGACACAGTTACAGATGGTCTATCAATGCCACAGCCCATCAGGGCTGAGGGGCCTGCTGGGGGCCTGATAGGCTGTCCAGTACCCTGCATGCCTGTGTGCATGTCCATGTATGCATGTGTGTGTGTGTGTGTGTGTGTGTGTGTGTGTGTGTGTGTAGGTGTGTGTGTGTGTGTGTGTGTGTGTGTGTGTGGACCCCTCCTGCTCATCTGGGACCAACCGGGACTGCCAACACATCAAACGGGCGCGGCTTTGATGTCAGTCATAGAACGGATACATGTGATATATATATATATATATATATATATATATATATATATACATACAGGGCTACAAGATACTACCGCTCAGTGCAGCGGGACTCTTTCTCCTCACAATGAATTCCTTGGGAGGCAGGAGAGGAGAAACCGGGCTGATACTTTGACGGATGGATGCCGAGTGGCGTGTGTTTGTGCAGCGAGGGCCTGCTGTCCCATCTCGCCGCTGTAATGGCGTCCCGGAGGAAAGGCCTTTGACTGTACGTCTTATCCCATACATCCACTCCACGTCTCAGGTCTCACCTCCGCGTACCTGGAAAGGTGCAGAAACCCTAATTGAACCTGAAGGTAGAAAACACAGCTCTTTCTTATGCTAATGTGCAGATTATTAGACAGATGCTTTGTTAGAGGCATATAGAACACAACCTATACAAAGGGACAATGTAAAACCCTGAATATGGTAATGAATATGGTAATATTCCGGAATAAGACCGTGCTGTTATAAGCCAGTGCATGTGAAGAGATATTAGCACTGTAGTGCAGTAGTAGAGCAAATAACACTGGCAGCTGCAGTTGCCAGAATTCTACTGTAAAAAATATGGAAAAAATGAAATCAGTACTGCTGATTTTACCTTCATGGTACAGGTTTGATTTTATGTTATACAAGTTATTACCAATAAAATTAACCTTGTTTGCCTTATGATGAACATCAAAAAAAATGAGCATGAGACAAATAATGACTTCAAAGTTCAAAAATGACTGCGTGGCTGCCATCAATCACAAGCAACTCACACGCATGGAATATTGTTGACACCGTGGTCCCAAGTGGCAGCTCACCAGCAGATAGACGGACACTAAAACACCACGAAGCCTCAAAGCGACCGCATTATTGAAGCAACACCTCAGTGACTCAGTCTCAACAAATACTGAAGTTGGAGCATAAAGCTACAAGGGCACATCAAAGGTGGACTCCTTAGCACCAGAAAGGAGGAGCTGATCATTTAAATCATTCCAATAGTTTAGTTAGAGGCATGCTCTGTTCATATTAGACTTATGAGGCAACTTTGAGTCCTTCACATTGAAGCGTGGGTGCATTTACATTCGTATTTTGAGCAGACGCATTCTAGTGACAGGCGTGTAGGGGTTCATTCTGATTGGTCGGTATGGCTAAAGAACAGCTCTCACATTTCACTGGCCACTTTTTTAGTACACCTACCGGCAGTTGAATGCACTAAAACTGAGGTCATAGTTGGCGGTGTTGTTGTACTGGACTGTGCTATAATGAAACAGGTTCCTCAATATAATGAAGTCCAGTACAACACCTCAGCAAACTACATCCTCAATGATAAATATATAGTTAAAGGAATACCTCTCTGACCGCGTCAATCAAAACCGAGCATTACTTTCTCAACAGTACAAGAAACAAAATCATTTTAAAAGGCCTGTATACCGCTCCGTCAGCAGGTTTGCTCCTATCGTTCTGTTTAAAACACATTGGTTCCTGCTGAGCGCTGCCCTGGGTTTGGGTTAGGTGAACCTGTGTAGCGCACACACGGTTCAGCTGTGGATCCTGTCGAAAGGTTATCTAGCCCTTGTTCCTACGTTGGCAAGTTTGCAATAACTGACCACATGACCAAATGTTAAGACTGACTTTATGGAAGACCGACATGTCGAGAGGTCCGCAGGCTCAGAGCGCAGTGCCGTTACAGACGGCTGTTCACTGTGTTTACCTTCATTGAATCACCTGAAAAAAACACCAGGCTGTTACACAATAACCACACAGACCTTTACACACATCAGACTGGGCACCCCTCACCCCTCACCCCCAACTTTCTTTTCTCCAAACGTTTGGCATTGAAACCCATTGCTGTGCAAACACTGTTGTGGAACATGTTGTGTAACAAAGTATTTAGGTGTGGAATACATCAATAGAGAAGAAAAAAGAGGAGGAAAGATGCCATTAATCGCCATTTACAGACTGTTAGCTAAAAAAGTCAAGAAAATCTCTTATTGCCCCCCCCCCATTCAAAGCAGTCTAGAACCGAGGCCTTGCCCTGACCCACAGTGGTGGGACAGCGGTGTCGTGGAAGACTGGTCGACCCGGTGAGTGCAAACTGAGTGCACTGTTACCGTTGTTAGCGCTGTTTGAGCCGTTAGCAGCGCGATCTGCCAGTTCCAGTTTAGCCGCCTCATTGTTTGCTCGTGACGTCGGAGGTGAGGCTTTGCTGAAAAGCAGTCAGGGTTTAACCCGGCCTGTAAACCCGCTCCTGGCACCGCCCATGCGATGAAGGTGAGATTCACGACAAAATCCATCAGGAGTGAAGGATAAAGAGGAGGGAGTGAGTGAGAAACAAAGAGCGAAGAGAAAAGAAAGCTCACTGACACAACCATGTGAACTTCTCATACTGTGTGTATGTCATTACGTGGTGTGCAGTACAAGTCCATTTATTTCTGCTCGAGTGTGTGTGTGTGTGTGTGTGTGTGTGTGTGTGTGTGTGTGTGTGTGTGTGTGTGACACCGAGGCGTGGGGCGGTGTTTGCCACTCGGGGCCCCTGTTGTCGACTGCTGGCGTATCCCAGAATCCTATTAGGAGCGAGTCACACTTGGGTGGCACATTCATCATGGGCCCTGCACATTCAGATTGCTGTTATGAATATAATTAGAGAAGAGCACAGAGGAGATGTTCAGGGCACACAGTTATATGTGAGTGCACAAACACATATGTCAACACACACACACACACACGCACATGAGTGTATGCAGTATATTGTTGTGCATAGAAAACATAATCGCTCACATGCACATGTGAACCGACATGTACAGTGCAAATGACACTTTTAACTCAAACGCTCTCCAGTCTGTGACTCGCATCACTCTCTTTTTCTAACACACAAACATGGTGACTCTCACACACACACACACATACACACACACACACACACACACACACACACACCTATATCGTGATGTCAGACACTTCATTTTCACCCTGGTGCTCAGCGTGCCTCGCCTCACCACTTCAAGTACAGGCCAGCCAGCTCACTTGGGACCAGACTGAACCCCTCTGACATGGTCGGATAGGACTGTGTTGAGTAACAGTAGGATATATAGACTGCTGAATGGTCCCGCCAGCCTTTTCTCTTCTATGACAATCCCATGAAATGACCCAAACCAGCAATGACTGGATGTTTTTAATAGGTATTGTGTGTTCAAAGCCTGATACATCTTCCTTCTCTAGAGCTCCACATTCATGAACACACACACTGGAGTTTATTTTGACTCAATCCCACATAAACCGTCTGGCTGCGGCAGATTCTTTTTACGCACTGGAAACAGTAATTGTGTATTAGTACGCAGCTAAAAATAGTCCACAAACAAATGCTCCGTTTCCTTCTGTTTTGAAAACTTTTGCGAAAAACGACTGTGACCAGCTGGTTTAGGAAATGATTTAGCCCTTTATTTATTTTAATGTATGTAATTGTGACCCAATTTTGAATCTTCAGGAAGTAAATAAGTAAGTAAAGTAAGTCAAATGTATTTGTAAAGCGCTTTTCACAGACATTAGTCACATACAAGCATAAATAACACAAAGTGACCGTGTAAGGGCCAAAAGTTTTACATTTAAGACGACACAAATAACTGAAAGAACACAATTAAAACATGGCATAGAAGCATCGGACATGAGTTATAAACAAACGCCAGTCTGAACAGGTGTGTCTTCAGCTGATTCTGGAAAGAATTCACAGAATCAGCAAAACGTCGTGCAGGCAGAGCATTCCAGCATTCTCTCTTCTGAATATAAAGGTTTCATTCTCTGCCCTTTTATTTACCGGGAATTGAATATACGTAATCATTGTGCTGAACTTATTTTTTCTTTTTTTTAAATCTTGATTGTAAATTACATAACTCTGTTTTGAAGAATTCTGTACAAATAAGATTATATTATTATCAGTAGGAACAAATGAGCTCGTCACTGAGAGCCGCTCAGAAAGTATTGAGCGACAGTCTACAGCATATAGAATATTACCAGCCGTATCCTTTTAGCTAATAATGATAATGATTTCATATCATGCAGGAAACATTTGCAACCGTTTCAAGATATGCAGGTTATTGTTCCACTTGTTTCATTCTCAATTGCCTTGCGCTGTAAACACTGATTGTAGGCCTATGCTATTTTATTTTTTATCTCTAAGGCAAGCATGTTCTGCTCAATATTTTTGTCTTTAGTTGTGCATCGTTTGAAGCATTGCAGCTGAATCTTGAAGGGAACGAATGGAAACAAAAGAGGCTGGTCATTGAAGGCCACGCACAGAACAACAGCACGGTGACACGAAGCAGCGCTACAGCGGAAAACATTTCAACACATCCACCAACCCAGCTCTGCTGTTAGCTGCTTAACGCGTTATGTGTAAATTATACATATGTTCTCCCACTACACTCACAGCTGTGGTGACAAGACAAACACTCTGGTAACACTCTTTAAAAAGGACATGTTTGAACCATTGATCTCCTGGATCAATGAAGGCTGGAACTAAAATCACCTGTGTGTGTGTGTGTGTGTGTGTGTGTGTGTGTTCACGCTGCAGTTTTTAACAGAAGATTTGTGAGCTCTATTTCTACAGCGTGTCAACGTTCACCTCAGCAGGACGTTGCACATTTGTTTCTGAGAAACTACTCCTTCAATCGTTAGCGGACAGCGATGGTGTCATTTGAATACGGATATTACACACGTAAACGGACAAGAACATTCAGTGTTAATAATTGCCTGTCATGGCAGTGCTGGTTTGGACAGCATCCACACTTGCACCTGGCTGGATGATCAAAATGACAAACACAGTGCCTGTTGGACTTAGTTCAAACATACCAGCACAGTTTGTTGTTGTTTTCATCATTGAGCACGAATAATGGACAATTCAAATCTACCATGTCAGGAGCTGGTAAGGTTTCTGTGTGATGTGATGGAACAACGTGGTCTCACCGGAAGGCGTATAAATACATACATACCTTTTAAGAACATTTTGCGCGCCATGTCACGAATTTTAAGCTTTTGCGTGTCATTTATCGCCGTTGTCATACATTCGTTGCCTGTGAATCAAAACTGTTCATACCGGCAGCAATGCCAATTTGTTGCAGTTGCAGGACTTTTTTCAATAAAAGGTTTGAATAGATTTACGCAGGCAGAGGGGCAGCCACTAGGTTTGAGGAAACTTGTTGTAGAGGCTAAGCTACTGTAAGCTGTTTTACTGAGTGTCCTTTTAGCAAAACGCTTCGAGTGAA
Source organism: Melanostigma gelatinosum (assembly GCF_949748355.1). Taxonomy (NCBI): domain Eukaryota; kingdom Metazoa; phylum Chordata; class Actinopteri; order Perciformes; family Zoarcidae; genus Melanostigma; species Melanostigma gelatinosum. The sequence goes on along the minus strand of NC_136642.1, from coordinate 24,088,217 downwards.
TTTGAGTTCCTCTGTCAAACAGTTACGCAGTGTTAATGTCGAGGGCTTTTATTGTGAAAGGTAAGAACAGAAGGAGTGGAACTGGTCTGCCGGTTTCAAGGTTGAAAGGAGTAACCAAGTTTATCGGTTGATGCCTTTATTCGTTGTTTGAAAGCCAGGCGGCAACCTCCGGTTCTGCAGAATGAAACTTGCGTTCTCTCTACTGACCAGCAGGGGGCGACTCCTCTGGTTGTATAGAAGTCTATGAGAAAATGACTCTACTTCTCTCTTGATTTATTCCCTCAGTAAACATTGTGAACATGAGTTTATGGTCGCAATCTCTAGTTTCAAGTCTTCTTCAATACAGCATGATGTTCATTTAGTACATCATGGTCCATTTAGAGTCAAACAGACCATAAAGCAGGGGATGCTTTAGGGCGGGGCTACTGTGATTGACAGGTCGCTACCACTACCAGAGCCGTATACGGAGTCTCTATGGCACTCCTCCATCTTCCAAATATTGAAACCTTAGTTCATTGGTTGCAAAAAAGCAACATGGTGACGGCCATTATCCAAGATGGCAACGGCAAAATTGCCAAAATCTAGGCTTCAAAACGGCAGTCCACAAACCAATGGGTGACGTCACGATGACTATGTCTATGGTGAAAGCTCAGAACAATTCAACCTCTTTCTGAAAAAAACCACATTGCTTTTTTGCCTAATAATATTCTCTTTCCTTGCTAAAGTCATGACAGAAACAGCGGTCGAAAAAACATATCGACGTGCGGATTTATCGCTTGAGAAAAAACAGTGTAAAGGACTTACCCCCCCCACCCCCACACACACACACACAGAAGCTTGAACGATAACAGTTCCTGGCTGACATCCAGCCGTCCGAGGGCAAAAAGCTTTATTTGTCCATGCACCTCCGAGATTCCTCATGAGGCCGATGCAAAGCTCTAATTAACCGTGCGAAGGAACGCTGGACGTCTGCGATGGCACGCTCCCTCTTTTTTCCTTCCCTCCCTCCCTCCCTCCCTCCGTCTGCTTCTCCCTCTCTCTCACCCCTTCACTGAGCGCTAGCAGGAAGCTGGCCAAGAGTCTTGGAGAGCCAGCATGTGTTTACCACCCTCTGAATGCGCGCCACGTCGAGAGCTCTGCCTGCCATCTGAATGCTCTGTAATATCAATAATTGATGCTCTTGAGGAGTAGTAATTAAATTAGTTAATTACACCGGTAAAATTACATATAATTATGAGACTGGAGGGTATGTTTAGTAAATTAGTCTCATCCATGCTCACTGTGTGTAGTGCTGCCAAATTATATTCCTTGATGATTCGGTAATTTCGATACTCCTCTCTGGTTTTTTGGAACGAACGCATCATTTGCACACAGACACAGTCTGATCTGGATTCGCTTTAGTCACCAGAGGTATTCCTTTGTTTCCTGAAAAACAAAACAAATCAGCTGCTGGATGATAATGCCATAAATGCTTTTGGCAACAATTTCAGTGAGTTTTACTGCGCAGAGTAATGGAACAACTCTCGGAAAGATTTTGTTTCCATGTTTGCAGTTTGTTTCTTACATTTATTTTGTGCATATTTTTACACTTAAAAACACTCCCAATTGGATTTCGGTTATAGTTAAAAGGGTCACTTCACTCGAAAAATATAAAAATAACTTCATGGTATGGAGCCATGTAGATAGTTAGGGTTTCATTTGTTCAGATAATGAGATCCATTTCTGAACCTTCTACACTCCCAGAACAATGATCATGAATAAAAACGTTTTCGTGGTGTTCAAAGAAGTGAGACCAAACAGAACATGGACTCGGATAAATAACTTTAAGTCAAGGTTTGGTGCAGACATGGTGTAGACATGGTGAAACCAAGGACTGAACAGAACACCAGGACTTAATAACAAACGAATGTGATGAGGGGCGTGAAGAAGAAGCTCAGGTGAGGGGAGTGAGGTGAGGTGGCAGGAGAACAGATATGGAGCTGATTGGCTGGGAAGATGACGCGGCTGATTCAGAGCAGGTGTGTAGATGGGTGTCGGAGCGAGAGGCACATGGGAGGAAAATGGAGCAAACGCTTTTACTGAATTTCTAGTAGATTTTCAACTGAATAAAAAGTCGGTGAGGTGTGTAGATTATCCAGAGTAGCTGTGGACACTATCTCTGGAAATCATTTTAACGACATGTTCAAGGGTCGTAATCTTCCCAGTTACAACTTCCAACTTCCAAGCGTTCCAGGTGCATGACGCCAAACTGATGTTTCTTTGTACAAAGAAGATCAATTTCAGAGGTTGCTTAAACGAAACCAGCGACCTCATAACATGCCAACATATTGTGACATAAATGTATATGCAGAACAGGTTTTACTAAATATTATTTTCATTAAATACAGCTGAGTTGGTGGTTTACCATTTACAATGGACACTTCCATTGTTGGGTGACGTCAAACAACTGCTTCTGCATGAAGTCGGGGTTGATGCATCAGTCCTGAGTTCACTAGAAACTCTGAGTGGTGTTCCATCTTTTGAGCTCTGAGTTATCGCGACTGCAACAGGGGCTCCCAGGAACCATGCTGTTCCTTTTAATATTATTAGTGACGGCTGTGAATTTTTTTTTGGGACCATCACGAACATGATTTAATGTCTTTGTGATGTCTGAATTTGATCAGCCATCTTTCTGTAAAAACCTCTACTCAATATGTCCGTGTGCAGGGCGGAGGATCTGTGTCATCAGGCCACGTGAGTGCCTCCAGGCCGTGGACCAACTCTCTCTTGTTTGACTTTGCTCTACGGATACGCTTATCTGTAAGACCCCGTCATATTGCAGAACCGCATTTCCCCCAAGATCTCACACACAGCTTGTCGTGCCCTACTTGTGAAAATAGACGGCATATTGTCTAGACCAGGCTGAATGCACAGACAAATAACAGAGCTCAGAAAACACACGCGTACATGTCGTTAATGAGATTAAACTCACTGCCAGGGAAGTTCTTTAATTCTTCGCCTCTGGATTACACGAGGAGTGTGTTGGACCACGTCGTCTCAGAGTCAGGCGCAGAAGTTTCCATATGATGAAATGATGTTGTTGATTATGAGCTGATATCGAATGGTTGTTGGAATTGGAAGCACCAGCAACATAGAATTGTAATAGCAGGGGTAGGTATGCAAATGCTCATGGAAACCGTGCGGTAATCATAGTAATGATTGGCAGAGCCACTGGTCCACTTGGCCCTCCTGTGGCATGATGGGAAGGCTGTCAGGCCTAAGAGGGCTGTCAGCGTCTAACTTAGCCTCAGGCTGGATCCTCTGTAATTCATGTTGGTAAAGAATCACAAAAGTGCTGCCATCTCTCCAGAGATGCCCCGGAAAGTTAATTGCATTCTTCCACTTGTTACCGATTCAAACGCTTACGATCTCGCACACGCACACACACACACACACACACACACACACACACACACACACACACACACACACACACACACACACACACACACACACACACGTACACTCTTTTCCTCTGGGATGATAAAACACTTTTTGATGTATTCAGTTGAAAAGAGTCTCTTCCCTGAGACAGCCAAGTTGGAGGAGATTCAGTTTGACTGCAGTGGAATCACCAGACCAACGCTCACACATGCGTCTTGACAGGCAGAATGACCGGCTGATTGAGCAATGAGGAAACAACTGACACAGAAAGCGCTCCCTCCACCTCCTCCTCTCATCTCACCTTCATCCCCCCATGTCTCTCTCTCTCTCTGAGGTTCCTCCTGATGTTCATTTTGGCTGACTGAGATGCGACCCCACTCATCCGATGTGACACCAGCGACGGTCGATTATAGAGCTGAGGAGGAAGACATGTTTGTAAAGGAACCAGCTTTACGTTTTGTTTTTTTGTCCTTCTTTGCCAGCTCCTTTTTCTCTCACTGTGAGCATTGATTCTTGTACTCAACATGAAAAGGAACCCGACAACAGGAGTTCTATTCATAGGCAAGAGTATGGCAGACTGAGCTCTATTTCCCATAAAATATGTTAATCAAAGCGCAAAAAAACACAATCCACTTCATAGATATCTTTTATTTATATTGAAGAGATCAACATTACAGTTTGAAAGTGATCCGCTGCATTGTCTCTTTATTCATTGATGAACAGTAATTCAAAAATAAAAGCAATGAAGTGAAGAGAGATTAAAAAAAATGAAATATATAGAAATGCTTGTCTGGCAATATTCTATATTGTTCTTACTGTCAACAAATCCCATGAAGAGACTAAAACCAATTGTTCAAACTCACATGCAGTGTCTGCGCATCCAAAGCCTGATGGATCTTATTCCCTTTGAGATTTTGTTTGTTGTTGAAGTATCACAAATATGTATACTAAAAGTCCACACAGGCAGCAGGTCAGGGTGGTTGGCTGGATGGTTCAAACACAGGACTTTCACTCAGTAGACAGTGATTCATGTCCTGTGTCAACCAAATGCAATTTAAACACAAACTGTGAACCAGGTAGTTTTGTTGCCCAAATCTAGGCGTAATTGAAAATGCAGTTTTGAAACGGCAAAAGCACCATGAGCGGTTAAAACACCTTGCTGTTTATATTGTAAACTGTAAATGGACCTTTTTAGTGCCTTTCTAGTCTTCCGACCACTCAAAGTTATATACACCTATGTTGCAGAAAATGGAGATTTAACGTATCTATAGTTTGAAGAAACATTTAATGCCAACACTTTATTCTGGGGACTGGGTTTCGGATGTGTCATAGAACTCCATTTGGGTATATGGCTGTAATGGTAACTCCATTAACTACCACTTGGTAAACTATAATCAAGTCCTCTGTGTTAGTTGCACAATTGAAAAGTTATTTGAAGAATTCCTCTTACCGTTGTTTTGCGCTGCACCCAACTGGCGTTTGATGTGAACACTCTCCAGCATTTAAACAATTACAAATATAGGTAGAACTCTAGAATGTTGTTTTTGGAATAGTTAACTGAACAGATAAAATGTGAAACATGCAAAGAAATCTTATCATTAGTGTCAGTTCCAAATTTTCTGAGGGCTTGAATTTATGCCCTCATTATTTAAAAAATAAGTTAGCTATGGCTGTTTCTATTGTTGTCCACAAACTGTTAAAACATGTCAAAGAGGCACACTGTTGCACTTGGGTTCCTTCATTACAATGAACACACACACTGTAGTTTATTGAATGTCTCGGGTGCCGGGGATCGAAGATATATAAGTATACTGAGACGGATAAACACTGTGTTGGTTTTAAAGGTGTTTTTGACAATAATAACAATATAGATTAACATCAGAGCTATCCTTTAATATGTTATTCTTTAATACAACAATAGATTCCTTATTAAAGCGAGATTATGCTGCTGGCTTTAATAAGTATTCTAAGCTTCATAAGCCCTGGTAATTATTCAAAATTGTCCAATAAAAATGGTGACATGTGGCTTAAATGCTTGCATTAAGTTTATTAGATCCTTCTCGCTGTGATGCCATGTGTGTCTATGTATGTGTATTTGTGTGTGGCGCATACATTAAAGATGAGCACATGTACAGCCTGTGCACATGCCTGCTGCTCACACACGTGTAATAATCATGGACGTGTGTCGCCTATGACTGTCGCTATCATTTTATGAGGAGCCCTCCCCTCACAAACGACTGCAAACATTAAATAACCCCCTTAATTACATCCCATAATCCTCCCATGATCCACCCTCATGGATCCTGTTACGAGGCTTGGTGCTGGGAAAACCTTGCCATTATAGGCAGGTCCTTATTCTTATCATCAAGGGTGGTATTACAAGCCAAAGTATTGATTGTAAAATCACAAAATGTCAAATGACATCACTTAAATGAAGGAAAAGCAAATGGCTTTCCTTGTTTGCTGACAGGTTCACTCTTTACTGCGTGGCAGAGGGAGTGCTGACTCGCTGGAGATATGGAGACTCTGATCTTCAATGACTTCTCACGGCGGCCTCAGCGACTGGGGATCATTCATCTCGTGCATGCAGTTACTGCATCCCACCAAAAAGATCATTTGTAGGACGGATGCACTCCATTAGTGTATATCCTGTGTGTGTAGGTGTGTGTGTGTGTGTGTGTGTGCACTGGAAGGGCTAAAATTCTACCCAGAACCATTCGCTTGAAGAACCCCCCTTTTTAGATTTTTGTAAGACTAATGGTTCCATTTAAAAACCCTTTTCATCCAGAGAACCCTTTTAGGAAGAAAAGGGGTTCTTTTTAACCCCCTTGGTGGGTTCTAGATGAAACACTAATATAAAAGGGTTCTCGGTAGAATCCCGTGGTTGGGCTCCACATGAAACCCATGGCATATAAAAGGGTTCCTAATAGAACCCCCTTGGTGAGTTTTTGTCAGCACCCTAAAGGGGGAACCTTTATAAGAGGTTCTACCAGTACCCCAAAAGGGTTCTCCTATGAGGACAAGCCGAAGAACCCTCCATGGTTCTAGTGAGCACCTTTATTCTGAGAGTGTCGGGGTTAGCAGTCACCCCTTGTGTGTGATTGAGTGGGGCGAGGGCTGATGGAGTGTTAAGGGGGGTTGAGTCCATCTCCACCGCTGTGTCCTGCTACCACAGCTGTCACTGTTTGTTGTAGTGCCTGGTGAGAGGTGGAGAGGTGTGTGTGTGTGTGTGTGTGTGCGTGTGTGTGTGTGAATAAAAGTGAGAGTAGACAGAGGAGACAAGAGTAATGGTACCAAAACAAAATCCTGTCAATTTGTCAGGAGTGCCGCCATGTTCTTCTCCAGCCAAGCAAAGAGCCATCGTGAGCCGATAGACTGGCCTGTCATATATTTACGGGGTGTGATAATGTATGTGTGTGTGCGTGTGTGTGTGTGTGTGTGTGTGTGTGTGTGTGTGTGTGTGTGTGTTACGGGGAGACAGCTGACAGAAACACAGCTGACAGAGGCTGAAAAGAAACATTACTCTCAGTAAAAAATGGAGGTTGCCCCGGAGGACAGGAGAACTGCTTTAGCACAGTTAACCCACAGAGAGAGAGAGAGAGAGAGAGAGAGAGAGAGAGAGAGAGAGAGAGAGAGAGAGAGGAAAATGGAGTGTACAGCCATCGACACACACGTCTTTGTGTCAAGACCGATGATAAAAGGAAACGTGCTGAAATATAGCGAGGAAACTAAGTGAACAAGAAAGAATGTCTGCGTGAAAAAGAGTAAGGAGAGAAGGACCGTCATATTTAGTTCACAGAAAGAAATAGGATCCACCGGGATTTGAGATTTTATTAGGGGCAATGATGCAAAGAGAAGAAACACATCAAAAGGAGGAAAAGCAGGAGTAGTATCCAAGAGAGGCTCTTGAACACTATCGGTTTATTTACTGCAGAGAAGAAGACAGCACTTCACTGAGAAAGAGGAAACAGCCAGCATTCAGATGAATAACGTTTATCAAGTCTGATGGTGTAATGTGGTGAAATATGTGCTTAAAAAAAGCTGGAAATGGACGAGACCACGTAGAACTGAGCTGCTGGGTTTGAGAGGAGCAAAATGGAAACGACTAAATACTTAAAATGATTTATTTTGTATTTAAAGTAATTTTAAATCAATAAATGTTCCTTTTGCTAATTTCTCAGACAAACAAAGAAACAATCATATATACGTATAATTCAAAGCTTTAACGTAGAAAGTGGACAAATATCGAGCATAGCTCCATTTTTCGGAGACAGACGCAGAAGCAGTGTGGAATGAAGCGAATTTCAGAAAATGAAACGTCCAAATATTGCCCTCTGAGAGAGTTATGAGCTGGGAGATGTGCTAATGTTGCATTCCCTAAAATCATTTAAATTAATGTGCCATGAAATAGGTCATTAATGAGGATGCATGGGCCATACATGGAGACAGACAGATGAGGAGGATGCTGCTGCTGCCATCATAAAGCAGACATCATTACACCACACCAGACACAGTAAAGGCTTCAAGTGAAGGTGGAAGATATCTTATTATTCAGCTTCTCTGGTACCTTTGATCTCAAGAAATAAAGAAATGATTCTAAATGTTTTTACAATTGTTTTTGTTTTATTTATTCATTCAACATTTGAAATGATTTAAAAACACCACTATCTGTCATATATCTTCCGGTCTTTGCATGTATAAAACGTGGAGGAAAAAACAAAACAAAACAAAAGAAGACAAAAAGAAAGAATTATCCAGATTATCTCAGTAGAGTATTTTCTCTCGTCCCAGGCTTTCTCCAAATGACTGATTCATTACATGTTTCACATGTAAAGAGCATCTCAATCTTAGTGCATCGTTCATATAAAGAAAAACAATATTCATTTTTTTTCTTACTGAACAAAGCATCACTGATTGCAGATAATCATTGCAGATACCTGGAAATATTTATTATTTGTGAAATGTCATTAAAGTTTAAATTGAAGACCATCACTGAAGCTCAGTGGTGGTGAAAGTGCAACTGAGACAAAGGCCAAATCCCAATGTCCCCCTAAACCCTCAAACCCTGAACCCTCAAGGACTTACTGACATCACCTGGTGAGTGGTTGAGTGTGAGAGACTGTGAGGGCTTGAGATGGTGTAAATAGGAACGGGACAGCACTTTGCTGCAACATATCACGTTACCATGAAAACGACAATAAATATGATGTATACTTGTGTGTATTTATTTTATACTTTGTACTCCCTATTTATAAGTTATAGATGTACATGTAAACAAGTAAACGCTGACTTCTAGTTTCACATGGGACACGAACAGCAATCTCCTGGGTGAAAGTCCTGCGTTAGACAATATTTCAAACCAACTTTTGAAGCTAACGTTAGTTTATTAAGCTAGCTAACTAACAGTGACAGCTGACACTTCAGCATTTAAATAAATCAGTAATTTACGTATATTTAATATACATTATTACATATTTACCAGCACAATGAAATGTTTTATTGTGGAAATATTTCTTTTAGACACTGAAGAGATCATTAGCACTGCTGTCTGCCAGGTGTAGCTTTTCTACAAACATTCAAATATGTCCTCACAAGTAATTTCACGGAAAAACTTTAAGCTGTTAGACCTACTTTAATTGGCGGACATCTTTGTTTCTGTGTCTGAATGTTTTTTTGGTAGAATTTGCGTGTGTTTTAATGCTCCAGCCTGGAATTGCAGTAACCGATCTGCTGCCAGGTAAATTATGGAAGTCCAGGTAATATCTCCTGGAAATGAAAACCTTGTTTACTTCACTAACCGCCCTGCAGTGTGTTCTGCAATCACCCGAATAACCAATTTCCATCTGTTTTCAGCCCATCCAGTGCACCATGAGTGTGTTTTCTCTTCCTCCTGGCCTTCCTGTGGAGCCTGGTTTAAGTTGACCAGTTAAACGCCCTCCTTTTGCTGCTGTCCAACCAGTGTTTTGCGGTGAGTAATCACCTTCCCACCTGCAGATGGGCTCGTCTTATGGAAAGGGAATGTGGGTGTGCGTGTTTGTTCTCTGCCTGCATCCTTGTGTGTGTTTGTGTTTGATTTATGAGTACAGATCTGGAAAATGGGCTCTGTTTTTTACCTCACAGGCTGCCTGTTGCCCACGCTGCTCCACTCAGAGTTAACCCAGATGCCCAGCAGTTGTTATGCTGTAGGAACAAAAAGGGTTTTGTGGTAATGAAATATTGACTGTACACAACACGCTGCTGTATAATATCCTGTTGAAATGTATAGTAGAGTCAAATGCAACATGAGCTTGTGATTATGATTATTTCACATCATGAAATGATCAAACCGCCTCATCAAACTCCTAATTGGACCAGATGTATCACCAAGAAATACATGGACTGCCTACATGATTCTGTGGGCAAAGCCAGGTCCATAACGTATCCTCATACACCGGTTCCTGTGATATCTTACGAAAAATCATTTCGTTTTTTCCCTTGCATTTTCCGACGAATGTCCAGCAACACGAGCGATCAGTGCTCCTGCGCAAAGTCCCTGCAGTGTTTATGAAAGAGGTTTAGGAAAGGATCAGGATTTAAATAACTTTAACACAGGAGTGACATTTACTCAGCGCGAATGTTATGTAACAATTAAGTCAACATTTGGGTATGGATATTGCCTTACTTAAATATTGAAGTGATGTAACATATAAGTCAGAGTTTGGGTTTGAATAACTATGGAAAAGGCTTTAATTCAGTATGAAAGTTCTGTGAAAATAAGTCAAAGTTTGGGTTTGAATAACGACTGAAGTGGCGTTATCTGAATACGAAAATGAGGTGACAAATAAGTCAACCTTTGGATTAAAAAAATGACGGGCGTGGCTTTACTTTCATATGAAAGTTACGTGACAAACTAGTCAAAGTTTGGGTCAAAATAAGTGTTGAAGTGCAGGCTGTAATATCTGCATATCACTGCTCGGGGTTTTGGAATGAGATGTTCAACAATCACATGTAGTTTAGTACGTAATGTTCAGATGTCTGCATACTTTTGGCCATATTGTGTATCTTCATTCATCAAAAAAAGTACAGACTTAGAAAAACATAATCTAATTTACTGTGGTAACATAGTTAGGATTTTTAAATGAATAGTCTTATCTATGTCTATCCATGTGTGAAATTAAGTAGTGAAACCAAGGATATCAATGACGAAAAATATGGGATTGGAAAAATGTCTTTAGTGTATAATGCTGCATATCAACACTGCTTACTGCCTGGAACTAATGATTATTTTCATTATTGTCATTATGTCAATGACCATCACAACTTCCCAAAACCCAAAGCAACACTTCTTTTGTCTGATCAACATACCAAAAAGCAGTGTGAACTGTATATTCAGTTCACACTGCTATAAGACAGGAAAGCAGTTGAGAATTCACAACCAGCTAATATTCTTCCTTTTGAAAAATGTCCATGTTGCCGAATACTTTAACAGACGTATAGCAGTAGAGTTAATCAGGATCAGCTTCAACAGCTGTGCTCTGCTGCTAAACATCCAGTCCGTGCTAAGCACACACACACACACACACACACACACACACACACACACACACACACACACACACACACACATACACACACAAAGTTGTGAAAATGCTCCTTTCACCGGTGGTAAAAGAAGAGGCATCTATGATGACAGGATACGTGATGTGCTGTGACACCGCTGTCGTGGAAGGTGTTTGAGGAGAGTGTCGCCGAACAGGAAGTGTAAATAAGACACACAACTGTAAGAACAATCGTTCCATCCACTGAGGATATATATGATACCAAAGTGTCAGTGGTGAAAAAAGAAAGATTTTTTAAACTAATGAAACAATTGTTTTTTGTTTTCTGAAATGTTATGCTTAAATATGCAAATGAGGCTTCATGTAATGCTAATAACCCTTGGTGAATTTAGAAGAAATCTACAGATATTAATAGACAAAGTATTAAAATAAACACCCTAAATGTGTATTGTTTTCGTTCCACTAGTTTGTAATAAGACTAGTTATGGAACCTAATAGCCAACCAATGGACCAATGCAGGAAATGACAATGTTTTTGTCTGTAGTATCCATCCTTAAAGCTCTTAAAGGGACAGTTTGGATGTTTAGAAGTGGGGTTGTATGAGGTAATATCACAATCATATACCTGGGCCTTCAGTGCCGTCCTACTACAGTTGAACCACTTCCTAATAACCTCATTATGACGCCACAGCTATGGGTTATTATTTGTTTCTACTTGTGTAACAACACACATATTCGTATTAAAACGATCGGTACGAGGTTTACGAACCAAACAATACATTTGAATAATAATAGTGCGTTTGGAAAATGCAGAAGCTTAAATTGTGGAAAATATAATGTTTTCCGTGGACTGCGCGCAACCTGGCAACGTGCTGTCTGACACTCCCACCCCGCAACCACAACATTGTACTCTGGTGATGCGCGTGTGTTCTGAGAGGCGCGCTACGCTAAACTAGCTGAGCAGGAAATTCAACAGCAGCACACACGCTACAAACTCTCCCCCAGCGTTTAGTGGTTCCCTACTGATTCAAACAGGGCTAAAGCCATCACCACACAATCCCCATTTCTCCAGACCATCATTCTTACTTTGTAAAACAAAACAAAACCCCAAACAGAGAATCAAATGTCCGGACCCTAACCCCACGATGATGGGTTGCTTCGCCATTAGTCAAAATCAATGTAGTTAACACAATGACATAAACTCACAAGAACCAGTCACATATATGACAACAAAGCATGACTAATCAATCCACATTATTCACATCAGAGGGAACAATAATGATCATATCATAAAAATGACACCATAGACAAATTAACTCAGTAGTAACGCTACTGCAGATGTAAAAACACAAAAGCACTTCACTTCGAAAGCTGCTGTTCACTTCAAGACAAAGTCCATCCTCCTTTCTTAGATTACAAAGGGTTTAATGACGCGGTTGTACAGAACATCGGTGCGGTTCAGTTCCAGCCTGAGGTCCTCCTGTGAACATGTTCGTTGAGTTGTAGATCCACTCGGGTCTCTCCAAAAGTCTTCAAAAGCACCGCAGCTTGTGAGTGTCCTGTCGCGCTATGGTGTCGTGTTGCTGCCTTCGTTAGCCACCTCAGGTTAGCGTAGCGTAGCTCTAAACAGCTCCAAACACCAAGACACTCAGCGGCAAATGAAACGCATTCTTAGACATAAAATGTGAAACGCTTCTCCAACGCTGTCAGCCAGAAATACCGTTGTTCAAATCCTTTTCCTGGCTGGGTCAGGGCTGCTCGCTGTGGGGTTGGCCGACCCTTTCTTACGATGTCCAGTATTTCTGGAAATGTCCTTCTTGAGAAACCTGTTTCTCCTCCTCCTTCAGCCATTGAGTGTTAAAAAAACAAAGCTACACCAAGCAAAACGCTAAAAATGTCATGTCAATGTCATAACTTCTTACATATCGTTCAACCTGAACTCTTACTACTACTAACTTCTGCAAGCTGCTTCAGCGTCAAAACAGTCACGCTCGCCCACTGACCAATCACACCACACGTTATTGCTGAGCCAGCCGCACATTAATGCTGACGTACTTGTAGGCCACCTCGGTAGCTCTGGCACGTCAAAGAATACGCCCAAACATGTTAAACTAAAGATCTGATTGGTTGAAGATCATGACATTCAACAATATCGTCCCCATTCACTTAAACTGCACAGTCTACCGAGCGGGCCTCGGGCCTCTCTTCTTGACACAGAGGTGAAATCTGATTGGATAAAAGCTCTACTTAAAACAAGCTGCGCTGGAAGCAGAGCAACTGAGGAAGACAGGAGCTGTGCAATGAGAACATAAGATAATGCGGAAAATATCTAGTTACAGTAGAAACAGACAAGAACGACCAGCACAGGAGCAAAGCAATGTTCTGCTGTGGTAGGCCGTCTGTAATGATCCGACTGCATAAGTGCCTCATACAACTCCACTTCAAACAATCCAAACATTCCCTCCAAGTTGTACACAGACTCATCATATAGTTTACACAGCGGTGACGAGTGTGCGACAGCCTCTTTTCTGACCTGACAGCACATTTGACACAATCCTATTTGTGGCGCCGCACGTTGCAGATGGCGAGGACGGTGATTGAGAATTTATTCTCTCACAACGGTTGTGGCACCATTTCTCGTGCTTTGTGAAAAGAGTGTTTTTAAATTTTTTTATTCAGGTGGGAAACCACACGCCACGACTGACATGACACCCTTGTGACTGATGCTCTGAAAGCCGGTGAAAACACTCTTCTGAGCTTTTAATTAACATCAAGCTACTCCACTCACAGCCCTGTAGAGTTATACAGTGAGCTGTCATCACAGACATCCTTAAATTATCATATGAAGCACATGTGAATATGCCCCTTTACAGCTGTTACTCAGACCTGATATTGATATGTGACAGCACATCATTCGCTATAACGGGGAGTGTATACAACAAATGTTGCTTGTCAGCCCAGATTTTTTTTGCTACTTCACTCTGCAGTATGAGCCATTACCAGATCTAATAACCACATACATCACTACACTGTTTGTAGCGTGTAGCCGCGTTAAAAGCGAACAAACCGCTTCATTGTTGGAGGATCTTTTAACGGCCCTAATTACATCACGCTATCGCACGCGCATTGTCGGCAAAGCCGCGGCAGAGGAGGCGTTTGGGAGCGAGGAGGGTTGAAATGTAAAAAAGGATTACGTCAAACTGTTGCTTGTCCTTTTCGGGGATTAGGGAGGCTTAAAGTCAGGAGAGAACACCCCAAGGGTGTCTTCTCCTGTTCCGTGTGTGTGTGTGTCTGCTTGCACCCCAGACGGCACGCAACGCAGGTACACACACACACACACACACACACACACATGTATATATATGTATGTATGTATATGTATATATATATATAGATAACATTTATATACCGCGCAAAACAAATCATCACTTTCATGTTCGGCTTCGATGTGCAGAGCCACACACACGCACCCACATGTGATGTAATCAAACCCCTCTGTATGTGCTGGTGTGCGTCTGTGTTATTGAGGTGTGAATAGGCTGCGCCGGTGCTGATGCTGCCTCCGACAGACTTAATCTGCGAGATGACCCCGCGGGGTCAAACCCATTCTCTCGGACGTGTCCCTTATTGTAGCAGGCAGTTTAGAGGCTCATCCGCAGTCAAGCCCAGTTAAAGCGTGAAGGATCCGAGGGGCTATCAGACAGTGTGGCCATCACATCACGTCTGCGTCTGTCTCAGAGAGAGAGATGGAGAGAGAGAGAGAGAGGGAGAGAGAGAGAGAGAGAGAGAGAGAGAGGGAGAGAGAGAGAGAGAGAGAGAGAGAGAGGGAGGGAGAGAGTGAGAGAGAGATGGAGAGAGAGAGAGAGAGGGAGAGAGAGGGAGGGAGAGAGTGAGAGAGAGATGGAGAGAGAGAGAGAGAGGGAGAGAGAGAGAGAGAGAGAGGGAGGGAGAGAGTGAGAGAGAGAGGGAGAGAGTGAGAGAGAGAGGGAGAGAGAGAGGGACGGAAAGCTGGCCTGACAGCTGTCAGACACATAGTGTAAAAGTGACAGGCCGGGAGGACAGACAGGTCGACGGAGAGACAGGCTGATTAATGAACAAAGATGCGCGGCGGGTATAGCGATGGGCGGGCAATACACACGACGCACACAAGGGCGCAGGTGCATCAGTTGTAGCTGCAGTCCAGTCGGTTGTGTGCTGCAAGAAAAACAATAGAGATGACAGTGGAAAACACAGTGGAGAAGGGAGCCATTACAATGAATGATAAGCTCTTAATATGGGCCCTGGCAGAGGCTGGAGTTTGCCCAGGTGCTGCTCTTTGTGAACGTGTGTGTGTGTCTGTGTTTGCATTGGGACAATATGACAAAGTCATATCCATGTGAGAAATGCTTTGTGTCCCATAGGCCGCCGCACCTCCCAGCACAGTAAATATATAACACTGAATCACAATCTACATCCCTGGAAATGCAGTCCGCAGTCAGATTTCATTCTCTTTGCTTTCCATCTTTTCCGTCTTTCAGCGTTGTTTTGCAGTTTTTATCTTTTCCCCCTCCTTTCAGAGTAATGATACTGGTTAATTTTGGCTGGCCGCGGGTAAAGAAGCATCTGAGCCGAGGCATTAGTTTTCCCAAAGCCTTCCCTGATAGAGACAGATGGTGTCCATTTAAAAGGTCCCATGGAAGTGTGTTATTACTGGTGGCTGCAAACAGGCACAGATACTGAGACGCGCTGGGAAACGTGCACTCGACGTGGATGTGCGCGCCCAGCTCTGTCCGGGCACATGCAAACACACACGCAAACATGCAGAAACATAAATGTGTCTCTGTGTGTGCAGAGAATCAGCGGGATACGGGGCATCTGTCTACCTCTGCTGCGTGTGAAAGTACAATATTGCGTCTTTCACGCTGCCCCATTTTGGAAGCCGGGCGTATATATCAGGGTTTATGGAAGCCCCCCCCCACCCCCTTTTTTTCCCAGCATTCGAGCTATCAAAATAAAGGCAGACGAAATTCTGCTGATGCATAAAATGAGGATGGGAAAGGCACACAGTAGCACCTGGTGGCAAAGCATCAATTGGTGGCTGTTAAATAGCTCCCTGTTTGTGCCAGCTGCTGCATTGTTGGACTGAGACAATATGAGAGTTCCAGTAGCAGGGCTCGCCACTGGTTCATCTATGTGTGTGTGTGTGTGTGTGTGTGTGTGTGTGTGTGTGGCCTGACCTCAACCCCCCTCAGGGCATTTTGGTGTTTTCTAGAGCTTGTGTGACCCGGCGAGGAAGACTTTCTGGATTCAGCTCACAGACGGTTGCATTGAAAGTCAAATCCCTCATACAAAACAGCAGGGTTTACCTGAGGGGACAGGTGGACCTCCCCCGGCCATCGGCTGCACCGAGCCGTCCTCTGCTGCTGGTGAATGCTGCGTAGACACAGGCACCGTAGATGTGCGCTGTGCAGAGTTTCTCTGCAGGGGCCGTGGGAGGAAACGGTAATTGCTGTTTGGCAATGTGTGCTTTCACGCTCCATTGGTTTGTCATTTTTCAAAGTGCAATATTTTCCCTTTCCTAGTGTGATCCACACGAGTGCTGTCTCAGACTCATTCGCCACGATATTACTGATGATGGTGGTGATGATGATGATGATGATGATGATGATGATGATGATGCTACAAATGATCAAGGTAAGGTCTTTGGTTGTCTGGCTTTTGGGCTTTTAAAAAAAAAAATGTAATCAAACTCAAATTTCATTTGTGTTGCACGTTATACAATAATGCAACCCACAGTTGTCTCGTTAAAAACAGTCCAACGTAAAAAACAAGATATGCAACATGTCTTCTGGAAACTAAATTGCAACTGCAAAAGGCGTTTTATGAAGGAAACGCAATGCCACCATGATAACACTACATGATTTCACCCATTCACACACAATCATACAGTGCTGGGGGAAGCGCCACCTGACCGTCATGAACCAAACTGATTCACTTTAATTCACAGCGATCGGGAGCAATTTGGGGTTCAGCTGAAGGGCACTTCAACATGTGGACTGGAAGAGCTGGGGTTGACCGATTGGAAGACGACCCGCTCCAGCTCTGAGCCTCAGTCCCCAGTTTATATACATATGAAGTTACATTATAAAGCACTTATTTTATACCAAACCATGATCTTTTCTGAAACCTAACCAATTAGTTTTCCCTAAACCTAACCGAGTCATTTTTTTACAAAACTGACCACGTATTTCTAATTAAGTATTCTTTTGCCGAAAGCAAATATTCCGACCGCAGTATTGTAACCCAAACCACATTCTTTTCCAAAACCTAAACAAACAGTATTATTTCAATTCACACGGTTAACCAGAGTCCGCCGCCTTACAACGCCTCTGCTTTGCTGAAGCCGTTGGCCGTGTCAGTGTCTGCTCAGTTTGAAACATCAGCATTGACTGAGAGCACCTTATGCACATTATGTTTTATCAATGCCAAATGACCCCACCCCCCTCCCCAACCACACACTCATATCTCTCCTACTTTGCTAACTCCCCCCCCCCCACCACCACCACCCCCACCACCACCACCTTCTCATTAGTGCTCCCCGACAACCCTCCAACAACACAGACTCTTCCTGTGCCCGCTATTAATGAGGGAAGTGAGGATTCCTAATAAGCAGTTTTTCTTTTAATTAAAAAGTCTCCATAAATAATCACCCCATAATCCATCTGTCAGATTCCATCCAGCTCCTACTTAGTTCGACTCCAAGATTAGAGAACAGGGCAGGAGATGAGCCATGGAGGAAATATCCATCCATCCATCTATCTGTCTGTCTGTCTGTCTGTCTGTCTGCTCTACTATCATCCATCCATCCATCCACCTCCACAGTGTCTCCCTGCAGCCGAGAGGAATATGCTAATAACGTTAGCGCGTGTTAATAATTGATGGTCATATAAGAGTTGGCTCATGCTTTGCTGATTCGGCAGTATTAGCGAAGGCGGCCGGCCGCCCTAAATGATTTATTGTGGCCAATATTCTTCCTGGAGGGATTTTGAATTCCTAACGAGGAAATATTCGTCCTGCGCCGGTGTGTATTTATCAAACAGTGAGCTGTTTTCTGATAGGCTCAGCAGGTCTCTTGGTTTCCACTGCGGAGACAATATACGGGCTACAATCACTGCTTACTCAATATCTCTGGGACTCAATTTCCTTTAAAACCAATTTTGTGTGATCTCTTCTGCACAGGCTTTGTGCTGCTGACATTTTGTTTTCAGCAAAGTAATCATCACTGTCGACATTTTTAGCCCAACCTGGCTCTGTCCAGTAACCTAATACCATCCTTGAATTACATTTTCAGGACTTCATTTCATTATGTCAGATACACATTAAAAAGCCCACTGTGAGCTGTGAGCTTAGGGCGCATGTGACCAATAGGATGCCGGACCACAGGGCCCTGCTCTAGAAAAGTGGCTAATATGTTTGGCTGTGAGGATAAGCGTTGAACAATATGCAGGTGCAATGCGTGTGTGTGTGTGAGCAGTCACTGGACGCGGTCCTCCATTCTTCATCCCGTCGGTGCAGGTGTGTGGTGGAATGTGTGTGTTTAGCACTGTTACTGTGAGTAACGCCTCGGGTCGCTTGTGTTTGTTCACATGGGAGGGAGGGAGAAGGAGAGAGAGAGCGCACAATGAGAAACAAAGCCACACTCTGAAAAGAAAGTATGACTGTGAGAGTCATCATTTTCCCGTTGTCCCGCCGCTGCGTCCTGCATGTTTACGATACGCTTGTTTGCACAGAGAACAAAGGCATGCGAGTGATATTTAATGATCGTTAAAAAAAAGATTCGAAAAATGTTTTGTCAGTCACTGCTCCGAGAATGTCTCCTCTGTGTCGTTCCGTCCGTTGAATAAATGGTGTTTGCCAAAGGTGAAGTTCCACACTGTGACACTGACTCATGAGTCGGTCTCACCTTTCAGTCACATCACGTACAGAGTAAAGCCAGTGACACCTCACTCTGTTGACATGCGGATCAACTGGTACTATAGCATGTGGCTGAAAACTAAACCGGCTCGAAACAGTGGTTGACACAGGAAAGTGATGGATGTCGTGATAAGGACCTGGCCTACTACAATGAAGAGTTTTAGTGTGTGGGATAAACTCCACACATCTGCTTGCAATCGACTGACATAGAACGTTTTCAAGATGCTGATACTGATGGATTGAAGCTACTGCTAACTACTATAATATACAGAATTGTACTAAACTGCAGAACAGAAAGAGCCTGAGCAATATCTTTAAGGGTCGCCCCACAGTCTTGTCCCCCATAGACTTATATTGGCAAAGAGACGTCCATTAATTAGCGCATAATTTGTTTTGAGGTGAACGGGGCCCCGCCACCAACGCTGTATCCAGTTCTCTAACTGTAATGCATCCATGCTGAACAGTTGTATGTCAGTCGTGAGATTATAACCCTGATGCTGTCACAGTGATGTCATTGGGGTTATCTTAATTTGGGTTACTACTGATTTATCTGAACAAGCCTGCTTTACAAACAAGGGCTTGGAGTTTGGAAGACCAAGTTGTTTACCAGGAAAAGCAGATCTAACAAAAGATTCATTTGCATTATGGAACATGTAGGATGCAGAGTTTTTGGGAGCTTGGAATCCATACTCGGCACTCAAAACCAGGATACTTCCCACCAGCCTGCTTATTGGTTAGCGTTAGCATGCTAACACTACTGAGATGGGGAATATGGTTGACGGTATACCTGTTCAACATCTGCAATCTCATTGTGAGCATCTTAGCATGGTTGCCTTATTATTTTAATAATATTTAATATAATAATATTTTCCTTTGTGTGTGTGTGTGTGTGTGTTGTGGTAAAACCTGCTTGTCTTGCTCTGTCAGAACTTCCCAGCTTGTAATAACAGAGCACGTCCACCTCTCAGACGTCACTGTATTCTTTGTTGAGTGAAACACAGCTGTGTTACAGTGGATGTAACCCAACACTAGATACACTGCACTCATTTCCACATTCCCACCTCTCACATTGCACCACAGATAAATAAGATCACACCCTAGACCACGCACACACTGTACAGATCCTTCTCCAGCTTCCAACACTCACAATACTGCTGCTCAAACGCAACAGTGCAAAAGCATATCTACATATCTATCTGCACACATTGTGGGATTGCTTTTAAATGCACATTATCCGCACATACACACGCTCAGTGTTTGACCAAGGTTACAGGAGTCATGCCGGGCCCTCCCTCCACCCACACCTGTTCATCTCATCCTGACCCCACCCCAGCCTGCCCTGGACTCAGCACCAGTCTACGAGCTGACTGACAGGAGCTCCATCTGTGACCTCCAAAGGTCATCACACTGCACACGGACACCTTTTTTTAGCAGCTCAGGTGGAGCAATGTTACCTTCATCAAGGATGGGAGGTGGTGTCATGGATGAATTCAGTGTGAAGGACACTGAAAATGCTGGTATTACCCATGCTTAAATCTTTTAGCGCTTTCTCGTCCTTCTCCATCTTGCTTCACACTCACGCTGCAAACAGAAACACGTCCTCTCTCTCAACTCGTGAAACATGACAGCTTGGTCAGCGGCCTTACGTTTCAAACAACAGCCCGTTTTAGACATTTCTGTGGAGTTGACATTAGTTTATCTGTTTGTTTTGTTGCTCCATATTTGCAACCATCTTAGTTTAGCATGTGAGCAAACATTTTGTTGTGCAGCGGAAGCTTCAAATAACGACCAAAACGGGTGAACCAAACAGGCTTCTGCACCCGACGTCTCGTAAACACTGGAAACAAAGCACTGAACCTGTTACTTCCTTGTACTTCAAAATAAAAGCAGTTCCTGTTAACAGGTAATGCTACATTATAATCAATAGCAGGTTTCTCAGAATTCTCACATATTTACTGTCAATGTAAATCATTTTTTGACATTTATTTTAAAACTATTTGAAACTAAACTTCAGGAGTTACATTATTTCAACCCTGTCTCCTACAAAATGACATTCCCATACAACTAAAATGTATTCTTATGTATTCGGAAACTTATTTTCTCCCGGACCAACTACTTGGTTATGTTTAGGCGACAAAACAAGGCTACCTTGTTATGTTTAGTAAAAACATCATGGTTTAGATGGAATTAGTTACACTACGTACTGTACTTGTTCTTTACATTCACACCAGGGAGCTGCAGAAACCCTAACTGGCTGCTGGAGAGTGATTCACTTAACCAGCGTAAACCAATAAGGAGTAACCCAACCCCTCATTAGATCTCTGATACCCATATTGGGCATTATTCTAACGGCGCTTGAGCATGAGCGGCCCCACTTAATCCTATGGCGTTACAAATGGTATTATTGAAGTGTGCGCACAGTTGCATCCATATTCATCTCTCAGAGGAATATACGTCTCAAAGTTGCAGAATGAAATGTAACAATAGCTTTTGCCGAAATATGCAAATACCTTCTGTTTCCCATTCAGAATATGTTAATTCATAGCCAGTAACCTGGTATCTGCAGTGTGCACAATGTGCCAAACGCTGTCCTACAATGTGTCCTATGGGGAGGAGGCGGTCTGAATGCGAATGCAAATACTGGGGCTGCTGTAGAAACAAAGTAGGGATTATGATTGGAGGAAAATAAACCTTGCCTGGACACAGAGTAATAATAGGACTTTTACTGTCCTGAGAAGAATCCTCACTCTGTTCAAACACTGGCTTTACATCGGTTGGGAGGCCGGTTTTAAGGTCGGTAATGGGAAAATATTAAATATTTTGGCGTTCCATTCAGCACTTGAGAGGCTGTACAACATCTGGTTTTCAGACCAATAAAGTAAAAAATACAAACGGATCCCAGATCTTTGCAGAAAAATCTATTTCCTATCTGCAGTGGGAACTGGGGGGGGGGGGCTGACGGAGGGATATAACAGCAAGGGTCAGTTTAGTTCACTGCAGAAAAAGTTATTCAAACAAATACGCCGCACTATAAACCAGTGGGATGTTTATTTGTGTTGAGATGAAAAGCCATTTCCCATCCAGCTCCCATCAATATTACATCCAGTGCGTTGTCTTTCCAGGCCTGACTCAAGGGAGGGGACTTAGGTAAAGTTAGAAAGATATTGACAGATTCGGACTTCCCGGTTCAATAAATCGTTAACGAAACGTTGCTAAAATACAAACGATACCTCCCTATAACCGTAGTGAGGTAGACGACAAGCTACAACCTCAATTTCATTAAAACGGGCCGTCTTACGGACTCCTCCGAGCTGGACAATCGGCATTGGTCTCAATGAGCGGCTGGCTGCGAGACGAGTGCGCAGGGACCGTCTACAAAGTGCAATGCCGAAAATACTTCCTACAACAATATTCAATAGCTTCACTGTCATGCAATATAATGTAACCAAAATCACTTCACACATCAATGGGCTCCTCTTTGTTGTACTACAAGTGTTATTTTGAAAAAATATGATTTTTATCCATTTTTGTGGATATTTATGAAAAATAATAATCAATAGCTTTACTGTTGAAAAGTGTAGCATGACCAAAATCACTTCACAC
Organism: Melanostigma gelatinosum; assembly: GCF_949748355.1. Lineage (NCBI taxonomy): Eukaryota > Metazoa > Chordata > Actinopteri > Perciformes > Zoarcidae > Melanostigma > Melanostigma gelatinosum. The sequence continues at coordinate 24,065,701 of NC_136642.1, read as the reverse complement.
ATAAATGGGCTCCTTCCTGTTGTACTACAAGTGTTATTTTGAAAAAATATGATTTTTATCCATTTTTGTGGATATTTATGAAAAATAATAATCAATAGCTTTACTGTTGAAAAGTGTAGCATGACCAAAATCACTTCACACATAAATGGGCTCCTTCCTGTTGTACTACAAGTGTTATTTTGAAATAATATGATTTTTATCCATTTTTGTGAATATTTATGAAAAATAATAATCAATAGCTTTACTGTTGAAAAGTGTAGCATGACCAAAATCACTTCACACATCAATGGGCTCCTTCCTGTTGTACTACAAGTGTTATTTTGAAAAAATATTTTGAAAAAATATTTTGAAAAAATATTTTTGTACAACCTCTCACCACATGGGGGCGTAGTGCCGGTGTGAGTCAGGCCACAGGTAATATAATCAGTGGGGTCATTGGACATAGGTGGTTGCTAATAGGCAGAAGCAAACAGTTTTTGACCGTGCACATTTAACGAATGCAAATGTTATGATTTATTGGTTTATGGAGAAAATGGATAACTGAAGAGAAAGTGGTGGAACTCTGATTATGAGAGAAATAAAATGCCTATATTGGACACGACTTTGTTATTCATGACATGCGTCAGAACAAACATTTCAGCAACCGTAATGACTTTTTTATTGGGAAGCAACGGTCATTACAACATGCTTTAACAATATATTACTTTTTAAAACAGTATCTTCATGCCCTTTCAAACCACATTTTTGTGGTTGATCCTCTGGAAGGGTTAAATGAAGTTGAAGACTCCAGAAAGGCTGGCCAGAGATTTGGGTAATTATTTATTAGATTATGGGAAATAAGGTTATGCAAACCTTTAGTAAAGCCATAGAGTAAGTGCAAATGTAAACCAAAATGATTTTCCTTTCATCCTGTAGACAGTATTTCAAGATGCGCCGCAATAGTCTTGGAAAGGAGGACTGGGTGAACATCAAGTGGCAGCCTGGCCAGATAACCCACACCTGCCAGAAAGATGACACCAGTTGTGGGATCTTTGTCATGCAGGTTATTCCAAGCAACATGTTGTCTTTATGATAGATTAAACAATATGCTGTATTACTACGTAAATTCATACAAGGTGTGTTGTTTTTCCATTCGTACAGATGGCCAAGATGACGGTGATGGACTTTCCAAACATTCCACAGACTTTTAACATCGACTCATCAAAACAATCTCTTCAAAAATTAAGAAGAGAAATGGCTGAAGAAATTCTGAAAGGATCAGGTATTGTTCGAAATATTCAAAGAATTATTTAAAAAGTTCAAACAAACTTGACACGAATATACTTTTACATTTATATTTCCAGTTTCAATGGATGAGCTCTGTTCCTTCTGTGGAAATGAGGACCTGCCCAAAACTGCTGTTGATGCTGTTTGGGTGAGACTTAATGTTAAATTGTTTTCCGAGATAAACGGATAATCTGAGTTGTGGATAATCTGGATATACCTCGAGTGCGATTCAAGGGATAATATTAAAGTCATCAGACATTGTTAACTTTTACGCATTACAGGTTTCCTAAAGTTGACATTGTTTTTAATATGTTTATGGTGTTTATCCCCATGTAGATTCAATGTGGAACTTGCACAAGATGGTTTCACACGCAGTGCCTTGGAATCACAGCAGCACAAATACCAAAAAAAGACACCCCTTGGCATTGTGCATTGTGTCAAAATTAGGTGCATAAACATGCATAAAGTCGAGTATTTGTTTTGCCACATTTATTTTTCCTTTTTCTTTAAATTGTACTGGATCAAAATTATCACAATGTTGTCACAGCATGACAATATATGTGTATATTCTTTGTTATGATTAAACAAGTGAACTACTTATGATGGCTCTTATCTTGATGTATGTGGTACTATATTTTTATTAAAGACATACACAATACAAAACATAGGTTCAATAATTACTGCTGTAGTACAACCCGAATTGACCCCTGGTGGTTAAACCGATCACACTACACTACAAGAGTGAATCTATTGAAAATATTTTCCAATAACAATTCCCAAAAATGTATAAAAATCACATTTTTTCAAAATAACACTTGTAGTGCAACAAAGAGGAGCCCCTTGATATGTGAAGTGATTTTGGTCATGCTACACCTTTCCACAGTAAAGCTATTGATTATTATTTTTCATAAATATCCACAAAAATGGATAAAAATCATATTTTTTCAAAATAACACTTGTAGTACAACAAAGAGGAGCCCATTGATGTGTGAAGTGATTTTGGTCATGCTACACTTTTCAACAGTAAAGCTATTGATTATTATTTTTCATAAATATCCACAAAAATGGATAAAAATCATATTTTTTCAAAATAACACTTGTAGTACAACAAAGAGGAGCCCATTGATGTGTGAAGTGATTTTGGTTACATTATATTGCATGACAGTTAAGCTATTGAATATTGTTGTAGGAAGTATTTTCGGCATTGCACTTTGTAGACGGTCCCTGCGCACTCGTCTCGCAGCCAGCCGCTCATTGAGACCAATGCCGATTGTCCAGCTCGGAGGAGTCCGTAAGACGGCCCGTTTTAATGAAATTGAGGTTGTAGCTTGTTGCCTACCTCACTACGGTTACAGGGAGGTATCGTTTGTATTTTAGCAACGTTTCGTTAACGATTTATTGATCCGGGAAGTCCGAATCTGTCAATATCTTTCTAACTTTACCTAAGTAGGGAGGGGAGGAGTTTGGGACGAGAGTTCAGGAGAGGACGCCTGTTGTGCCTTTTCACACTCGCAGTATATCTGAATAGTCTATGAAATGTCTATAGTAACATATGGAATAGTAATAATAACAATCATCTAGTTAGATTAACTAAACTGGATGTTTGAAAGTGCAGAGAAAGCAATAACATGTCTTTAAGTTAAGAGTATGCGCTTATATTTTTGCGACAGTTACTGCGGTGAATATGGTGCAAAAGATGTCCACACACCTGTACCTGTACACACCATGGACAAAATTTGTACACCCGAAAATCCGAAAGTGAAATTTGTGCAATGGGAGTTGCTCACTCGTACAATATTTTCCCACAAACGCATATCTTTTCCAGGATTTCTTTCTGGCACAAACACTGTGTGACTATTTTCAATAATTCCGCTGTCACAGGTGTTCAGCTGCACAAATACCTTCATAGAGCCTCATCTAATTTTGCTGCATTCAAATGCAAAAAGAAAAAAAAAGCCGATTTCGTAAGGTGTAATGGCATGTAAGCAAGCTGTTATAAAGTCTATGATCAGTCAATGAGCAACAGCAAGTTGTCAGCCAGCTGAAATTTCCGTTCTCGTACTCGGCTCCGCTTTCACATTCACACCTGCTCGTTCACTCCGCCTCCGTAACGTGGAAGGATTGCATACAAGGGTAGAAAAAGAGAGCGGCGTGCTGAACAGGCCCACTGGACCCAGCGATTACCAGGTTCTGAACAGCAAACCAGAGCGCCCGCGGCCCCTCCTCTGATCCGAGCGCCGCACACGCGGGACCAGCCGCTCGCTAATAGAGACATTTACACCTTGGTAAAAAGTTGGCAGGTGTTACCCCACCGTTGTCGAGAGCAGACGCATGCCGGGCATCATTAGGCCCCGTGCCAAGCCTGATTTGGCTGCCAGCCTCGCTCGCTCATTCTGGTGTAAGGGCTGTGTGCATCTGTGTGTGTGTGTGTGTGCGTGTGTGTGTTGCAGCGGAGGAAAGTGTCCTCTGTTGTAGTGGCATGCTACGGAGGCTCCCTTGATGATGAGAGCTCTGTTGATGTTGTATCTGATGTATGTGTCTACACAAGGGTCGGCAACGTTTTTCATACAAAGTGATATTGTAATTATATATGAGAGCGTCCTACAAGTAGGCTGCCATTCCTGTATGAAAATCACGAATCCTACCAACCGTCCACCAATGTTGTTCATCACGCGCAAACTCATCAAATCCTGCAAGGAAGGCAAACGAGAACTAGCCCTGTGAGCATTTTTCCGTGGAAAAGACATTTGAAAGACGTTCAGAATTGGTTGAAAAGTGAAAGTTTTTTTCGCTGACTATTTGTAGTACAATTCTTAGTTTCTTAGAAGCTAAGCCTCTAAAATGATGATATATTATTACTAGCACAATGTAGAGGACGGGAAATTGTAGTATTTCAAATCACGTTGAAATCTGTTCTAAGCGTGAACGTTTAATCAACGTCTTGAAATAGTCGGCTAAAAAACGTTCACTTTTCTGTAAGGATTACAGAGACTAGAACCCAAAAGCACAACTCTGAGACAAGATTCAGGTATAGGTTTCTTTACTTGGTAAAGGCAGGGTCAACACCGGGAGGTCAGTCCAACAGGCAAACAAATCCAACAAGGGGCAGGCAAAAATCCAAGGTCGAGAAAACAGGCAGACAGGGTCGGCACAGGCAGATCAGAATAGTACGATCTGTTTTCAACGTCACCGTGTTTTCAACGTCATAATGCTCTCAGGTCAATATGTAGCAACTATTAAAAAGCAAGTATTAAAAAACATATTGACTTTTAGACCAGTTTTGAATCTCTTCACCGGATGACCATAGACGTCTTTTAAACGTGTTTTCAACGGAACGATGCTGACCTGGATATTACACAGTATATACTTTATATACTATATTTTATAACGTTGGGCTACAGGGACAGTCCACAAAGAAAGTGTCTCCAACATTAACGAACACACATGTCTAAGTTTACTGTTCATAACATGCTATCGCTACAAGCTGGGGTGACAAAGAGCGGTTAGGGTTAAGGGCTCCAGATCCTCCGGATAAAGGATCTGGAGCCAGGGTTAAGAACCACTGTTTGTATGTTAACTGTTTGCCAAACTGACTTACAAGTAATTAGTGGAGGAAAAATTATTCAGATCCTTCACTGCAGTAAAAGTACTAATACCATACTGATGAAAGAATGTCATGGCGAGTAAAAGTCCTGCATTCGAAACCTTAGTCGAGTATGTTATAATCAGCAAGATAAAGTAGAACTACCCTTGCAGTAAATAACCCCATGACATTCTTTTGTATTTGAATTGGTTCTTGTGGAGTTGGCGGATCACAGTTGTATGCTACCATCGACCATCAAATCATAGGCAGCATTTGGATAAGAATAGGTATCCTTGTGATCTTCCATGTGAGCCATTGTAACGAAACAATGGTTTAAGGCTTCACTGGGGGTGATTCTTGTTGCAGCATTTGGATCGAGCAACCGTGTTAGGAGATTTAAAAATGCCGTAATGTCTTCATGTTCAACACAACTATTTGCATTTGAGTTGTACTCTACTCCTTCATCCAAAGTTCCGACAGTGTCGAAAATCCAATTTGAAATTGTCTGGATACCGGTTGCCTCCTTGAGCTCTTTTGATGTCTTTAGTCTCCATCTTGAATTGGGAGAGCAGTGTTCCCTGTTGAAATAGTGGTTGGTGTATCTCCAGCATTCAGCAGGTGGTCTTCTGGTTGGCCGAGTAGATGGCAAACAGTTTTCAATGCGTTGCATGTTGAGTCGTCATTGAAGAGGTTCCCGCCAAAAAACAGTTCTGCCAGGAGACAGCCCAGTGCCCACATGTCGATGGCTTCAGATATGGGGAGGCCCAAGGTCACCTCTGGAGCTCTGTATGCACAAGGTTGCATAATCATTCCTTCTCTTACTTCTGAGGCTGGAATAGCCAAACCAAAGTCAATTAATTTCTCCTTGAAGGGCTCATCCTGGTGGTTGACGAGCATGACATTGTCAGGTTTCAGGTCTGTGTGAAGGAGGTCGATACCCTTCAGGGCTTTAAATGCTACAAGTAGCTGACGTGCAATGGGGCGGATTTCATTAAGGGTCAGTGGTGCCTGTCTCTCACACATCAAATCCCAAAGGCTCCTGTCCAGCATCTGGAAGGCGATGCAAGACAGTCCTTTGAATATGAAACTGTCTTTGAATCTCACCAAGTTGTTTTCCTCTGGGTCAAGGGTCCTGAGTTGTTCCAGCATTTTCACTTCTGCGACGTGATCTATAAAGTCTTTGTGGATCTTGATGGCCACAGTCTCGGATGTATTTAAATTTATACACTTGGCAACATTTTGAGTGTACCTCCGATACAATCATGAATGTAAGCCTGTTAAGATCATTAACAAAATGAATGTAACATAACAGACTGTCAGTTTACTGGGATGGGGTTCAACTCCTGCAGTGTCCTGCTGATTGTATTTAGACTTACATGAAAGTTAACAAAACAGTAGTGTCATTTGCTGTTACTTGAACACTTTAATTTAACACCGTCTTTAAGCTCTTCTGTAACTTTAGATTGTAGTGTGAAGCATTCATTGCAACATTAAACCTGATTCTCATGTAGAAGCTCTGGACAGATAATTTATACTAATGCCCTCTAACTTCTGCTCTCCAAGCATCTTAGTTTGCACATATTTAGTTCAGAGAAGTCTTTTTCTCATGGTGTGCCCACAAACCCTTTTAATAAGTTCAGTGTTTGGGCCGCTGTAATTATAGAATCCTGCTTACGTCCCTGGTTGCCAGTAGGTGGCGCTATGACTATGAGTTAATATTGGCATGCAGAAGTCCTACAATCGTGACAGTAATCAAGAATGTCAAGTTTGGGACACTTTTGACGAAGTAGATTTGAGTTACAACAGCTTGATGGATGATGGTGAACCATGTAAAATGGTCGCCACACCACGTCTATGTTGTTCAATGAAACTTCAAGCTTTTAGTAACTTTTAATCACTAATTTCTTTAGATTGTTCTGACCAAATTCCTGTTTAGTGTAAATAAGCTGATAAATGATACAATGTGGTATTAGATCAGTGCATCCGGCCTTTGTTCTGAATCGGAGGCATTTCTGATACAGGAATCAGAACAACTCTACATACTATATACACTCCTGCATTTAAGGGCATGTTAACGTTTTTATGGTGAGGCAATTCAAAGGGCAGGAATACTGGGGTACTGGGCTGGAATATCACTCCTCACTGTGCCAGTGTCATGGCGGGATATTGCTGGACAGGGAACAATTCCAAATGCAGACATGAATTCCAGGGGTTTATGTTTAAAGAAGACTTCAATGACAGTTGGTCCAGCAGACAGGTAACTAAGAAAGGTCACTGTGTAGAAACAACAAGAAACTGGAAATACACAAAGAAACGGGGCTCGTAGAAGCAGATAAGAAGAGCTGGGTGTAATCAGAGGGAATTGGAGGCAGGTGGGTGATGCAGGTGAGGAGGCAGGGAGGGCCGAGCAGAGCAGATAAATAAAGTGGGAACAGGTGTGTGGATTATTCTGGAAATCTTGTAAGAGGGATCCCTCCTCTGTCGCTCTGAGGTTTCTTCAATTTTATTTTTTGCCAGTGAAATGTTTTTTTGGGGGGGGGGGTCCAATATGAGGGTCCAAGAACAGAGGATGTAGTATGCTGTACAGATTGTAAAGCCCTCTGGGGCACATGTGAGATTTTGGGCTTTACAAATAAAATTGAATTGGAAAATGGCAATGGTTTGATTTGGGGAACACATGGAACCAGTAGGCCTAGATAGGGGCCCAGAGGACTTGGAGACTTACATGTGAAATATGGTGCTTTCTTTGAGCTCTCACTCTGAGAACAAGGCAAGGCAAGGCAAGTTTATTTGTATAGCACATTTCAACAACAAGGTAATTCAAAATGCTTCACATGAAACCATTAAAAGCATAAAGGCAAAAGTAAAGGAGATTTAAAACATACATTGAAACAATAATCGATGTCTCCCTGAGACATTACGCTGCACACAATCAACCATACACTGCCGCAATTCAGAACAGGGAGAGACCTGAATCTCAGTCTTTCTTTCTTTCATGACGAACTGAACACATTGTCTGCTCCCTTTCCCACTAGTTCAAGGAGGAGAATAGAACGACAGTAGAACTGGATAGGCACTCTACAGGTGAATAGAGAGACTTTTACCATATATATATATATATATATATATATATATATATATATATATATATATATATATATATATATATATATCACCAATAAACCTCCCTAGTTCATTAAGGCAATTGCTTTTTGTAATACAAGTTTTGTGAACTTGTATGTTAAAATATGCAAATGACGCATGATCTTAAATATTTGTCTGTTGTATAAATCTGAACATTGGATATAGCCAGGTTCTTCTTTCATTTTGGTGACATAGCAGAAGGGGATTTTGGATATCTCTCTGTATCACTCCATGAATCAGAAAATACTGTCAAAAGCCAAAAAATACATTTTCACCATATTTTTAGGAATAAAATGTATATATCAGGCTGTGAATGATATCTGAACAAACAAAATGAGACATCATCAAATGAAATCTTTTGGTGAATTTAGAGACAAAGTAGTAACATGAACACCTACATGTGTTTTTTTTCCTTCTTTTTTTCCTTTCTACTCGTCTGAAAGAAGACACAATATCCCAAAATCGCAAAAACTGACCAGAGCATGAAAAACCATGACTCTTGTCTTCATCCCTGAGCCGGCCACAATGCAGCGACGAGATTGATTAGCTCAGCTGATCACGAGTCAGACACTCTGCAGCCGGAGATCTCCAGACCGAAATCTGCATTTCCACACACACACACACACGCACACACACACGCACACACACACACACACACACACACTCTGAGTAATGAAGTGTTGGTGCTATAGTCACCCTCCTCTATTTACATATAGAATACATTACTGGATGGTTTATATTATGGCTCGCATAGTTGGCGATGAGATCCAATAAATCCTCCGTCCACACGGAGCCGAGCCTCCTCAGACCAAGAGCGATACAAGAGAGAGAACGAGAACATGGAGGCGGGAGGGGAAACCATGTCGCAGAGACGCAGACACCGCTCAAAGAGTGGGATGTAAATTGACTGCAAACAGAAAAGCGATTAATAATGATAATCGCAAAAATAATTTAGAAGCAGGGGATACACACATTTAGCCAGGCAATCAGAAATCCATCTGCGGAGGTGTTAAAGAGATGCTGATGGCACAGAAAAAAAGAAAAGAAAAACAACACACCAGCATCTGAATATGTAATGACGACTGGGAGGCCATACCAAACACTGCTTTTATGTCGCGAGTATCACTTATTAAAACGGCATCTTAAATATTTATCACTTTATAGATGGCCCCTGTCACTGTTTCCTTATTTGTATCCCTGAAGATTATTACAACCCCCCCTTGTCTTCAGAAGCGGCCTGATTAAAATCAACTGCCACAGTAAATTGTGATGAATTATGCAGACTTTGGAAAGGAAATGAAGCAAAAGGCGGTACTTCATTTAAAAATGCAATCTCGGACTTGTTAGGTATAGCTGTTGGAGTGCTGCATATTGATACGGTATTGTTATTAGCAGTGTGTGCAGTGTTGTTTTACAGGTGTGAGACGTCTGCATGTACAGATGTGCTGCTGTGGTTTGTCTCTGTCAACAGCTCGGTGCAGTTGTTGAAATTGTTAGCAGAGAAGCTGCTGCAACAAATGATCATTCATCTCCGTGCTACTTTTTCATCCAGTCTTAAACAAAATGAATACCGTGCCTTCAGCTTACTTTGCAAAGGAGATGAATCAACATTGTAAAGTGGTTCGGTGTTCAGAATGGAAGCACAGTGATGTATCATCGTTACTTGCTGTAAATGAGATGAAGTATTGAAGAAAACTTTGAGAAAGTGTGAGAAATCTACCTGCTACCTGCGTATTAATCTTGTCTGTACGGTTGGTGTACAGATCAGAGACGTCCTGCACTGAGAGTCGTAGTCTTCACCACAAGAAAGCTTCAGCACAGAGTCAAGAAACATGTCGCCAGAAAAAATGTTTCTGCAAATCAGGGAATGCGTTAAATTTGTCTGAACCAAAAATACGTTTTCATATCAGCCTCGTCTCAGTCCTGAAGAAACACACAATGCCAGGTAGTCAACGTTGTGATACAATTGGTTCGGTATTACTTTCAATCACCATAAAATTAGCCATGAAAAGGTCTAAGACTCCCGTAAAAAAATACTATTTGGAAAAACAATGAAAAACAAAGCAAGGGAAATGTATTTCTTACATTGCAGGGACTCTGGAAGACCACAGATATCGGACACTTGGATGACTTTTCTACACAGCAGTATTAGAGTTTGTGCACAGTGGAATGAGTAATATCACCAGCAAAGAAACCCAGCAGCGGTGAACGCTTTCAGCTTCAAGATATTGAATTCCAAGAAGCGGCGGAGCTCCTTTATTTCACAGGTAGGACCTGTTTTTCAGAACTTGTGCGTGTTCCCTCTTTCCAATTTTTGTGTTTTTTGATCAGGCTATAATATCACATGCGACAGGGATGACTGCTCCTGTCTCCTCTCCGCCTCTCCTCCGCTCCTCTCTCTGGCTCCATCCCGTCTAAAGAAAGGAACACAGAGAGAGAGGTTTTAATGAGATCAACACAGAGCGCCGGTTTCATTGATAAGTAAATACTACAGCTTTAAATGCCTCTCGCACTCAATTGGCTCCCTGCTATTGTTGCCGGGCGTACGCCTCAGTGAACACTAAATTTTCACTGTCACACTTCAATAACCCTAATTGTCCAAAATAAATGAGCTAATTTCTGAAGTTCCATTTTCATATGCGAGAGATAAGGCAACTTTGCTGATTGATTGGATTCCTTTTTGTGGCTGTGAGTGTGCCGCGTTCCTGAGCCCGTGTGTGTGTGTGTGTGTGTGTGTGTGTGTGTGTGTGTGTGTGTGTGTGTGTGTGTGTGTGTGAAACTGCTGCACTCATAATTTGAGTGAAGGCTTCTGTTTATTATGCCTCTGTTATTCACTGCAAGCATTTCTCTGACCCCTGCTGATATTCATCCGGCTTCCTCTCCCCAAAGCAAGAAAGAGAGAAGGAGAGAGAGAATAGATGGATGGAGAGAGAGAGGGGGGGAGGAAAGTTAAAAAGGGAGAGGGAAACAGCAATAGGAGCCGGAGTTTGTTTGCCTGGTTGTGTTCTCATCTGTGTGTGTGTGTGTGAAAGCGCTCCCTATGGATTTGGTGCTGGATCCAACCTGATCATTTGCATTTTTTCATTTGAGCTGTTATTTGCAGCACTGCGTGCAGCACAAGCCCCGGAGGGCCTGCCGAGTAATTCAGTAAAAAGGCAGGTAAGACATAAATTAATCATAAGACGTCAGAGAATTTATTGCACTCAACTCACACATGCGGTCACGTGCATGGATGTAAACAGACATATACAAATATATATATATATGATATATATATGTGTGCCTACGTAAGAACGCACGCAAGCAACTGCACATCCAAACAGCGGGAGAGAAGGCACACGCGCACATAGAGAATACACCCACGCACACATCGCTGAGACTCAGATGGAATCTGAAAGGAGACCAAGGTCGAGTGAGAAAGTTTTCAACTCCATCAAGCAGAATTACCGAGCTGGAAGGAGGGGAATAACTTTGAATGGGCCAATGTTTTAATCCAAAAACTTGTTCAAACTCAAACGCGACTTGCATATCAATGTGCTAATTCACTTTTCAGTAATGTATGTTGGATCTGTCAGAAGGAAAACAGTCATTTGTCTACATTTCTTCCCTGTAGCGGTAAGTCAAGACAAATGGAAGGAATAAATATAGTTTTCAGAATGGATGCATGAGAATGTGTTGACAGTTAACTTCTAATGTGTAGATAGACGGTGTGTAGGAGCCCCTTTTTTAAAATACATGATCAAATTACCCTTGTCAAACATTAGGCAATAATATGAAATGGCCTCATGCAGAAGAATAATGATTTCATCTTCTATCTTGTCATCATCTAACAAATCTCTGTGAAAGTGTCCAAGGGTGCCTTTTTTGTGACACTGGTAAAAAATGATCATATAACGAGAGTGCTGACAAAGCAATTGGAGTCTCAACCAGCCCCTATACTACCATACTATACTATGCTATCATGCTATCATTTGGTAGGTATGATGTTTACCTTTTTTTTTGTGTGTGAGCATGCTAATATTTGATAAATAACACTAAACATAAAGTACAGCTCAGGATGATGGGAAGTTAATTAGGTTTGCGGGTATTCAGCAGGCGGCCACCTCCGGGTCTGACAAGTGAAGCCAATACAAAGTGTCTTAAACCTGCATGTTTTGTAATGGCCAGCAGGGGGCGACTCCTCTGGTTGTATCAGTCGTACTTAGCTCCACCCTCTCGAGTTATTTCTGGTTCCAAAAAGCAAGACGGCGATGACCAAAATGCTTCAAAACCGTAGTCCATAAACTAATGGATGACCTCACAGTGATGATGCCCATTTCTTATAGTCTATGGTATTTAGTAAGGAACCAGTATTGTGGTATTTGAAAAATATATATAAGATTCCAATATATTTTAGATTTGTTCAATGATATAGGAAATTAGTTTCTTTATTTTTTTCCATTGATCTTTTTACTGATAAAATATATTGTTCAGACGTTGATCTCTTAAACATGGACGATTACCTGGAGATTCTCCCTTTATCTGGGTAAACTTCAGGCTCGTAACATTTCTTTACTTCCTGTAATATGAACAAGAGTGACCATGAAACAAAGTGAGTTTTTTAAATTTCATTTGGCACATTTCAAGAAACTACAGCACAATTAATACTATTGCTATCAATCAACTCAACCGCATCCGTTTCTGGAATTTACAACATTCAAAATGTCAGTGTTCATGAAGATTCCATTTATTATCTAAGCTCACAGCACAGCCTTACATTGGCTTGTGTTATAGTACACACCTTTACCCAACCTACAACCTTCACTGTGTAGCTGTTGAGTTCTGAGCTCTTTCATTTCACCTCTAATTCTTGTTTTATTACATGACACACTGCATGTGACCCACGGTGACCCGAGAACAGCAGCTCTGAACCCTCTTCTTTCCGTCACACTGAAGCGACCGTGTTGTAGAATTCAGCCCGGAGCTGAGCTTTATAATTTCACAGCCCCAACCATTTACAACACAAATGCAGGGGGGTGAACTGGGTATTTTTATTCTTTTTTTTTTTTTTACATTAATGCTTTAAATCCCCCGCAGTCCTCTGCACTTTCCTACCATACTTATCAGTGCCTTTGTTCCTGAATCCAGCAGTCTGAGGCAGATTGGCCCATCAATACACTATCAGAGAAGGTAGGCTAGATAAGAGTTCTGCTGCTATCTGTCTGCTGTGAATAAGCTGTCTAGAGGTCTCCACAGTCCGGGTCGACGCACATACACTAACACGTATAGAGTGTGCCTACACACACACACACACACGCTGAATAAGCTGTCTAGAGCCTCTATAGTGTAATCCAGCGCATGCACAGACAACACAGCGTTATCAGTAAAAGAGGAGGGATTCAATGCAGCAAGGGAAGATATTACCACATCTAGTGTATCTCAGCTCCGACATAGTGTAACTCTAACAGTTCAATTTTGAGTCAAAGAAAAGTCTTCAAGTCAAGACAGTGAACACGACGGAACGGCCCCACCCAGCTCGTTCTCTACTGTAAAATATCAACTCATATGTTATCATCAAGTCAGCGTAATTAAATAAGTTTGTCAGGTTTTAGTCAGGTCAACTTTAATGATCTAGGTCTGACATCAGGACTTATGATTGAGGATTCAAGTGTGGTAACTTAAAGCGAGGATCTTTCAAAGTGATCTATTGGTTAAAGGTGCAACCTGTAATGACTAACACCTTCACACCTCCATTACTGGCTCCATACAATCTCAATTTACAGAGATCAGCTTTAAAACAAATTAAAAGAAGCCAACTACTTACTATCAGGAAGTCAAGAATACCCAAAATTCAGCCAAACTCAGAGTCGTCCTATCGTTGACATTCGTGATCTGTGTGTTCACCATAGACGGTATAAAAGTGGTGGACGTAGTCATCGTGACGTCACGTTTGTGGACTGCTGTTTTGAAGCCTCGAGTTCGGTGTCTGTTGACATCTTAAATTACAGCCGTCGCCAGGTTGTTTTTTTCGCCACCAATGAACGGAAGTTACCATATTTGGAATGTGGAGGAGTGACGTAGAGACGGCGTATACAGCTCTGGTAACCGCAGCGACCTGTCAATCACATTAAGCCCCGCCCTAAAGCATACCCTGCTTTATGGTCTGTTTGACTCTAAATGGACCATAATGTACTAAATGAACATCATGCTGTATTGAAGAAGACTTGAAACTAGAGACTGAGACATAAACTCATGTTTACAATGTTTACTGAGGTAATAAATCAAGAGAGAAGTAGAGTCATTTTCTCATAGACTTCTATACAACCAGAGGAGTCGCCCCCTGATGGACATTAGAGAGAATGCACGTTTTAGAGACACTTCCGCATCGGCTTCACTCGGCAGAGCTGGAGGTTGCCGCCTGGTTTTCTGATACTGCTCATCACATTATAACATTACAGCTATGTTTTATATCACTTTTGCCCGTAGAAAATAACCACCAGAGGTCCAAGACATACACATGATTTAAAGGTCATTTTCCAGAACTATTCTGGACCCATGCCCAGATGTTGAGAACATCTTTTATTTCAGCAGGAAATTTTAAGCTTAGTCATCAAGGTGTCCCATCTGTGCTGTGTTTTTTAACGGAGCATCCCGGGACTGTGAAGGTTAAGAAAGGATGAGCACAAAGAGCACTTTCCCGTTAGAGCCACAGATCAGAAAGAGAGCCACGGAGAAGGAGTGAAACGGAGGCGGCGAGAGGCTGATTAAAGGAGGTCGGGTGGAGTGGCGAACGTTTGAGAGAGAGAGCGAGAGACTGAAAAGGGGAAGAGGGAGAGAGGAGAAATGAGGAGGCTTATCTTTGCCTGTGACCTGAAACAGCTGTTTCTCTGCGGTGCGTTGAAGATGGATCCTCGCTCATTTCCTCCCCATCCTGCCACTCTATTTATGTGGCCCGTTTACTGTCTTCAGAAGGACACAGACCTACTTCTTCCCTGGAGAGAGGAAGAAAATCAATTCTCCTCAGCGATCAATCACAACAGTGAAGAGTACTGTTTCTACAAAAGTAATGCCGTCATGTAAGTGCCTCCTTCTGCTTTTGTTTTGCGAAGACCTTGACAGAAACAGGAGGTGCTGTTTCAGATGATAGAGCTTCTCGGAGACGAAATCGTGGCAGCTAAGATGTCGTTCTGATGCCGCACATTTGACATTGAGCCGGAAGTCTTTCCCGGGCCCGCTTTTAGTGATGATGGGGAGGTTTTGGCCTGTCATCAGCAGCTGAAGACTCCCACCTGCTCACCCCAGCATTCACCCAGAAAACACATGGAGAGGAGAGGAGAGGAGAGGAAAACATTGGGAGGATGTTTCTCTTTCTTGCTCTCAGAGGTCAGGAGCACAGCAAGGGGAACTGTGCTAGAAGCAACTGAAACACAATCCTTTGTTCTCAGTCTCTTTCTCACACACACACACACACATGACCTGCACTTCCTCATTTTCAAACAGCAGAGTTTGTACATGCAAGTTAGTACTTTCCATGAGGCGGGGTGGAGGCGTTGGATTGGAAATTGGCCAGAAGAGAGGGGGAGAGAGAATGAGGATGGTGGAATAAAAGTAGAGCTAGAAAGAGAGGAACTTCACAATATGTTTGTATGTAAATTAGTGACTCCAGCCATATAATATAGAAGTGCTGAGGTCAGGATTTCCTGGTTTGACTAGTTTCCAGATACATTCCCTCAAACTGACTAAAGATTTTCTTTTTTAAGTAAATGTTATAAAAAGATGTGCTTGTAAACAGAAATCAGAAACAGACTTTAAGAAAAACTATATTACCGGTATACACTGTTTATTCTATTATATTAAGCTGATATGGCATTATGACCATTTTCTATCAAGCACACCAAAAAACACATGAGGCCATGTACACCACAGTATATGACATGCTGGAGCCGAGGTCTTACATTCCATTAATCGCTATCTTGGTTGACTATTTCCACATCCAGTTCCCACCTAAATTGATCCATTTTAGTAGTAGTATCCATAAAACAGCAACAGGTTGCCAAACAACCCAGTTTGGCAACCCAGATGGACTGTGGCTGCCAAACAACCCAGAGAAAATACTTTTCCCTTGTAACACAATTGACAGTGCAGTTTTGTTGAATGGGAAAGTCATTTTTGGGAGAAGCTCAATGTCATTTGTGATAGCCATGGTGGTGCTATTCCTGCCAGTGAACGTTATGTTTGAAGTGCACGGCTTTACTTTATGTTTGAAGTAATGCCATGTTTATCACAGTGAAGCATTAGGGAGCTGTTCACATCTCTTCTATTACAACTAGGAGATATAGGAAACAGGTTGCAAGAAGAGGAGTAGAAAGGTGGAGGAAATATAAAGCAAGGTGAAAATGGGAGGAGGTTTGGAGGAGAACGCGGAAAAGGAGAGTTAAAGGACATGAGGATGGAGGGTAGAGAGACGGGGCAGAGCGGCATATGACTGGTCGTCTGCGGAGGTTGATGGCCAGCCCCTGTCAGTCAAGCTCACACAGAGAGAGCGGGGCCCTGCCATCTGCTCCAAAGTTAATGGGAAGGAGACAAGGTGGGGAGGCGAGGTGTGTCGACAGCCCAGAGAGGCTGGAGGGAGAGGAGACGGCGAGAGGATGGAGGTCTGAGTGAGAAGGTGGTTGGAGCGAAAGCAAGGTGGACACCGAGGACAGATGGAGGGACGAAGAGATGGAGGTGGAGAAGAGTTGTTGATGGAGTAAATGAAGGTGGAAGTCAATCGAGCTTCGAGTGTAGACGGTATCCCATCACATGCACATGCTGTGGGTCTTATCATTGGGTGAGTCTTATCATTGGGTGAGTCTTATCATTGGGTAAAAGCAATTCTGTGTCCTATAATGTTGATGTCATCTCAGTATGAAGTTAAAGTAATTGCTGCCTTGATTACCTTCACTAGCAAGGTTTATGTTCCCCGGTACATGACATGCTCATACTGTATAAAAAACACATGTAAAATGTAGTTTAGGTGTTCTCATACAGTGTTTGTAGCTATACCTACGACAGCAATGCACTCTACTTCATATATAACCAATGTAATCAGTTCGTATGTAATCTGGTGACGTAGGAAAACACACGAAATATAACATTTCAGAAAGTAACCTGAACTATTGTACGAGGATATATCGTGCAGCTCTCATCACTGGCAGCAATACAAGGACCACTAATGATGAATGACTTTGCGCCTGCCCTGCATTCCTCACATACTTTTAGGATTTTCAGCATCTTGTAGTGAATGTGAGCTTAACGCCCAATCAATTGCTTTTGTGATCCACTGAAAGCTTCTTAATAGACCAACTAGTGACACCACACTGAGGTCACAGACCCCCCCCCCCCCTCCTCTATTCACAATGGGGTAGATGTAGGATAAGAATAACTATATCAGACAGGCATCTTCAACATCTGCTCAGTATAGTTTATGAAAGCACACGCATGAAGATGCAGTTCATCTCACTGATGAACCCTCACATATGGTGCACGCTCTGGACGGAGTCACAAGGTCACAGAGTGTGTGGACACTGATGGCCGGACAACTCATTATAATTTAGATCTATAAATATACAAAAATGGGAACAGGGTCGAGTCAAATTACCACACATCACCACGTTTGCAGGGCTGCCCTGCCCGAGCCTCGCACCACCTGTTCAGGGAAGTAGGAACTAGGTCAGAGCTCGCCAAAGTCACCACCAGACCAATTTTTAGCGAGGCCTGAGTTCCAACAATTCTGGTCTCGGTGCAAGGATTTCCTCTCAGCCATCGCACACACTCCTCCACCCATCCCCCCCGCTGTTGGACATGAGCGATACTGAGAGTGTTCCCTCTGAGGTTAACCCCCCCCCCCAGGTTCACCTTCTGACTGGACAACAGATGGACTGTAGTGGAGCCCAGACAACAACACCTCCTGCTAGTGTGTGTGTGTGTGTGTGTGTGCTCGGCTGGCTGTGTGTTGTTAGGTCAACATGGCTGCAGATGCAGATGTGATCCTTCATGTTTCTTGTTGACACCCGTTATCAGTCATTGTCCAAACACGGACGGTCCAGTTTGCCTTTGTTAGTGCGCGTCTTATTCTGGGTCAGTTAAGTCAATCAAAGCTGAAACTCTTTGACTTAAGACAGTTGGTCCATGTCATTAGTCGCAGCATGGCTCCATGTCCGGATGCCCTCAGACTTTTTCTTTACTGGACTGAGTTGTTTTCTGGGTTTTAGGTTTTTCCGTTTTGTTGTGTTTTTCCTCCCGTGTTCCTGTACTTTCCCTCCTCTGCCCATCTACACACCTGCTCTGAATCAGCCTCGTTATCTTCCCAGCCAATCAGCTCCCTGCCTGTTCTCTCGACTAATCAGCTCACTCTGCGCCCGCCTGCACCTAATGCCCCTCGTCCCATTACTTTGTATTTAAGTCCTGCTTTTCTCTGAAGTCTTTGTGGCGTCCTTGTTTCTTTTTTACTCTGCATGAACTGTAAATAAAGATTATTTTTCTTTGAGTTCCTGTTACCTGCAGTCTCCTGCATTTGGGGCCAACTGCTCCACTACAACACAAAAACAATGAAAGTTGCATGTTTGCCTCATTGTACACATAAAAGACGTCATATAATAGTTACGGAGAATCCCTCAATGACTCAACTAGTTCTTTAAGTGATACACATGTGAAGCACTGCTGCCTCACCATGAAAGACATTTTATAAGACAGACAGATGTCGGCGATTGTGCGTGATAAATGAGACACTGGCAGTTTGATGTCACTACTTTGCTGTGAAAACAATCACGCATGTGCCTCTTGGTGTCAAAGCAGCCACTTATCAATCAATCGCTGTCAGCGAGTTCGTCGGCTCCTGCTGTGCCCCTGCTAGAAGTTGAGAGCATTTGCAGTTTGAAGCCTTTGTAACGACGGAGCACAGTCTTCTACGGTCTGTCGTTCATAATCCTCACTCAGCAGCTGAAGACGAGCATATGTTATGGCAACAAATTAGACATTCAAAAAGAACAACAAACATTTAGCACCTCGTCAAACAGAGCAGCCCTATCTGCACCGGCTGCTGCTGCGAGGTGCTACTGTTCAAGCTGCTCGGCTTTATGTATACTGCACACACACAAACATGCAGGAAAACACATTTTAAATGTGCACACTCCAATATGGTAGCACAAACAATGTGCGCACACACACACACACACACACACACACACACACACACACACACAGACAAATGCAAACACTCCCACACACACACTGGTTTCCAACAGTGGTGATAGTCTATCAACACTTAGTGACATCTGGCAGGGATGCTGCCTTGTGAAGACAGGCTTACTGTATTCACACTGTTTGTATAATGTGTGTGTGTGTGTGTGTGTGTGTTTGTATGAGTGTGTGTGTGTGTGTGTGTGTGTAGGTGGGTGAGTGTGTGTGTTTGTATGAGTGTGTGTGTGTGTGTGTGTGTGTAGGTGGGTGAGTGGGTAGGTGTGTGCTGGGTTATGTTCTGCCAACATCTGGAGTCTAGACTAAATGACTCTGAGCTAGTGGGCAATAGTCCGTCTCCCTGTCACCTACTCTGTTGACTTAGGTGCTGCTGTGCGTTCCTTGATGTGTGTGTGTGTGAAAATGAAAACAGACGATGCTCCCATGACGAGCTAGACAACGTGCTCAGCTTACTGTTGACAATCAAAGTATTATCATCAAATTGAAACCTTCTTTTCCTCCAAAGGGGGGAATGACAGAATACGTTTGAGAACCACGGATGTGTGTTTGCAAGTGAGTTCAAAGAGAGCTGCTACATGCTAAAATGAGTTCAATGCACACAGTGTAGTAATCAGGTCTCACAATATCAAATCTGAATAAAGATGAAAAAAACACAGGTGTAATAACATGAATGGCTCAGTGGGACCTCTAAATGGAATAGGATACACCTGTGTGTCTCTAAGGTCTATACTGAGACACCTGTAGTCTACCAACAACAAATAGTATGGATTCCAACCACACAGCTGGATTGGTAAAGGTTCAGCGCAACCCTTTCCTCTTGAACTACACTTTTATTTAGCGTAGCACTCCCTCCAGCAGATAAACTGGATTTTTACAGCATGTGAGAAAACGGCTTCGAGCATCAGGCTAGTTTCTAAAATTACAAGTGAGTGAAATGTAAGAAATACACACAGTCTACTACTGTACGACTCAGTGGTGGGCCGTGCATTTTATACCTGGGCCTTCACTGCTCTGTGCTCTGTCCTGCAGCTGAAACACAGCTACGGTTATTATTTGTTTCGTGACAAAATGAAGCCAACACCTGTAGATAGAGTGCATCTCCTCTCTGCTCTGACTGCAGCTGGGACCGCCGGTGTGTGCTTTGGGGCGGCGGAGGGACTCACGGGAGCTCCCGCTGCTCGTTCACGACAGTGCAGAACGTACGTGCTTTAACGTCAAAACACCAGAAAAGTCTCCAACAACACCAGAAAGAGTCGCTCGATTTGTTACTAGTAGCTTTTGACAAAACAAGTCACCACGAGGGTTTGGAAAGTCACTAGATTTAGCGAGAGTCGTCAAGTTGGCAACACTGGCATCGGCTAAATATGTCCCCAGAGCAACATTGGATGTAACAATGGTTCCTATCACATATAAAACCAAACAAAAATCAATCTTCATAAAAACAAGTTGTACAAATAATAATATATAAACAAGCATATTAAAGCTACTGCAGATGTAAAAACAAAAGCAGTTCACTTACCAGAGCTGCTGTTCACTATTTAAAGACAAAGTGCATCCTCCTTTCTTTGTTCATAGAGTTTAATCTGTTCAGTACATCTGTGCGTTTTAGTTCCAGTAAGAAGTCTTTCTCGATTCAAGTTCGCCAGTGAAGACAGTCGAGCCTCCCCAGTTGTATTTCTTGAATATGTTTTAATGCGTTTGAGGCTGAAAATGTCCGCTCGACAGAGGCAGCAGATATTGGGATTGTCACCGCCCAACATGTCACGCTAGCCCACTGACCAATCACGTATGGCTAGGCCAGCTAGCAGGCTCTGGCACGTCAAAGAATACGCCCAACATGTGACACGAAAGATCTGATTGGTTGAAGACTATGACAATCAACAATATCGTCCCCATTCACATAAACTGCAAAGGGATTCACTTGTGAGTCTGCAGGCCTCTGGCCTCTCTTCTTATCTAGAGACACAGAGGTGATACCTGATTGGATAAAAGCTCTATTTAAAACAAGCTGCACTGGAAGCAGAGCAACTGAGGAAGACAGGAGCTGTGCAATGAGAACATAAGATAATGGGGAAAATATCTTGTTACAGTAGAAACAGACAAGAACGACCAGCTCAGGAGCAAAGCAATATTCTGCTGTGGTAGGCCGTTGTTTTTATAAATGTTTTTATAAATTATAATACATGTAGTGTATTTAAGAAAAATTATTAAATTATAAAATAGCTATAACTTTGTGATTCTGTTTAGGCCAGCAGAGAAGGCCCTGACGGCCCACCACTGGTACGACTGTGTTTTAGGTCATTTTCTACTAGCACTGAAGTTCACTGTGGTATTGAGAAGCATGTTTCACTCCTAGAAAGACATGTTCTAATGTTTACATATCCACTGAGGTGTTTGTTCTCTGTCCTCTTTGCAAAAATACCTTTACATCTAACTTTAAAGCAGGAATCTCTGTATGTTTATTGGTATGTCCTTAGCATATCTCGATAACCCCTCTTGCAATTCATTTCCACCATTTAGAATTGTATCCAAATCTGTTTTACCGCTGCTGCTCCTCCACCAAATTTTGAGCAACCGTCACCCAATTTGGTACAGCACATCTCTGGACCAAGCCAGCAAAAGGTTTTTTGTCTTTTTCTTTTTTCTGTTCCAGACAGTTTTGCTATAGCCGGCCCTAAAAGTTTGCTCCAATGCTGTGGGCAGAACTTACATTACATAAAAATGTAATATCTTCAGGAAGCTATTCGCTATTGGAACTATATTTGGTGGACATTTGTAGATATGATCTCTGAGTGTCTGTGACAAATTTGGTGCCATTTGTCCCAGAGATGGCACTGTAGCAGCGTCATCTAACTATAAAGCAAGGACTCTGTCTGTGTGTTCTTAGCATATCAAGAACCATTTATTTGATCTACTTCCCAATTGGTGGGTGCATTGCTATGAACGCAAGGACACGCAATGTCAATCTGGACACGGGCACGTTCAATATTAATGCAAGTTTAATAAACATGCGCCAGGCGGTGAAGCCGATGTGGAAGTGTCTTAAAACTTACATTCTCTCTACTGGCCACCAGGGGGCAACTGCTCCTGTTGCAAGTCTGATTGTATCGAAGTCTATGAGAAAATGACTCTACTTCTCTAGCAGTGGAGGGGGTGGGGCTTCAGGGCTTTGTAGACTGAGAGGATGAGAGTGGACAAACCAAACGCTGGTTCTCCTACACCCTTGGTACATCGGGGAAGTTTCGGTCGGGTTGCGATTTGCAACCTCACTGCTAGATGCCTGACATCTTATGCTGCGTTCACACCGGTCGCGTTGATTTTTTGACGCACTGCAAAAAAGCGTCCAACGCACTGCACAATCGCGTCCAACGCGCCGCCGGTCGTGTTCACACCAAATGCCGCAAAATCTCGTAGCGCCGGAGAGGGGGCGTGGTTTATCGTCCTGGAAGCCGTTCACCTGGCCGCCATTTCTTTCCGTTGTCAACCGTGAAAGGAATAAGGACAATTGCTGCTTTGTACGTGTTGTGGAAGTCCCTCAAACGTCGGAATGCCAAACGCCGTCATGTCTGGTTCATAATATTGTTCAGAGGAGCTCCGTGGATTGTATCGAGCTGTATTCACTGTGTCTAGCAAGCCACCGGTCGCTGTTTACTACAGCTGTAGGAACACAAAATAAACTGATTTGGCTGTGATTCAACGGCAATAAACCGACAAAAAGGGACTCCGAAATAACTACATAATGATGCCGATTTGTACTTGTCTTCTCCGACAAAAAGGGACTCCGAAATAACTACGTAATGATACCGATTTGTAGGTTACTGGTCTTCTCAATGGAGCTCTGATGGATCGGTGCTAGGCTATGCTAACATCGTAGCAGCTCCACCAGCACTCAATAACGTCACGTAGACGTAAATACGGCAGCGTCTATTCATTGTTTGTACCGTATGGTTTACACACACACATGTATACACATAGTTTGGTCCGGTCTCTGTTGATATGAGGTATCGTAGAGCTCTGGGTGAACACAGACGGCTACAGGATTTATTTCCTGATTCAACAACGGCAGGAAGCCAGTGATGACAGGGGGAGCAACTCAACGCTGATTGGCTATCGCGCCACAGCGTCACGCGATTATGTCGCTGAAGTTGAAAAATTTCAACTCACGCGTTGGCGATTTTGCGGCGTCCAACGCGTCCACCGCGTCCACCGCACTGCAATAACGCGTCCTACGCGCCGCACCATCACAAAATCGCGGCGCGCCAGTCTCATCGCGTCTGTGCATAGACTTTGTATGTAATCTTGACGCTCGTCAAAAAATCAACGCGACCGGTGTGAACGCAGCATTACACACGAGACCTGTAAGTAAAAGTGTTCCATGCATGTGGTTGACCTTTAGTCTGCTAGTTGGGGTAAGGGAAAGTTTGTGGTTTTAGTTAAATATTAAAACACATTCTGCCTCGTGCTACAAGTCACTGCTGACTTTAATATATAACAAAGACCACAATATTTCCCATGAACCAAATGCTGTGAGCTAAACACAGCCAAAGAAACGTTCAGCTGCAACAAGAAGATATTGTAGGGAAAACGAATGAAATATGTTGACAGCAAACATTTTGCTGTTATATTTAGTGTAAACATCTTGCAACTTTGCAGGTGGAGGAGGGTGAAGGCGTCTTTTTCACAGATGACGGAACATATACTGGTCTGTGCTGTATGTTACTCTGCTAATAATTGGGACAATTTCTGAAGGACTAAAAATGAGGATGCGACTGGTATGAATGAATAAATAATGTCTCCTAAATGGCCAAAATGCTGGATTTAATTCAAGGAGTGAACATCTTTAAACTGTGTACTGAGCTGCCCCTGTGTACTGATTGGGAATCAATGGAGAGGAGGACGTCTCAGCCTCTCTGTCCCCGTCCTCCAGTCAAGCACATGAGTTAATTAAGTCTGTAATTACACAGCGTTGTGTTTGTTTACTCCTCCAAATACCAGAATTAGACAAGACATTTCAATGGTGCTCTCTGAAATGTCATGTAATGAGCAGGGCAGCTGACATTTGGACATTAAAAGGTTTTTTTTTTTTGCTCAAATCTGACAGCTTAAGTTGTCGTCGTCTTTAGTTTTGCCCTTTAATGGAAAGATAGGCTTTTGTTTCTCGTCAGTGTCTGTTTGTTTAAGTGTATTTATGGTGGTTCACAGTGATCTATGTCATCTTGAATGGAATGGTGAGATGCGTCGTTCCTGCAAGTTTTAGAAATGCATGATTTAGAAAGTGTTGGAACGCTATTGTGAAATGCATCATTATCCCAAGTTTCATCAAAATCCAATCAGCAGAGACTTGGGTTTCTATGTGACACATTTGACAAATAGAAATGGGCCTCATGGGGGGTGTTTGCTCATTTGTTCCTCTGTTTCTCGTTTTTATATGCATCTTTTTTGGGAGTATTCCTATGGTTTGGTTGCCATTCATTAGTTGTTTTCTTCTGTCATTGGGGTGTCACAGTGGGGGACAAAAGATGGTAAATTCTTCCAGGGTAGAACATTAGAGCGTTAGACTGAAATGTGTGCACAAGCCCCAAGTGTGTAGAAAATTGCCAGAAAACGGCTCCAACAATCTGAACTCCATTGTTTTTCAACTCTCCTGTTTCAACAAAAGTACTGTGTTTCTCTCTATTTCCATGGGAACAATTTGCACTTGACAGAGAGCAAAGGCTCTGCGGTGGAGGAGGGCAGCGAGGGAGGCTGCGTGCTGGCAGGCAGCAGGTGATGTGTCTGCCTCCTGAATGCCTCCACATGCTCTGTGTCCGTGGATTTATGGCCGTGCCACCGTTGGCCCGGATCCCCCGCCAGGCTGGGGGGGTCAGAGGGCACCGCGGTGCCCTGTACAGCCGGCCAGCTGGTCCTGCTCAGCCCTGCCACCCACCAGCTGTAAAACCCCCTCGTTTCACACACGAACACACCCGCACACACACACACACACACACACACACACACACACACACACACACACACACACACACACACACACACACACACATACTTACATACATACATCCACACCTATATACATACATCCTCCCCCATTTTATTCATTTGACTTTAGGTATTAGATACATAAAAGTGTATGATGGTGTTTGTTGGTTGCAATATTACTTGATTTGATCATTTATTATTTTGATTTAATAAACTCTGTTATACTTTAAAGAGCAGTCGTCTGTGATTACTTGTGCATATATGTGTGTAATAAAACTGGATGTAGTAGCCTGTGCTCGAACTTAAACCTTCACTGTCACTGAATGTATAGTCATACTCAGACTATTGACATTATGAGTGACTACTAATTATGAGACTTAGTTTTATCGTTTTGTTATTCGCAGGGTGGTGCCCCGTTGTTAAGTAGAACAATATTTTTTTGTGTTTGTAGAGAGAGAAGTGGAAGAGACCGCCATTCAGTCTCTTGCTCTGTGATCACCTTTACTGTGCTTTAATTAAGCCAAATTCATAATATAGTTGTTCTTCTTTACATATTTTTCTGTCTCTGTTGTCAGACAACTAAACAACGATGAAATTTGATCACAGCTCATAAATACAATGATGACCAGCAGTCAGTAAACTGCTCAACTGCAGATGAAATTATTACTTCACGATCATGACTGACAAAATAAACAAAAGTCCAGGTCAATGACAGCAGCTGTGCTGCGAGATCGGCTATATTGACTCTTAAAATGGGCGATGGCAGATAGATTCATGCTTGTAAAACGAGGAAGATGTCTATGAAAGATGTATATTATAAGTGTGGCTGCTGATGAACAGATGCTCCGCTTCTGAATTGTCTCCAGTGGACATTGAAACTGTGATGGAGCTGTGACTGAGCCAGAGTGCAGCCAGATGCACATTCAGCTCTGACTTTGCAATCCTAGATTGGATACTGATGACTTAGCTTCTAGGTCAAAGACCCCATTTGATAAGACTCTGCTTGTTGGACATGATTTAAGCCTTTGCACACTAATTCTGAATTTTTTGTCCAAAATGTTCACTATTAAAAGTAAAACTGTGGCCTGTGGCTCTTGCTGACATTTGGCTCACTTCTATACTGAATTAAATAGCGAAAATATCATTTCCCATTTTTCTGGGGACCCCCTGGAACTCCCTCAAAGATGGTGGATCTCGGACCCACATCTCTGCATGATAATAATATTGTGGATCCAAATAATATTACCTGAAGACCATTGTTGTCCTTCTTTCAGTGTCATATCCGTCCTCTGGGTGCTATTCTAACCGCGCACATTCATCAGCTAGAACACTGTTTCCCAAACTTATTTTTCTGGGGACCCAATTGTAAATGACAAACCATTGCAACCAAATTCACAATAAACCTTTTCTATAAATTGTGAGAAAAGCAAATGTATGCTAAAATGAACAATTTTGTTCTGCCATTTCAACATCACCTTATATAAGTTTGATAATCGAAAACATATAGCGTAAATTCCGGCATATAAGCCGCTACTTTTTTTCACACGCTTTGAGACTGAGGCTTTTACAACGATGCGGCTAATTGATGGATTTTCATAGGCTAACTAGCTTTGCGCCGCCAAAGTCGGATACGGATGTGTGTTCGAAAACATGAGCTCACACCCGTGCTCGCAACTGGATTGGTCATTACCAGCCATGACG
The DNA here is from genome assembly GCF_949748355.1 of Melanostigma gelatinosum. NCBI lineage: Eukaryota > Metazoa > Chordata > Actinopteri > Perciformes > Zoarcidae > Melanostigma > Melanostigma gelatinosum. Next base: position 24,038,814 of record NC_136642.1, on the reverse strand, counting down.
TCTCCATCCCTGATTCGTCACACTCACTATCACGTGACCCGTACCCGGAAAAAAACAAACAGGCAGGGCGACCAGTAATTCATTTCAACATGGATAACTAATTTCAAGCGTTGCTGCTAGCACAACAGCTAGCAGCTGTTGTGCAGTAAAAGTCTGCATTTCTGTGGAGGAATCAGCTGTTATTGGAGCGATTAGCGAGCACCGTGACCAGCGGCGTCATCAGCCCTATTAAGTGGCCAAGCCAGTTAGCTGTAAATGCTATTCAGAGCTACGAGCTACAACAACAACAGTTATTGCCTCGTTGCTTTTAGATTCTAATAAGAAGACACGCTGCTTCGTTTTACTTCTTCCGTTTGGTAGCCTTGGAGACCTTAGTCTGTAAGTATGTCTGTATGAAGCATGAAAAGATGTACGAAGATATATTATATTCGCTCATGCTAATCGCGGTTAGCATTTCCCTATTAGCGGTAATGTTAAAATTAGCTTAGAAGCTAGCGAGTCGGACATATTACATGATGTTCAGAGAAGAAGACAACTTTAGTACTGTTAAAAGCACTGTTCTAAAAAAAAGCATTTGCGGTATGTATGTAGTTGTGGATGTTACCGTCATTTATTTAATTAAAAGTTAAAAAAAATCTTTCCTGTAACATCTTGCCATTCAACGGGGACACCTGCGGCTTATAGGCAAGTGCAGCTTATTTATGTACATTTTCTTTTTTCTTTTAAAAATGAGCAGGTGCGGCCTATAGTCCGGAAATTACGGTACAACATATTTAGACTAAATAAATGCATTTAGGGGGAGATAATAGGCTCTTGTTTTTACCTCCTAAACAAACAGAATGTACACCAGCCATTCATACGAGATTCAATGTTAAAAGTAAGCTACAATTATTAGAACAATGCCAACATTCAGCTTCCCTCATGTGGCTCAAAAGTGTTCTGCAGATATAAATGTACAATAAAAGTCTATGGAAGACATTTTGCTAATTTATTAGGCAACCCAAATAAAATCTCCTGCGACCCACCTGTGGGTCCCAAGCCAGTGATTGGGAATGACTAAACTGAAGCAAAAATATTCTGTCACCCACATAGTGGTTCCGAACAGAATCCGGTGAAAGGCCGGCCTGCCATAAACAGAAATTAGGGATGAATGTTAGAAAGGTGATACCGGAGTATTGTGGAGGCACTTGTGGCGTTACACACATACACACACACACACAAATGATAATGTGTATGAGGTCAGGGTGCCCCCGGATAATAAATGAGTCTCCAGTGATCAATCCACTCAGATGGTGTGTGTGTGTTTTTACATCTGTATGAATTTGTATATACGAGCCCCCCCCCCCCCCCCCACACACACACACACAGGTCAGTGCCTTAGCCCTAGCATAATAAACAGCGGCTGTGCGTATCCACTTTACAACACGACACTCTCCATTCACAGCGCTGTCATCCTGTAGCCAGTTATCGCCTCCCATAGCGTTCTGCTGACAGACATTTTAAATTAGACTAATAAATTGCCTCGCGCTCTGCCTCGTGCTTTCTAAAAGAGCCCCGTTACTGGGAGACAAATTAGCATGCTGCAGGTATAAAGACAGGATTCTGCACAAAAGGCCATGTTGTTGTTGTTCTTTAGGCGAGGCCTAAATATCCGAATAGAGACGTGAGGGTCGTCCGAGGACGGTTGTACGAACGGAGAGCGGCGATAAGGACAAAAAGGCTTTCATGCATTAATGAGGTGTGGGCGCATCGTCAGTACAGGACAACGCATCCTGCGCTGATAGGATAGATGTGTTTCAAAGTCAGTAAGAATGTGAGAGGATATGTTTGCCTTGTGATCTGAAGCCGGGGATGCTGCTGGCTGACTTCCAGTCAAAGCAGCGGAGAAGCGAGAAGCAGGTTTGAAGTGTCTCTCCGCAGAGCAGGTCCCGTTGACGCGGTGCTTTAGTCTTTCGTTCGGTAGCATTCTTTCAACTCTCTGAGCGAGCCTTAACGTCCCTCTCCAGATGAATTGAGCCGCACTTAAAGCCCAGAGTGGATGGGAAATTAAGCGCCGACACAAAGCGTGGGCAGCTCCACCAAAGCGTGTGACAAAAGTGGAAAGTGTTGTATTTCAAGCCGTATAATGTTTCTCAAAAGTGAGACGATGGTGCCAGTGCAAAAAAAAAGGGAAAGTGAAGAGAGGAAAGGAAAAAGAGAGAAGGAAAAGAAGAAAGAAGAATTTGTACAGCCAGCCAGATAATTGACACTCTCGGAAAACAAGCCAGCACTTCTCTTCCTCTCGCCGGCTGATGCCGTGCTGTTGCCGAACTTATTGTGCCCATTGTGAGTCCACAAAGCAGGGAGGAATGTTTGGCCGGCTCTCTGGGAAACGCCACTTCAGGGCCCACAGCTGTCACAGCCCGGGGACTTGAATTCTGCCACAGGGAGGTTCAATGGCGAGGAGCTGGCAGAGGGAGATATTCTTCTTCAACTTAAGGGTGGCAAGCTGCGAGAGGACTTGATGTGAAAACCAAACCCTGGCTGCTCTGATATTCCGTTAACTCTGCTCACCTCGGTAGCACGCCGTCGCCGTCATTCTCTCCCATCGCTCTGGAGCTCTTTAAAACTTCTCCTCTTCCTCTCGTCCTCCCTATTTTCAAAAGCTCAGTCTCTTTCTGTATTGGGCCTAAAGTTGAATAAACAATCGCCTCTCTGTGAAGAGAGCTTCCCATCCCGCTTCCTAAAGGAATGCTGCCCCCCGTCCTCCGCCTCACCATGGTTACGGGGAATCTGCTGGGAATCACGTTTTTTGCATCAAGGTGAATAAGGGGCACTTACTTGAGAGAGGCTCTAAACACTGCACCAATGTGCATTTTGATTATCCAGCATGCACTCATTTGAATTCAGCCTTTTATTGAATCAGACACTTCATGTTTTGTTTTCAAGGCAGGCAAAATCATGAAATGACAACAAGCAGGTGCAGAGTTGATCTGACATCAGTTAAGTGACATCATTGCCAACAGTGAAAATGATTGGAATCACTTTTATGACACATTAATAATCCACTTTTAAACATCAGCTTTTGATTTAAGTGACGAGAATACCAACACATGTGTTGGAGTGAGCTCTCACTATTAGTCGTAGACTATTTATTTTTATGAAAATATGAGAATTTCTGGTTGAAAGACACTCCAAGGTCAGTTGAATAGCCATCTTGAAACAGGGCCGTCGCCATGTTGTTTTTTGGCATCCAATGAACGGAAGTTACTTAATTTGGAATATGGATTCGTGACGTATTGACGACGGATACGTCTGGTAGCAGCAGCAACCTGTCAATCACATTAAGCCCCGCCCCGTTTGACTCTAAATGGACCATAATGTACGAAATGAACATCATGCTGTACTGAAGAAGACTTGAAACTAGAGATTGAGACATAAACTCATGTTCACAATGTTTACTGAGGGAATAAATCAAGAGAGAACTATACAACCAGAGGAGTCGCCCCCTGATGGTCAGTAGAGAGAATGCAGCTTTAAGACACTTCCGCATCGGCTTCACTCGGCAGAACCGGACGTTGCCGCCTGCTTTCATCCCACATGATCACCTGAGGACCCGTTTTCATCCAGAATTTCCCTGATGATCTCAGCATTAAACAAAAAAGTCCCTTTTAGTCCAACAGCCTTGACATCAAATTCATTTTAAAACCTTGATTCAGTCATTGTGTTGGTCCACAATTGGCTCCAGAACACGTGTGTTTTGGTTGTAGTCTGCATGTTGCAGAGCCTCTTCTCTCATGATGATAATGTCGAACCCTCACGTTCCTCCGTGGTGATCCTGTTTGTGGAGCACAATACGTGTGTGAAACCAACAATGTTTTGGAAACCAGAGAGCCCTGGAGATCTATAAAGTTCAAACACTTCAAGGATGACGGGGGAATCGGAGGGCAAAGGAAACATTGCACCACGCTGTCTCCGTCTATTTGTCTCTGAGCAGCCTTGGACTGCTCTGCTGAGAAGACATCATCTGTCTTCGCTTTAAATCAAGGTAATCACTGAATTCAAAGTAACGGGTAAAATGCTAATGGTGGTAATAGGAGACGTAAAAAGAACCATTGTATAGATATGTATATATTAACAAAAAATAAATCTAAATATTACATTTTAAATCACACTCATGTAAAAAACAGAAGTGCTTATTGTGCAGAAATATGTCCCATGTGACTGATTATATTGTTATATGCGACATTATTACATTGTTAATACTAATTAATGTGTAAGCAGAATTTGAATAAAGAAGAATACAAAGGAGGAAAAATGAGTTTATCAATCCTCTTGGGGAAATGAAGTCATATCACTCCGTTGTTACAAGGTCCTCCTGTGATGGTATTATAATATATTTTGTCGGCTTGGATTTTGGAAATCCTCAGTTTTATTTTGAGAATGCTACATTTCAGTAATTGTTATTAGAAAAAGGCTACGACTTTTTACAACCGCAAATCCCAAATGTACACAGATTTTTAGGAGCATATTTGTTTTTCAATAAACTGCACACGGTACTGTAGTGAATACTTTAAATGAAGGGAAATATAAACCACTCAAGTACAGAAATCCCCCCCCTCACACACACACACACACACACGATAAACACTCGCATATTTCTATAACAAAAATGCAAATCTAATTTTGTGCACTTCCATCTCTCCTTCCTTCCCCCCCCCCCTCCCCCCCCCTCCCTCCCCCGGCTCTAGCTTTGCCATTAGAGCTATTTGCATCTGACAGAGAGGCCATTAGAATAATAATTAGCCTGACCCACCAGAGAGGGAAGGCCTTCGTCAGCTCTACGCAAGCCTGGAGGCGCGCACACACACACAGACACACACTATACTGGCTGAGAGAGAGAGAGAGAGAGAGAGAGAGAGAGAGGGCAAAAGAGAGAGAGAGAGAGGCCAACAGGTATATGTAATTCCATTAGCCAAATACATCTCCGCAATCAATCTGCACAAACAAGGTTTCTGGGCTTTTTGTTTTTCCCCAGGTGGGCTGGAGTGTTTGTGCATAAGTTTCTTTTCTTTCTTTCTGTGTGCGTGTGTGTGTGTGTGTTGCAAGAAAAAAAAAAACAAGCGAGAAAGCTTTCAGTTTCGTTTCGGGGGGGGACCGAAGAGAATGCAAGAAAGTGCAGCATGACTCGTCAGAAAATCTCCCTGAAATCACTAATGCATACTTACTGCATGATTATTTTTATAATTTTTCCACGGAATTACTGAACTGCTAGTACTCCATACTGGCAGCAGAACGCACTCCTGGTAAATGGGATGTCACATGCTTTTAGCGGCCACGTGCTAATGTGTCCAATTTCCAGGCTCATTATGGCATTAGTGTCCAAATACTCTGGCCTGGGTGGTGATTATTCACATTGAAGGCCGAGAGAATCTCCACTAATTAGCTGTGTTTGAGTATCGCAGAGACCAGAACCCTGTTTTTATCGAATGTCATCGTGTGTCCTTGACAGACTTTGAGGTTTAACTGACTACGTGTGCATTAGATGCAAAGAAGCCCTTTCCTGCAGCAGTAGCACCCTGTACACAGTTTAAGGTTTCTATTGGCTATTACCTGCAGGCTGCACCTATTTATCACGATAAATGACTGCATAAAATCTCACCAAAGTATGTGAAGTGACTCCAGCACCACAGGAACTATGCCAATTGAAAGTCCAATTGTGATCCTTTGTCAAGGTGGACACACAAATCCCCAGCTTCAACAGAGAGATGTTTTAATCAGTGTGTGTGGAAGAGGTCAGGGTGGATGGCCAAACACAGGACAGTCACCTGTGGACTTTCAACCTAAACCGCAACAATGTTTTTAAACCTATGTGGGCTACGTAACATGTTAAACAACAAAAACCTAGTTCTTTTAACACAAATGGATTTAACTTACGCGGGGTATGTAAGATGTTCCATGACAAACATAGCTCTTTTAACGCAAACCATGCTTTACAAACGTACAAACGTTAGGTTTAAGAAACTGTTTCCGTTTTGGTGGCACGTTATTTTATCACATTAGGTGCAACACGTAATCCGCCGCAAAGAGGTTAAGTTGCACGTAATGTGAAAGGGGTTGGCTCATAATGACAAACTCACAAGTCCTCCAAATGAATCATTTTGTGATCTGATGCCCTTATTGACAGGACCACGTTGTCTGTCGGTGCCTAAACACCATGTTCAAGGTTTAGTTCGGTTGAAACAAACTAAATTACCGTCTATACCTCGCGACAATAGTGGAGCATTTAGCAGCTACAGAGACAGATATTTTATCGGTATTTTCCTCCACTAAAAACAGAGTGAATATTGGAACTATGTGTCACAATCTGGCTCTGGGTCCAGATGACTCAAACGTTTTGGAGACTGGACTGATTTTGTGATATGGGTTTTGCATTTGTTGTGTTTATCCTTCGACGCATTTCCTAAATTAGTCCTCATACCTAAACATAACAGACACAATGTCAAACATGTGGTTAACGTTGTTAAATGGTTCGAGTTTGGTTCGGTCTTTGGTCAGGTTAGCAACATAAAAAGGTAATGCTACTTCAAATGTAATGTTGTCGTATACATGAAAGGTCACTACCTACAATTTGGTAAAGAACATATAGAATTTGGTCAGTACACTATTTCTATCTTTGTTCCAGGGATCAGCGAACCCTCAGTGTTAAGGAAACGGAGTGAATGGCATTTAAAAATGTACGATTTTGGTTGCAAAACGCATGAAAATATGAATTAACAGTCTGAACATTTCTTTCTTTGGACCATGGTCACTTGGCAGAGGCAACAAGCATGTGTTTTTAGTTTGTTAAATGATTCAGGTATGCTTGAATCTATTGTGCGATTTCATGCTAACACACAAAAGCAGGACATACTTTAGTTGAAGTCCAACACACACACACGCGTCGTGTCCTTTGGCATCTTTAGATAAAGAGGATCGCAACCCAGGACCTTCAGGGAAAGCCGCCTGGTGCGAGAGGGAACCAATCAGAGCATCCCTCACAGGCCTCCTCAAGAGGAATGTGTGTGTGTGTGCAATGAGAACCTCCATCTGTCTAGTGGCTATGGTGTATATACAGTATGCATGCATGAATCCTTGCATATGTTTTTGTGTGTGCAGGTAAGTCTGGCCTTATGCCGTCTGGCTGTGTGTGTGTGTGTGTGGAGTAAATGCACCGACATTTGCACGCATGTGTGTGCGCATTAAGTATGTACATGTGCAAACATCTAGTTAGTATCGTTTCCAGTGTACACATGCATGCCTGTGTGTAGCAGACTGCTGCGTGTCGTTGTATTTACGTGTGTGTGTGTGTGTGGTTGCTGCAGGCAGGTTGAAGATTGTCTCCCCCCCGAGGGCCTCTCTCTCCCTGCAGCATGTGGGAACCGTGGCGCGTTGCCAGGATACAAGCCCCTCGTCTGTACTGACAAGAAGACATGAAGAGCAAAGATTAATTATTTACAAGCAGACCCCTGTACGCCGCGTCTGGCTTGGCACTTCTCCTGCATTAAATGTCACTATCTATGAGGCCGTCCGTTTTATTGCTTATTCTGGTGAGGCACTATGGAAAATCTGTTGCGTCGCCCCGAATACTGTCATATAGAATTTCAGCAATTATTCCGTTTTAATAAGGCTGTTTTATATCTCAATAACCAGCTATGACCATGCTTTTCTTTTTCTTTTAAAGACGTCTCTGCACAAAAGCTCATTTTAAAGACCAGAATGCTCTCTGCTCGTTCTCTCAGCTATTTCCAGTATGGTCGCATGCACGCTGGGATCAGCAGTGTCCTCTGGGCAGCAATGCGGACGAAAACACACCAATACTGTAAAAGTGAAACAGTATCAGATGCATATACAGTATATTGCAGTATTATTAAGTTGTTGTGGTTGTGACAGAGCTGGAAGTGAAGGCATCTGCTTCAACCCTGAGCTGCTCCTTTGTTCTCATTCCTACCAGCTCTTTGTTGTGCTGCTGACTGTCTGTCTGCTTGTCTGTCTCTCGCTGTCTGTCTGTCTGTCTGTAGCCGGCCAGGGTTTATTTGCATTCCTCAAGCACATCCATATTCATGATGGAAGCGGGTCACTCCACGTGGAGGTGTGTGTGTGCGTGTGTGTGTGTGTGTGTGTGCGCGTGCAGGATTTAATTGGGCTGCGGTCAGAGGGATCCTCCACACTGAGTCCCAGGTGGAGAGGGAGCAGGGATCCCACTGTTCAGAGCATTATGCATGTTTTCCATTGTTTCCCTGCTCGCTCCTCCCGTACGCGTCGAGCGCTCCCGCAGCGACGGCACAAGACGCCTTTTCATCAGGCTGAATTCGGTCTGATCCGGCGCTAATTCCGCTCATATCTGACGAATTGATTTCAAGGACCACATGCTGAGAAAGATGTATCTCGCTGTGTTGTTCAAAGGGGAGGGAGGGGGCAGGCGGAGGCGGTGGGACAATAAGGCACAACATATTTTAGCAAACACTGTGGGTTATTATTGGCTCATTTGCAATTGTGGATTTTTTTTTTTTTGTTGAGAAACAGGAATATTAAATGCAAATCTCTAAATGTACTGCATGAAATAACGACTAGTATTCAACATGTTACCCTTTTTTAAAATGGCACGCATCACAAAAAGCAAAGCCACCTTCCCGCCCTGCAAGCGTGTGTGGCTTTGTGCAAGGGTCTTTTATTATCATCACCAATGTAATTGGACTGTTGTTGTTGAAGGACGGAGGACGAGAAGAAGAAGAAAAAAAAGGGATCAGGCTGTGAGATATAAAGTACGTGCCGAGCATTGAAGCCCAGCCCACTTCTCTCCTTTCTATTTCCCCGCCAGTCTGTGTGACTTCCTTACATGATGGGGCTATTGTATCCCCTTAACCCCCCTGTATGTCACATGTCAGGAGACACAATCGCCGCTGCAGCCTCCTTCAACCCCGAAGTGGAAATGAGCATCAACGGCGGGCTGGGATTGTATTGCAGAACAAGGCTCATTACGGAGGTCAGCCGCTCGGGCTCACACCGATCAACGGTCTGGGGAATGGAGGACAGAGCCTGCTTTGGTTCTAACATGACGATTGCAGGTCAATGAATATGTGTCAGGTGTTCTTAATATTGATAAATGATCAGATAAATCTGTCTTTTAACGGTGACATAAGAGTAAGCCTTTTGTATTTGTGTAACGCTGCAGGATGATGGTGTAAGGAAATTACTCGGAGAAAGATGGGCAAAAAGGAGGTTGGGTTATTTCTATTTTAATTTGGGGGGGGGGGTAAAGAAAGGGTAGTCTGAAAGATTTTGAACAGCAGAAGAGTGTTTCTTTTTATTTTGAGACAATGAAACAGAACAGGAGAGCAACGTGCACATATCTTCAAATGAATTGCACACATTTGGTATGCTGAGAATGCTTAGTGAGCAATAATCCGATAAATCTACTCCGACACAATTCATAGCCGGCCACTCGCAACCTAAACACGACCTAAACCTAAACACGAGCTCAGGGCGATCATTCCTCTACAAGTTCATCAGAAGATCCGTACAATAACCTCTTGTGAGGATTCCTGGAGAGTAATTTGATTTTTGTTTTGTTGTTGCACGTTTGGCTTGTACATTAAGGCGATTGTGTCACATACAAAGTGACACTTAGCTAACACCAAGAATACATCGCTTTGGATCCACACTTGAACAGGAGGCCAGAATGTTGTTGTTGTTGATCAGTGGACACGACCACAATAAATGCAAACACATGCCAGGTTGTTTTTGGCACACGGCAGAACACGAATCATCATATTTACTTGTTGTATTACCTTGTGTGTCATATGATTTATTTACTCTGGGGATTTATTTGGCATTGTACAAAACAACACGTGTTGAATATTCATTGTAGTAAGAAGGCGCTAAGAATGGATGTTGGTTGATTCCAAAGTATTTTGGTTCGCTATTCAAAGACCTGCATAATGTTTCCAACAATAAAATCATCAACGTTCTGGAGCGCTCAAAAGAGAGGCCTTACACGGAGAGGTTCTTCATTTCAATGTTCTCTTGCTGACATGTCTACTGCAGCCTTCCTTTCAGCTGCTGCCTGTGGTAACAACTGCTCAGGTAGAGGCTCTTGGCTCTTGGTTCAGCTTTAGCTTTTACGATGATGTGAGCATTTTGGAGATTTTTGTTTTTTCTCTACGTCTACGTCAAGGTAAGTGCCAATTGAATTTTTTTTATTGAGCTAGGGAAGGCCCTGCTTTGTTTTAAAAAGTGAACCATATGTTTCATTTCCATACAGTCTCTTTATTATGAACTCACTTTCTCCCAGAAACACAGCTGTTACAGGTATCCGCCCTCAAACTGCCTCTGTGACAAACGGTGAAACTACACAGGAAATACCCAATACCCCTCCTCCTGCCAAATACCCAAGCTGTGCATATTATGACGCCGCCTCTAGGTAATTTCACGTGAAACGCTCACAGTAGGTCTTAAAACAATTAGCGGCTTTTGTTTGATGGGGGGAAAGAAAGAGAGTCCACGAGAACTGATTATTGCGATGGGATTTTATATTGCTTTTTAAAAACCAATTAACTCCTGAGAGCTTAGTGGCTTCTTTCGACAAACGGCACGTCGTTAAAGTATTGTTGAGAAACATTGTTGGGCGTGATAATTGGCATCCATTGAGAGCGGCCCTGGCAGACTCTTAGAAAAGGGTCTCGGCGAACAATCAAGACACTCAGAGACAGAAGCCTGAGTTGGCATTTCTCTGGCCTTTCCCCCCCCCCTCATCGCAGATTCTCTCTCGCAGCCATTCCTCAATCCTTATCTCTGCTCCAGCGCTGCAAATGCTCACACTTAACGGGCAAACTGAAAGAATACCTCCGTTGTAGCCGTTTGACACACAGCACCAGTGACATTAGGTGCGCGTATTGTCCGTTCCCTCTTGACATTGAATTTTAAAAGAGCTGTTTGAATCATCCCGCTGTTTCATACATTTCCTAACAAGTTGCGGAGATATTCTCATTGTCCGGCGAGAGTACCGCAAATGTCAGCAGTCTTTTTCTTTTCCTTTCCTTTTTTGAAAAAAAGAGTCCTGATACAATCTACGGTCCTAAAAACGTCAGCAGTCTTTTAATTTTATCTTTTTGGGGTTTTCTTTTGGTTGGCCATGGCCAGATGTTTAAAAGGCATCCTAGAAATACAAGAATACAAAAAACATATACATATATATAATAGTCTAGCTCAGTGGTTCTCAAACTGTGGGGCGCGGTGGTATTACAGGTGGGGTATTTCAAAAAAAATAAAAAATCTTTAAAAAAAAAGGAATTAATAAATACGTGGCGGAATGCCTGTACTTTCGTGTAAATGTCACGTTACGCCGTTAACAGGTTACGCTTGCGCAGGCGCGGCGGCCATGATCCTTGGCGACTCACATGTGTGGCTTAGTGTTCCAAATGAAGAGACATTTGGCGGGACCAGAAAAGCAACCGCAAGCGATGCATCCGAGATGAACAGCAAGCAGCCAAGAAGAACATATGATGAGGCCTCTCTTGCTCTGGGTTTCACAGGGAACGCGGTAGGAGATGAGGAGACCAGTCTGTGTTTTATGTCTGAAAACTAGCTGCGGTTAGTATGAAACTTGTTTAGTTTAGTTTTTCACAGGTTGCACTTTATTGTTGTCTTGAAAAGATGTTTAGTGCAAAACAGGTTAATTGCAGCCAATTGCAATAAGCTATTTTTTGCTAAATTGTAGTTCTTTTTGCAGATATAACTTTATTTGCATTGTTCTAACAAAGTGATTGCACATTGTATTTGTTTTTGTCTGATGGAGAAATCTGGTTTACTTAAGTGATTGCAATTTTCTTTATTCTATTATTTGAAAAAGCACAGACGGAGTCACAAAATGTTGTTTCAATAAAAATTCAACATAGACCATTTTGTTGGGGCGGTGGGGCATGAACATTTTTTTTCCTCCAAAGTGGGGCGCGACAGAAAAAGTTTGAGAACCACTGGTCTAGCTGATCAAGTTGAGAAGAAGGCAATTAATATCCTAATGCTGACGTATTTGTTTATCAATGAGCCACAGTTTTTGGAGATCTGTGCAGCAGGGTGAACAGGCTGGTGGGTTGATGATACCGTGGTGACGCCAACTCGGAATCTGCGAGGAATCTGGGTGTGACCCTGGACGACCAACTGTAGTCCTCAGTAAACATTGCATCGGTTACACGCTCCTGCAGATTCCTGCTCTACAACATCAGGAGGATTCGCCCCTTCCTCACTGACGAGACGGTGCAGGTGCTCATCCAGGCTCTGGTCATCTCCCGCCTGGACTACTGCAACTCTCTACTTGCCGGAGCCCCGGCGTCGGCCATCAGACCTCTGGAGCTTGTCCAGAAAGCTGCAGCTCGCCTGGTGTTCAATCGCCCCAAGTTCTCCCACAGAACTTCCCTTCGCCGTTCTCTACACTGGCTCCCTGTAAGAGCTCGCATCCAGTGTAAGACTCTGGTGCTAGCCTACAGGGCAGTGAAAGGAACAGCTCCTTCCTATCTCCAGGCCATGATCAAGCCCTACACCCCCGCCCGACCTCTTCGCTCTGCTGCCTCGGGGCGATTGGTTGGCCTGTCGCTCAGAGGTCCCTGCGGCCGATCGACCCGGTCACGGCTGTTTTCTGTCCTGGCCCCTCAGTGGTGGAATGAACTCCCCACTGACGTCAGGACAGCAGAGTTGCTGCCCATCTTTCGGCGCATGCTGAAAACTCACCTCTTCAAGAAGTACAGAGCCTTCCACTCAGCACTTATTGTATTCATACTAGTTTGTTGCACTTATTGTATTTGTATTCGTTTGTTTCTGCACTGTACTCTTGCTCTGGTTTATGCTCTTAGATGCTTGTTTAAAAAAGGAGATGCACTTATGACTACTGGTGACTGGTAGTTCTCTTGAATACCTATGTTGAATACACTTATTGTAAGTCGCTTTTGGATAAAAGCGTCTAAATGATTGTAATATAATGTAATGTAATGAGTTTTGTCTTTTAATGTCCTTTGGGCTCTTCGCAGGCACCTCTTATCATCAATATCGCCGATGTTTGGTAGATGGGTAACAATGATGTTCCTTGCGGTATGTATCGCCCGCTGTAGAGCTCTCCTGTCCTGGGCCGGGCACCATTTCCAGTCAGGATGCTTTGTATTGCTCTTCTTTAAAAGTGAACAAGAGCAAAGGAATATTGTTTTTAACATTCCCTTGTTTCTCAAAATTTCCTGTTCGAAATTCAAGAATAACATGTCATTTAAAAACACTCCAATCAACCAACCTGACATAAGTCTCCACACACTCAACCTTCCTTTAGGAAATGGAACAACAATCCGTTTTAGAATGTGGGGGTTCACACTGACAGAGTTGGAATAGGTGATCACTAAAAGCTGCTTCGGCACACTGAAGCTGATTGGATGGATGGAGAACACCCTCCCCCCCCCCACACACACACACACACACACACACAGAGACACAGACACACACCTGCTGGATTGCTCTCCATCTCTAATCGAACGGACATGTCGAGCTGCTCTCTGGAGCTTTCTGAGGCCCGGACTCTCTGTCTATAGAACATCAGACAGACAGACAGACGTTCTCCTGGGAACTCTGAGACACAACAGACACTTTCCTCCCATCTTCACTCGATGTACTTCCCATCCTTTTAAACGAGCCTCATCTAATGTAACTAATGACAATATCTATCCTTGTAATGGGGATTATTGTCGGTGTTATTGGAGCATTTCGATCATAGTTATTCATTTTTCCCAGAAATATACAGTTCACCTGAAAACCGTATTCATCATGCAGTAAATACACATTTACCTTCCCCATCTCCAAAACTGTCCCTCTACTGACCTGCTAGTGCCACCCAAAAGGAACAAATAGAGTTACTACCCAAACTATACATACAGTACATATGTATTTCTCCAACATCTACATACACACATTCCTACTGTATTTATAGACATACACAGGCAAAACAACACCCCAAAAATGAACTTGTAGTTGCACAAAACACATCCAAAAAAAACCCTGTATGTCTAAATTCACAATATCTGCATATATTGTGCATTCCAACCCACAAAACTGTACTTGTACATATGTTTTAACACCACTCGTGTGTTTGCACAGCCGAGGGCACTTTTTTCTCTTCATCTGTATTCGGTTCACACTTTTCTAAATGTTCCAATGTGCTTTTCTCTTGCTTCTTTTCTCTGCTCAGACCTGCTCTGTTGACTCATGCTCGTCGTGTTTCTCAACAGCAAATGTTTTTCATGTATGCTAATACATTTAACACTGAGTGCTTCAGTCTGCTTTCAGTTACATGCCTTCTCCTTTTGCACCTCTTTCTGAAGTGCACGCTGAAAGAGAATCTACTGAACAGTAAGAAGAGGAGACGGGTGATCAAACATGAGTATTTGAGCGGGAATGATGTATTTTAATCAGGTTATAATAAACAATCTGTAAATCTACGATGGTCAGAACCGGATTAAATGTTTGCATCTTAACAACATCAGATGTGTTCCATTCAAATCATTTGGATTAAAAGGTAATCTCGGATGTGTGCCGTCTCGTGAATTCAACAACTTTCCCCCGTCTCAAGTCAAGGAAACAATATTCCTTTGTGCTGCAAGTACTGTGTAATGAACCCAAAGGCGTTTTCTGGTGGCTGAACCTACTGAGAGGAAAGAGATGAAGAAAAGATAAAGACGCAAAATAAAAACCACAGCGAATAAGAAGTGGTAAGAAAAAAAAACAGGACTTTGAACACACCAAAAGTTTGCATTAAAGAGTCTTGCATTAAAAAGACATGAAAAATCCTGTTGTTTGCTTGAAGAAAATGGGCTTCTCTTTTTTTTTGATTGCGGCTTTGATCAGAGTGACACGAACGGATCCAGAGAGAGAGACAGAAAAACAACAACAACAAGAAAAAAAGAAACTGATTGACAGCTTTAATTAAGAAAAGCAGCGCGGGCTCTGTGCATTTCCTCCCGCGGCCTCTGGGGCCCGAGCAGCGGTAACGGGGAAAACAATACCTGATTTTTAAAACACATTATCTATTCTCCGAGCGGTTGCATTCGTGTATGTTTGTGTAGGATTTTTTTTTTAATGAGGACTTTAAATTTGCTGAGCTAAATCAAACTGTAATCCATGCTGCTTGATCGTGTGGAGACAGCACCTAAAACACTGTATTCTCTTAAGGACATTAGTGAGATACCAGATGCTTCTCTCACAGTTTCACCGTGATATCTGTATAGAGAATGTTCACCGTCAATACACATGTGATATGACAGCAACAAGTTGACAATTAATTCCCTCATTCGGAGGGGTGAATGTATCAGCTGCTCCATTTGAATCATTTCATTCTACAAATAAGATATGTGTGAGTGGGAGACCTTTATCCATGAGAATCTAGTGCTGTGACTACAGAATCTGTTATTCTCCTCCCCGGCTTTGAAACAGACCTTCATGCCGAGGAATGAAATGAACAGATAATCAGCCTTCAACTGAATAAATACAAAATATTTAGGCTCTTTCTTTGTGGTGTCTGGCTGTACTCCACCGATTTTACACTGGTCCATCTGTTTATTTGTTACATTTGTCAGATAAAAAGAAAAGGCTTTTACATATAGACATGGGCATTTACCAGGCAAGAAGGGACAGCAAAGAGGAGAGATGCAACTGAATAGCATTATGGGATATGTAGGAATAAAGGGACGATATCTCAGCCAATGCTCCTTTGATCAGTTTCTTGTGAGTATACGTACGGCCTTTAAGGTCAGAACAAAATTGCTCGAGTTCCCTTTTTAATATTCGTCATTTGTCCAACTTTTTGCCTAATATGGACATGAAATCGTGAGCATTTCACAAGGAGCTTTCATTCAACATCAAGCTTTTCATTTTCATGAGCCTTTCTACGGGAGAATATTTTTTTTAAATCAGAGAATTTGACCTGATCTATATTAATATGGTCTGCCGCTTATTTTGAGGCATAACATGACATCTTCATACGAGCTGATGTATGTATATTTTTGGGATTCTAAAACATTAGTTTCTTCCTCATTTGAAGGTGAAATTGCTTCTAAAACAGCCGTGTGTTTCATTTAAAACAGATCACATTCATCATGAACAGGACTGTTTTTGACTTTAGAGTATATTACCTGTGAGGAGCCGTGTTGGTCAGCGTTTTGTTGTGTGCAGCAGCTTTCCGTCAGCAGATTCCTCATTGCTGCAGACATTTCTCTGAACGGTAACCTTTAAACAGCAAGGAGTCGTTACAAGAAACAAGACTAAAGGACCAGTAAGAGGGGCACAAGTACCAGGACGATGGAAACAGGGTGACACTGGACTCCTGTATGTGCTTTCAGTGCAGCATCCCCTCCATCTAGATCATTACGTGCAGCTCGGGGGGGGCGGGGGGGGGTTGGTGTTCGGGGTAACAGCCACTGATTATGGTGTAAGGGAGCGGAAATGGCAAGCAGGCATTAGCGCACAGCGACATTAGGGTCGTCCCAGACAGCCTGTTAGCTGAAGTGGGTTTTAATTAGCTATTTTCCAGTTAGTAAATGGTGGAATTATCAGTGGCCCCAAAAACAAGACTGAAAAGTGGGTTTGCAGTCAACACACACGCAGCACAAAAACACACAGTCACTCACATGCGTTCACCTTACTTGCGTACTTGCATGTGCATGCATGAGCCCAGTCACACACACTACCTGACGCACACACACACACGTATACAAAGGCTGCGGAGTACAAAGGCAAACACTCCAAGTAAATGACAGATACAGGCGTATCATATTAGCATAATGCGTGGCTCACAAATGGAAAAACCTATTATCGAGTTTTAGGGACAAAGACATTTCACCTGCCTCCAAACAAATCAGAGCTCGCTCAGAGAATTCTATGCTTACTGTAAGTGTTTATAAATGCAAGATTGCTTTCAATTGCAGCCCATTCAGCCGGTGAACGGAAGGCACTCCTGGGTTTCTTCTCCTCCTTTATGGACCTACTCCGAGCCGTCATGGCCGAGGCCGTCGCATCAGGATGATAACAGAAAGCGGAGGTTATTAGCCAGCTTTTTAATTAGATTCTGCCCTTCCAACCCAGTCTTGTCCCCTCTTTCTTTTTATACGTGGGCGCACCGCGGAGGCATTATTAATATTTAGATGAGAAGCCCCTGCCTCTTGCCTCGGAGCAGCCTCCCCCCAGTAGCGTCGGATGGTTGGATGGAGGGAGGGATGAATTCCCCTGATGGCCCTTCATCTCTGCTGCTGCCACGGCCGTGCAGCTTCTCTAATAGGGGAGAAGTGGATTCGGGCTGTTTGTCGTGCAGCTATATCATGTGGTGCCGTGCAGGAATTCTACTACAATACTGTTAAAATTAGCTCTGTATTATGGCATTACTATGCTGTGTGTGGGTGGGTTTTATTTTATTTTTGTATTCTTCTGGATCACTGGCCCACATGACATGACACCATGTTGAGATATTTCTAACACTGCTACAGTGATGCTTGATAACAGACAAATGACATGGATTTTTGAACAATCACAAATATTAGCATAATAAAAAAAGTCATATATATTATATAATCCGTTATAATTTCAGTGTTTTCTTTTTTATTAATGATATATTATTGCCTTATTATGAAGATCATGTTTTTGGATGTTTGTGTTTGTGCATCTCTGTGTCTGTCTGTCTGTCCACGGCTAATCTCGCATACTACTGGACCATCAGCCCAATCATTTCTGTGCTCATTTATGACGGAATGCTCACGGACCGAGGTGATTCACATTTTAAAAAAACTATTTTATTGACTGTTTAATACTGTCATTGATTCCTGACTCCTCACTACTCTTAGCCGGCCGATAGGGGCCGCAAGTGATCAACAACTGCTTCCCTTGATTTGCGCGCCAGGGTAAGACAATGTATAACTATCGCTCAGCAAATGAAACAACTGAACCGAGCGCTGACTACAAAGGAGCACGTCTTCTTGTGTTGGTTGCAGTGGCGGACCGTGCATTTTATACCTGGGCCATAACTGCTGTCCTACAGTTATTATTTGTTTTGTGTCAAAATGAAGCTCAATGCCGATAAATACACTGACCAAACAAAAATCCATCTTCATAAAAACAAGTTGTACAAATAATAATATACAAACAAGCATATTAAAGCTACTGCAGATATAAAAACAAAAGCAGTTCACTTACCAGAGCTGCTGTTCACTATTTAAAGACAAAGTCCATCCTCCTTTCTTTGTTAATAAAGAGTTTAATCTCACGGTTGTTCAGTACATCCGTGCGTTTTAGTTCCAGTAAGAAGTCTTTCTCGATTCATGGACGCCAGTGAAGACAGTCGAGCCTCCCCAGTTGTATTCCTTGAATACGTTTTAATGTGTTTGATTGCTGAAAATGTCCGCTCGACAGAGGCAGCAGATTTTGGGATTGTCACCGCCCGACACGTCAGGCTAGCCCACTGACCAATCACGTATGGCTAGGCCAGCTAGCAGCTCTGACATGTCAAAGAATACGCCCAACATGTCAAACTAAAGATCTGATTGGTTGAAGACTATGACAATCAACAATATTGTCCCCATTCACTTAAACTGCAAAGGAATTCACTTGTGAGTCTGCAGACCTCTGGCTCTGTTCTTACCTAGAGACACAGAGGTGAGATCTGATTGGATAAAAGCTCTACTTAAAACAAGCTGCACTGGAAGCAGAGCAACTGAGGAAGACAGGAGCTGTGCAATGAGAAAATAAGATAATGGGAAAAATATTATAATACATGTACTGTATTTATGAAAAATTATTATATTATAAAATAGCTATAACTTTGTGACTATGTCTAGGCCAGCAGAGAAGGCCTTGCTGGCCCTGACGGCCCACCACTGGTTGGTTGTAAATATCACTTGCACAAATTTTTTTTTTGAAGCAACTTTCAATAATTTACACAAAATACTTTACAAAATAAATCAAAAAATCGGTGTAAACACTGTAAAATCAGTAGTATCTATAGCTGTCAAATAATGCAGTCTCGAAAAATACAATATTTCCCTCTGAAATCTCATCTTGGAAACAAAGAGGAAGTAGCATAATATGGAAGTACAAATGTGTCAAAATTGCAGTACCTTATTTGGGTAAATATAGTTGTACGTCACTTTCCAGCACTGCTTAGGGGTGGGCTATGAAGGCAAATCACTGTCAAAATCCGAGAGCGCAAATGAGATCCATGCGCCCGTGAAAATCAAACAGCCGCTCACGTATTTTACTTTGACTCCGCGAGCAAAATTCACTCTCGCGAGAGCAAAAGCCGCTCGCGGAGCTTAAACCTGCTCGCTCGCAAAACTTTAACCCGCTCGCTCGCGAGTAGTTTTTCTTTTTGACAGTAAGTGGGCGGGCCCAGTCGCCATTGTATCTCTACATCTAATTGGTTACAATCCTTGTGTTGGGATAAACCGGATATCACTCTGACTCAGACGCTCGGGGGAGATTTTCAGATTGCAGGTCAGGGGAAAATAATGTACATTTTACTGCACGGGTACTTTTACTTTCTGCACTTAAAGTAGATTTTGCTGATAATAACATTGACTAAGGTTTTGAATGCAGGTATTTTACTCGTAGTGGATTATTGTTTCAATAGTATGGTATTAGTACGTTTACTGCAGTGAAGGATCTGAATACTTTTTCATCCCCTTATTACTTGTCAGTGATTTAACAGTTAATATACAAACGGTGGGACCTAATCTTGGCTCCAGATCTTTGAGCAGGTCCAAATTGTTGCTCATATTATATACAACTATATTATATCTCTTCTGTAACCACAACAGTATGATTAAATATGATCACATCATGTTTAAATCAATTAAGATCAAAGAGTTTCTTTGAGCTATTTGTCACAAGAGGTTTGAGTATCAAACACACATTGTCAGTAATACAATGATGGAGTGAATTTAAACTAATCTGAGCAACTTGACTTTAACACGTTTTTAATTATTATATTTAACAACTCTATTAACATAATTTGTATTTCATCAGCCTCTACAGTCTGAAAAGTTTACAAAACCTGTCGGACAAATGTAGAACACCTTGAGATGTAGTGGAGTAGTGTCTAGTGGCGGATTGAAAACCACCTCCATCAGAACTAGCGTCTGCGTCAGAGTGATATCCGGTCTATCCCGAGACGAGGATTGTAACCAATTAGATGTAGAGATACAATGGCGACTGGGTCCGCCCACTTACTGTCAAAAAGAAAAACTACTCGCGAGCCAGCAGGTAAAAGACTCACGAGCGAGCAGCTTAAAGTTTCGCGAGCGTGCGGATTTAAGCTTGCACTCTCGGATTTTGACAGTGATTTGCCTTCATAGTGGGCAATATAACTGAAATCAATATCAAATTATAAATAGAAAAGAATAGAATATGTTCAAATGTTGACATATATCTCATCAAATTGAGGATCAGTTGTGTTTTTGTAATGCAGATAAAGTAACACCGAAAGCAACAACTTTGATAATGCATGTTGTTGGTTTTCATGTAGAATATTATCATTTTCTGTGCTCACATGTACTGTAAAAACAGCTAGATGTATTGAAGAGAAGAGGTCTAAATATTCATAAATACTCATAGCATTCATAAATGCGTCAGCCAGACAACCCAAGGACATTTCAATCACATTAACACTGAGGTGTGCTAATCAGGCAAACAAACACTGTGTGTGAGTTCAAAGGAAAAGAGTTTGCAACAGACCGCAGAAAGTCCCGAGGCTTTGTTTCACTCTTGAGCAGACTTATTGGAGTGAAGGTAGTTTTAGGGAACCGAAGCTGAACAAACATCTGAAGCCTTTTCAAAATGAATAACAATTAGGTGATTCAAAAAAGAAAAAGTGTCCCAGTCCAAATGGTGTGTAGGAGAGACATCTGTTTCTGCAGGTTAGCTGAGGTGAATCCAGCGGGATGGAGACAAACTCCCTGTTGTTACAATGTAGCTGTCGACTTTCTTGTTTCACAACTTTCCCAGGGCCCGGCTGTACGCATCAGGTTGCTTTTACACTTATTCCAGTTTTAAAAGTGATAACAGTATAACAACAAACAGACACTCAGGTGATCAGTGATGCCCAATGGCTACCAGATGCTTGATTCCTTTTCAATAACTGTGGACAGAAATATCTAATAAACAAAAAGAAACGATGTCATGTTCTGCAGTTTAATAACATACAGTGTGTCAATGTACAGCAGGTCAAGGCTCACAGCTGGAGGGTGGGGATAAATGAATAAGTGGAGTCGGCAACACACTCTTTATCTGCAGTGGCCTACGGTTACCAATAGACGCCTTGCTCACCTAGCTTTTTCCAGAATGAAATGATAGCAATTAGACTAGATTTAGGATGTAATATCCAAACGTTAAAATGTCACAAGTTACAGCACGCTGAATGAATAAACTCACCAGCTCAGGGTAAGTACCCTGAGCTTTCCACTTAAGTTTAAGTTTATTGTCATATACATTTACACATATACGAAATGTGTCCTCTGCATTTAACCCATCCCTAGCTTATTGGGAGCAGTGGGCAGCTGAGAAGCACTTATTGTATTTGTATTCGTTTGTTTCTGCACTCTTGCTCTGGTTTATGCTCTGAGATGCTTGTGTAAACACGGAGATGCACTTATGACTACTGGTGACTAGTAGTTCTCTTGAATACCTATGTTGAATACACTTATTGTAAGTCACTTTGGATAAAAGCATCTGCTAAATGACTGTAATGTAATGTAATTATGAAAAAAAAATGTTTTGGTATCAAAGTGGTTGGGGCATTAATATATAAAGAGAACAGGATGCGTGTCTGAGGTGGCGCCCTTTTCATTTCTGTGAATGTTGCTCAGTGACGCATGAAACAAAAGAAAAGTTTGACTTTCGAGTGTAGAATTCAGATAAAAGTACCCGGATCTTCCACATTATGGGGCCCATAGAACAAGAGCACTTTCTTTAACCCCGCCTCCCAGCCGTTGGCCCTGCCTCGTTTTCGGGCTCATTCACATGAACGGAGGAAGGGAAATAACTCTGTTCTTTTATTAACTGTTGATTTACAGACATCTCTTTCCGTTTTCCTATCAGAAAAAAAGTTTTTTTGGGCCCTTTGCATCACGCGACGGACCAGGAAATTGTAATTCTACCGTTTGCCCACTGTAAAATTTGCTTTGAATCCTGGCACTCTTCCTGGGGGGGTTTGGGTTGGGGGCCTGACCTTGCACTATGAAAACAAAGTGTTAAAAATGTAGAACAGACGCGTTAACAAAATATTATTGGAAAGTTGCTGTCCTCAACGAGCAATGGAACAAATAACGTGAAAAGAGACGATAAAACATGGACGTAGTCTTGTCGCTCCTGATGTCAGCAAGTGGTTTCTGAAGAGCTGCAAAAAACCAAGATGGCGATCGGCAAAATGAAAATTTTGAGGCTTCAAAAAGGCAGTCAGCAAACCGATGGGTGACGTCACAGGATTGACTCACTTTTGGAGCCCACATCAAGTGACTGCACAACCTCATGTTAAATGACTCTGTGACAACATTGGAAAAAAACTAAATCTGATCTGCCGTTTAATCTTAATGTGTCATTCTTACTCAAAATGTTTAGTGGCCTATATGATAGCTCTCTGGTCTGAAAAACAAATAACTCAAATAAAATAAATGCTGAGCTCCAGTATATAGAAGTTTGAAAGCTCTGATCCTTTGAATCAAACTAACTTGCTGAATAAATTAGACCCCTCGTGAGCAGCTGCCATGTAAACATTCCCCCGTCTTTCCCAAGTCGCAGCAGTCTTGAAAAAGTCATGTGGCGGAGTCACGGTGAATTCTCATCGACTGTGACATCTCTGTGATTTAAATGGTAGACCTGTGTACCTCCGAAGTTTACCACCATCAAATATAAAACAAAACAAAACCTCCCCATTCCAGCGAGACCGCTTGGCTGCTAAATATTTCAAAAAGCTTCCCCCTTTTTCCTCTTGCCGGCAATCAGGAAACAATCTTTCCTTGTCTCTCCCCGGCATCTTCAGGGACTCTGGGTACAGAGTGTGAGGGAAGACGTCTGAATGCGAGATGACTGCTCCAGATCCGATGGCGGATGGGTGTAGCCGGTTGGAGGGAACTTTAATTGGAGATGCGGCTGGCTCCTGCTCCAGCGGAGGGAGAACAGGAGCACGAGTGGCTCCCAGTGGCTCGGTGCATCGCATAACCAGTGACCTAGAAACAGCAACGCCGATCACTCCCCGGAGTTGACTGGGAAGGAGCCGCACCTCTAACGAATGCACGAGTCTGATCAGGGCAAACAGAAGCATTGTGGGTATGCGGGACAGGCAGCGGCGAACGTGTGACCCCAAAGTGCTGAGGTGGAAGAGATGCAGTGAGTTGCTGTGGACTGCTTTGTTCAGATAAAGGATGCACGATCAAATCCAGTTCATAGAATTTACAATAACAAGACAGGACATTGTGGACAGAGCTGGACATTTGAGGACATAAGCTGACAGGACTTAGCAGGGACAATAAGACGTCTAATCTGACGCAGCCTCAACCCACAACAAACACACGACTCTCTTCATTTTTAAACTGCTCTCGTTCACAGCGTCAGTTAAAAACAAACACTGTACTTTTATTTAGCAATGATACGAACACTTTATACAACATTATAGTTTAGTTGTAAGCAGTTATAAGCATTCAGTAATGTACAGTCTCAATGATTAGAACTGCCCTGTAGGATAAAGATTTTATTTGATTACAGTAATTACTATATTGTCATTCAATATATATTCATGATTTACATCAGCTTACAACTTACAATAGTGTGCTATGAACCATTTATTTAATGTTTGCCTATAATTGATCGATGGAGGGTTGAAGTGTTGGCAGGAAATCTTGAAAAATACTTCCGACACTCGGCTTCCTCCTGCTCTCGTCTCATCATCCATTCAACTGCACTTTTTACTTCCTGCCACAACAGTACACTATAATACCTCCATGGACCCAGACGTTCAGTCCCCTACACCATTTCATTATCTCAACAAAGTTTAATGTCATCTAATCGATTTATTTAGCACGGCACAATGACTGAACTGCTGAAATGAACATCTGGAAAAGTAAAGTCCATTTAAAAAACCTTTGATGATTTAGCATTTTGAAGCTTGGGTTGGTAAGCTTGAGAAACTAGCAAAAGTATGCTCGATATTCAGTAAATTATATAATAAGTACATCGGCATTCATGCTTTTCCAGTCACCGATCCCTGATAATGTTACAATGTAAAGAACCAGTCTGTTTAAATTGACAGGAGGAGAGCTAGTAACGTTAGCAGCATGCTAACGGCTAACAAACGGAGGTTACACTCAGTTACATTACGATGCGTTCAAGCTCTGTTCATTAAAAATGAGGATTGGGTGAAGGTAAATTATGATATATTATTATTACATAATATATATTAAGCAGCTTATAATACCTCATTAAAACTACAAATGACCAGATTTAGATCTATAGATGACTATAACTGAGTAAAAGGATAACATTGAGAAGGTTTGATGGCTGACACTGACTTCAGAGTGGTGGCAGAAAAGCCTGGAGCCTGTAGACCAGCTGCTATGATCAAGGCAAGGCAAGGCAAGTTTATTTGTACAGCACATTTCAACAACAAGGTAATTCAAAGTGCTTCACATAAAACCATTAAAAGCATCAAAACATAAGGCAAAAGAAAAGGAGATTTAAAAACAATTAAAGAAACAGTGTAAGAAATAAAATACAGTAGTAAAATGCAGAAATGCAGGAAATTGATTAATATATTAATTGAATGTGGTTCAATTAAAGGCAGCAGCAAACAGAAAGGTCTTCAATCTTGATTTAAATGAGCTGAGGGTCTCAGCAGACCTGCAGCTTTCTGGGACTTTGTTCCAGATATGTGGAGCAGAACAACTGAACGCTGCTTCTCCATGTTTAGTTCTGACTCTGGGAACAGAAAGTAGACCGGTCCCAGACGACCTGAGGGGTCGGGATGGTTCATAAGGTAGCAGCAGATCAGAGATGTATTTTGGCCCTAAACCATTCAGTGCTTTGTAAACCAACAGCAGGATTTTAAAGTCAATTCTTTGTTGGACAGGAAGCCAGTGCAAAGACCTCAGAACTGGAGTGATGTGGTCCACCCTCCTGGTCTTAGTGAGGACTCGAGCTGCAGCGTTCTGAATCAGCTGCAGCTTTCTGACGGACTTTTTACAGAGACCTGTAAACACACCGTTACAGTAGTCCAGTCTGCTGAAGATAAATGCATGGACAAGTTTTTCCAAATCCTGTTGAGACATAAGTCCTCTAATCCTTGATATATTCTTCAGGTGATAGTAGGCTGATTTTGTAATTGTCTTGATATGGCTGTTCAGGTTGAGGTCTGAATCCATAACTACACCTCGATTTCTGGCTTGGTTTGTGGGTTTTAACATCAGTGACTGAAGCTGAGCGGTGATTTTCAATTGTTCGTCCTTGGTACCAAAAACAATTACTTCTGTTTTATCTTTGTTTAATTGAAGAAAATTCTGGCACATCCAGTTGTTGATTTGTTCAATGCAGTTACCCAGCCCTTGTATGGGATTATAGTCCCCTGGTGACATAGTTATGTAGATTTGTGTGTCGTCTGCATAATTATGATAACACACTTTGTTGTTTTCCATAATCTGAGCTAGTGGAAGCATGTAGATGTTGAACAGAGGAGGCCCCAGTATTGAACCTATCAAACAACAGGGATCTGTCTCTGCCACTTTGGATCATCAATGATCGGTAATTAGTATCGGCGACAAAAGAACGTGATCAGGGATCTCCAAAAGTTATATTTGATCTGTGATCTGATCCGTGATACGATCCGAACTGTGAGTTTTATGATCCGTGTCACCACTACTTAATACCCGGCCCAGTGTTGCCAACTCTTTTTCTATGAATGCCAAGTGGGCAACCCTGACAGCCCCTCCCTCCTCCCACAAAATTGTTATCATTACGAAGGTAAATAAGGAACATTGCGACTGTTAGTGCTCACAGTTGTCAAGCTAGCAACTTGTCGAAGACTCTGGTGACGCACAATGAGTGCACATGCAGAGTGTGTACTGGTAGACAGGCAGGCAGCCGTCCAATCACTTCATTCAGGGCCAAATGAAATGATTGGACGGGCTTATCAGCTCTTATTTATTTATTTGTTATTTATTCGATTTATTGATTGCTGTGACGGGATGTAATGAGAATTTCAACAAATACAAGATAAAAATCTTAATGAGGAAGATTTCCCACCCTAGCTTTAAATGGCACTTGGACTGCCCACAACCACAACGTGTATCCGGTATGTTAGTGAACCAGTATTTCTGTTTTTCACCCTTTTCCTTTTTCTCCGTTTTCTATACGAGGCTTAAAATGCAGCAGAATATCAGGTCAAGTTGGACTGTGCCATGTTGGGGAGGGGCTGTGCATTTACTCCCCTACTGCAGACTGGCCTGCAGCGTAAGCAGTGTGTTTGAATTTGGAGAAAGACTGGAAATGCGAGCAAGACTGCATAGTCAGCTCAGTCCACAGAATGGTAACAGCTCAATGGGGGTGTTTCTTAGACCTGCCACCCAGCCACTGGGATATAATGTTACAACATGGGGCTGAACAGTTATCAGTGCATGTGTCATTTACAAATGACTAACGAGACAATATCTACTCTATAAAGAAATGTCTCAAAAGGCTGCATCTCCAGCTTACGTTTCCCCATCTTTAGGTACCGTGTGTGAACATTTCCTTTATAATGAGGTGAATCAGAGAGAGAAAGAGAGAGAGACTCCCATTAGTGGTGGGGGGGGGGGGGACTCCTGCATCTTCTTCCATCAATTAGCACTGCAGCCAAACCAGAGCAGCAGCGCCGCTGATCGCTAAAGGAGCTGCAGCCAGCAAGACCAGCGGCTTGGTCACTGTATGACTTCTGATTCAGAGGGCCCAGATGGGGCAATGACAATCCCAGGCTGGAAATCACTCACACGCCGAACCATGAGGTTAGCTCCCAACGCGCCAGTTAGTCCGTTAGCCATGCCATCAGCTGGACTGGGAGATGGTCAGCCAGTCCTCTGATGCCGATATTCAGCCTCTCCCCACACACTCTGGATGTGTCTGTACATGCTGGGCTGTATAGTGAACGTACATATGAATAAATCAGACAACAACAAAAAGCAACGTGTCGTGATTGGGTTTCCTGGTTTGCAGGATGCTGTTAGCTGCAAAGTACATCAGGCAGTTTGGAAGAGAGGTTCCCAATTTGAATCTCCTAGTGGTCACAAGAATAAGAACAAAAAGATTATTCATAAGATAAATAAAAGGAAAGAAAATAATATTGCACAAAATCAGTCTTTTTTATGTGCCTGTAGTCTTTTATTATTTTACATTTCCAGGCCTCTAATGATTGTACAGATAAATCAAGGGGCTAAATCTGACCTGGAGGTAACACATCTTTAAGATGACAAAGGGCCACAGGTAGCCTGTGCTCTCAGGGTCACAAGCCCAAAAACGTTGGGATAACATAGGCGACCGCGTTATTCATCGCGATCTGTCCAGAATTGAAAAGAAAATGTTCGGCCGCATCCTCGCTTCCCTCCTCAAAGAAAGAACCTCTCCCCTTCCTTTCATTTGTCTCCCCGTCGACATGCATCACAGCCTTCACATTAATCACCAGTCTGTCGCTCCGCTCTCTCCTCCTCCTGCTCTCAATTTATTCACATTCCTCTCTTTTCCCCTTCCTTTACCGTGAATCATGCCTAATTAGGCGCTCTCTAGATCTGATTTTCATAAAAGGCCTGGGGGGGAGGGGGAGTGGGGGCTGGTGGGGGGCTGGGGGCTGGTGGGGGGTGGTTGGTTATGACAATTATTTTTCATATATGGAACGGGGACAAAGGATAAATGGTTATTAGTATTCCGCACCTAACGAAAAAAATCACAGAAAGATCCCGCTCTTGATTCTGCAATTACAAAGGGACGCTGCTGTTTTTTTTTCTTCTTTATATGCGAGGAGATGAGACACGGCAGATAACGGTCAGTAACGATCGTGAAATGAAACATGAGATTTGATAAGAAAACAATCACGTTAAAATACCGTGTGGACCGGAAATACAAATTCTTGTAGAATTTCAACAGTAAGTTACTAGCTAAATATCCGCCGAGCCACATTGGACTGGGTGTTTTTCCATGTAGAACTGATTGAGTCTGCATCTAGCTCTCCTCAGCACCGGTCTCCTGCAGTCTGCTTTTTTTTGTCCCAATTAGTGGCTACCATGGTTGCAAGTGCAGCCCTCTTCAGCGGATCCGTATCAAGACGTAGAAACAGAAGGCAGCAGAGAAAGTGACCGACTTAAAGGGTGAAATGATGCCATGATGTGCATATTCCACACACACTCATACACACACACATTGTCCAGTTTTCCTCATGCATTGAAGAAGTGAGTCTCTACATTATTCAGAATGTATTAAGAGCAGCAGCACCTGACAGCCTCGGGGCGGATGCAGGGGGTGAGAAAACATTGGTTTAGGTGGAGAAGATCCGGTGATGTCCTCTGTTATAATAATAACAGACACACACACACACACACACACACATATTTATGTACACTGATGATGCCATATTGAGTGGGCTCTATTGTTTACGGCCCCCTGGACAGGGTCTCCAGATGGCAGGGTGCCTATTACTGCGGCCCCTACTGTGAGGGCCCCACTGTGTGTGTGTGTGTGTGTGTGTGAGTGTGTGGTTGCATGTGTTCTATAAATGTGTGTAGCTGCAAATACAGAGAGATGTTCACCTCGATATTTGTGTGCATTTCTGTCTGTATGTCTGCAGGGCAGGTCGTGTGTGTGTGTGTGTGAGGTTGTGTGTGTGTGTGTGTGAGCTAGAGGCGACGTACAGTGAGACACCGGTGTGACATTCCTTCAAAGGCCTCATCAGAGCCTTTTCGCCCACAAAGGAGAGTGCAGCGCGTGCTCCTCCGGGGGGATTAGCTCGGGCATCGGTCATTAAGGCCTCAGCCAAATGGCTCAGAGGAGACGCTGATCTATAGCATGAAACACACACACACACAGACACACACGGCCGTATGGTGGGCCCAGCTCATGAATATGATTACATAGTAATGGAGGATGCAGGGATGAAGTGCATCACACTATGTTTCACTGTGCAGTCGGGACTCAAGACATAAGTGTGGACATTCAGTTACAAGTCTGTATTTTCTTTTCTTTTTTTAAGATTCTTGTCTTTCTGATTTGGGTGAAATGTGTGGAGTAAGATTATGATGTGATGTTTGAAATTTAACATAAGTATGTTACTGGTGGGAAACTGAAGAAGAAGAAAAGAAGAGAAAACATGTCTAGTCATGGGGGGGGGGTTGTCTCCATCAGCTCTCATTGACGTCTATCATCCACCTCTGACCTTTTATTGCCGATCAACAATACAACACATTGATCGGCAGAGAAGAACTGTGGCGTCAATTTGTCAATCAATCTCTAAAGGTCACTGAGGGAACAGATTGCATGTGATAGGATTATGACAAATTGGATTAAAATAGATTGGAGCTTTGTTAGCGTTACTGAAATGAAGGAGGTTCAATGGTTCTAGTAATGGAAACGGTGAGATTATGCACAAAGTGATTTTATTGCACTTGTGTACTTGATGATGTATGAATCTTGAGTACGTCAGTAGGAAATTAAAGTTATGCTTTGGTTTCGAGCTGAAAATGATATAGCAACAGAGTTGAGGTGCAATTTACTTTTTTATGTAAAAATGGCAAAATGAATCATCAGTTCCACCTTCCCAAAACTGCTCGTATTTTTGCTTGGTTTTCATGGTCTTCTAGTCAATACTAGCATTTGATAATTGGGTTTGGACTGGTCCGATAAAACAACATTTATTTTAGTTTTTCTGACATTTTAAGAAATTTAAAGAATTATCAAAACATCTAGAAAATAATGAGCGGATGATTCAATTAGGAGAATAATCAGTAGTAACCTGTCTTTTTAAAGTTTTTATCTTAATCGGTTGTTGAGTTTTTTTTTTTTTTAAATGAATAAATTTATACCCAGTTTAATTTGTCTGCGTCTCTCTTTCACCATCTAATGTACAGACCACTATGGCATCATCAGAAAATGGTACATTTCACTTTTGACTTTTTGAATAAGGACATCCGTCATTATTTGTCGGATGCCCCCCCCGTAAAATGTTTTAAAAATCTGTCAAATCTTCTCTGTATACAAGTGATATAAGAGGGACAGACTGACTTGGACAGATACACAGGAGAACATAAACAGCTAGAGAAGCTTCATGGATCAGTATAAATATATACCTCCTGCCACCCCAGTGACATATCTGAACTGTAGACAATTCATTACCTGCGAGGAAAGCTGACAGGACGTGCTGCGATGCTTCCTTTTGTATATGGCACAGAGACACGCTGACATTTCAACATAATGGTGCCAATAATGCATTCATCTGTTCACCGTTTATGGACCAGCAGTCAGGAGTGATGTGATGTCATGATATGTACCTCAAGCTGCTGCAGCATCTTTTAGATTGGGGAGCATTTGACTTTTACCATTTGGATAAACAGTGGATCGAAGAAGGTAAATGGAGACAATGTGGGTTTTATAGTTTAGAGTTCTGTTGTTGGAGACTGTATTAGCGTTCATCACACATTTTCATCGGCAGTAATACTCTTCCTATCCTGGCCGTCTACTCTCTTCCGTCTCCATCATCGGCATTCTTTGCACAGCATTGCTGTTCCCTCCTTTCTTCAGTGGGTGATTCATTATTTACACAGTGGTATAGATCTACGAGCTCTCAGTGCGTTGCGGTTGCTGAGCCACATGGCCCAGAGGCGGCGGAAAGGGGCTGGTTGAGCGGGTGGCCCGGTGCATTTCATCTTACGAAAGCAAGCGAGGCGAAAATGCAGCGCTCTCCGAAAGGTCATCGCCACCCACCGGGTCTGCTGTGATATTTTCATTATTGAGGTGAAAAAAAAAAAAAACCGCTCGCTCCGCCACACTCAGCTCTCTGTGTATGTGCACCACCTTCAGGCCTGCTGCAGTAATCCCCAGTGGGCCACACTATGTGATGGAAGGGAAGGGATAAGGGATGCTTGGTTTGTGTGTGTATGTGTGTGTGTGTGTGCATGTGTGGAGAGAAAAAGTAAAGGAGAAAATGCAAGCAGAGGCGAAAAGGAAAACATTTGGAAATGGAAGAAGAGGAAGGAAAGCAATTGAGAGAAAAAGGAGTAAGAGAGCAAAATGGAACATAAAAAGGACAGAGAGAAAAACAGAAAGAAAAAATAAGTAAGGAAAGGAGGGAGAAAGATAGAGGTGTGAGGAGATAAAGGAAGGAAGAGAGACTTCATTACATAGACGTCTCTCCGGCTAAAGCTGGGAATCAGATAGGCTCTGATTGTTTTTCTCAGATACACTGTAATCTGGCTGATCTCCAAACAGTACTGTAATTGGATTCTTCTGGGATGATCAGAAAAAAAAAGTCCGATTAACTGTCTCCAAACAACAGGACCCAGAGAAGTAACGACGATGACCTCGATGATGGTTAAAGGTTTGGATTTTTGATAAGGAATTTGATTATTTTGTAATAATTAGGCTTTGAGATGTTTGATACAGCGTCACATGTTTCAATGCTGAAATATATATTTATTAGGATATTATAATTACTGTCAGACATACTGTATGTGATCAGGAGATCTGCTGATATTTTGAAACATATGCTTCCTGAAGAAGTAGGACATCCCCGTACTGATGATGTTAAATGTTCAAACAGCACTGGTGGGTCCATTTGCCTATTCACTGAATGGAGTATCTCTCCGTTAAATATGAAGCTAGAGCAGTTAGCTTAGCTTAGCACACACTTAGAAACAGGGAGAAGCACCGCCTAATTAACAAGTTATATCTTGTTTGTTTAATACGTTCAAAAGCAAAAAGTAAAAACCACAATAACTTTGTGAGAGGTTATCTTGTCGTTTTCACACTTGCTTAGTGCTTCCTCCGGTTTCCAGTGTTTGAGCTAATCTAAGCTAATTCCCATGTGTCTCATAATTAGAGGTTCTAAATGCGAAATTGAGAACATACCAATTGCCTCGCAACGACTTTCAACATGCCGATGGCTGAGCCGGCGGCTGACAGCTAACCATGTGTTATGAATGAAGATCGAGTGAACAGACTGAGATCGAGGCGTTTAGCTCAATTCAAGCAATAACATTTATTTGTGACAGAAGTATTATGTCCAGCAGTTAAACGTGCACGGACCCCTAGCAAAAGGTAAAAGGTCCAAAAGTGAAACCTAAGAGCGCTTATACAGAGTAAGCAGGCGTGTCATCTGTTTCTCCTTGTGGAGCCATTGGTCAAAATCAAAGCAGAGGCGGATTTGTTTCTAGCATTCAAATAGCCTGATGGAGCACTGGGCAACGTCACCCACAATGGCTCACGTCCGGAACCTGCCTTCTCTGGAACGTCAGTGTGTGTGAAATGTTGATGTACAGCATATTGTTAACACTTAAGGTGCAGAAAAAGGGTGCAGTTCTAAACTATTTTGAAGTCTCTGTGTGAATAGATAAAAAGAGCTCTTCTCCTACTCTAAGATGGCAGTTTCTGCCGTAATCTGGTGGTTTAAGCAAGCGTTACTTTCAGGGCCACTGTATCTGTTTCTATCGTACGAACGGGTGACGGAATGCCCCATTCGGCGTTTTTGACCTACTTACAGTGACCTCACAACTCCGCAATATAAGCTTTACAAGTATAGCGCATATTATTTAACAGTGAATGAATATATTTTATTTACAAATGCTAACAGCGGCAACAGTGCTGAAAGAGCTAACAGAGTTAACCTGAGGAAGAAACGTCGGCCGAGACGGTATTATCCGCTGTAACCGTCATATAACAGCAGTGCAGAGCGGCAGCCGTGAGCAACCCAGTGGGGCACGCTCACATGCACTAACATGCACTAAATCAACCCAATCTCTGAAAGAAATCCGCTCCCATACAAGTAAACTGCACTTTCAATTACATTTTGAGAGAAACGTATTTTCCTCCGGAGCTAACCATCGCAGTTTAACTCAATTTGAAACACGTGGTTGTGAATTGAAACAAAAGAAGAACAATGTGACAACAATCACAATCACGTTTGTTCCAATTCAGTTCGAATTACTTGCAAGAACCGACCCGTGCAAACGCCTTCAGTGTATTTTCCATAACTTTTGTTAGGATCTCTTACAATAAATCATAAATGACTGTATGTTATCTGTGTGCATGCTTAAAGAAAACGACAAGATGAATAAAAAAGGGAAGGGATTGATTTTTTTCTCTGCTTTTTCCACCACACACACACACACACACACACACACATACACGGAACAAGCATCTGCCAAACACTGTTTGCATACAAAAATACTTCTTTATTAATTATGACGAGATATTGTTCTTTGAACATTTCTCGTATGACCCCGAAGCAATTACTGTCACTGAAGGTGTGTGAAATTGGTGTAAAAACACCAAAGCTGACTGTTAATTAAATCGTCCTTTGAAATGGCATTAAAACTCCCCTGAAAATATAAAGCCCTAATTGCCGTAACTCTTCCAGGGATGCTGAGGAGGATATAAACCGGGCCAGAGCAAAACAACTTTGCCGTAACAGGTTCATTTGAACGCTTTCTTCCATGATTAAGGTTGTTTTTCTCTGACTTCTTCCTCTCTGCCACGGGGTGAGGAAGCGGGCGAGTGGAGGAGAAGCCGGAAACACTTTTAAATTTGAAATACGAACACGTAACACAGCAAAAGTAGCCAAATCGGGCTGCTTGAGTTGTGTGATTACAGAGCTAGAAGTAGGGTGAACATCTTAGATGAGTGAACAATCCCAAGTCAGAATAACGGGAGGTTTCCCCCCTTACTTCTCAATCTGCTGACCAGTTTTTCCCCATGACACAATGACGAGAGGCCGCTGACGCCATTAAACTGTCTCTACGTCTACATGCAATATGACTAGGGTTGGGTACCGAAAACCGGTGCCGGTATGGTACCGGTTCCTATCTACCGGACCGAAATACAATGCAGATTTCGGTGCTTCCTTTCGGTGCTTCCTTTCGGTGCCTGAGCCGATTGAAATACTTTTTTTACACTACTCGTTAGCTCGTCCTAGGACCGATGCTAACGATAGCATCGGTCCTCCGCTCCTCACTCATAGTATTATTACAACCGGACGAGCCGTGCGTGCTTAGAAACAAACCCCTCCATCATTCTGGCAAAGCTTCGGCCATGATTTATTAAAAAAAACAGAGACCGAGATCTGTCATACGGCTGGCAGGCTACGGACCTGCTCCATCGACATCCGGGTACTTAGCGTTGCCGTTCATAACAAGTAAGGGGATGATTCTGAGGTGAACCGTCCCTTTGAAGTTTCATGAAGCAGTGTTTGACCCTCACCTCGATGTACTTGATGCTGCGATTATCAAACAGTCTCTGTCCCTCCAAATATTCCATGTACTGCTTTTCCTGCTTTTATCTTCTATTTCCTTTTCTTTCATCCGAGTCGTCTTTTCCTCCTCTCCGTTTCTTTCTTTATTCCTCTTTCACAGTCTCAATCGCTCCCCTCTGCTGCTTCACACAGCTTTCTCTCCCCCTCCAACTCTCTCTCTCCGCTTTCTTTTGATTGACCACCATTCTCAATAGCGGCGGCCAAGGTTATTTGGCAGCCGCCACAGAGCACATTTGTTTGTCCCTCTCTGCGACTGAAGAAGACACTCTGCTATTCTAATGGACTCCAGAAGAGAGAGTCCTTTTGAATTGGTTTAAAAAGAAAGGCCAGCAGAGTCCCTCTTTCCCTCTCTCCTTCTCTGCCTTTGTGGATGCTGACAAAGGAGTCTCTCTGTGCTTGCCATGGGACCAGATGCACCCAGGCAGTAGGCAGGATGCTAACCCCGAGAAGTCCTTATGGTCCTCCTGCTATAGGACATTAAAGCTGCACGGGGCAGCTTTGCATATTGGCAGCTCCGAAAAGCCGTGTGAGGTGGCTAGAGACCTGATCCTCAGTGAGCATAGAGGACGGAAGGTGACCAAATTGCGCCTCACTTCAGTTTCCAACAAGGTTGGGCTCACAATGACGGAAACCGAAAGGCACCGTTACAAATCGCTGTTAGTGTATCGATCCGTTGCGTGATGGGACAACGTTGTGTAAGAGGTCTGGTTAGTTTAAGGCACTAAACAGCTGCTTGGTTAGCTTGAAGGAAACATCGTGGTTTGGGGGGAAATGATGACTTCCTGAAGGAAAGAGGAGCTCCGTCGCCATGGCTAAAATAATAAACACGTGGTCATGGTTAGGGAACAATAGTGGTCGCGTTTCAAAGGAGAAAAGAAGTTGAGTGTAACACAGCGTATCCCGTGTTTAATCCAAGCGTCTCACTTTGAAAAAGGACGTAAAATTGGCAAAAGTGACACATTTAAATCATTTTCCACTGTTTTAACCCTTTGCCAGTTTCTTTAAGTAACGCCACTGTTGTTATGAAGAAAAAGAAAGACATTGAGCATGTTTTGTTTTTCTTTCTTTTTTTTAAATAAAGGAAAAAGTCACACTTGTTACCCTGGAGGACAAAAATGTTGTCTCCTTAAAACTGCTACAAAATATGATATATTAATATAATTTTGTAACCAACACCAGTCCTGATCATAAATTCCAAATATTCATTTATTTTTTCGAATTCAACCCTTAGAGTTTCCATAACACCAGAGAAAGGATTATTTTCAATGCTATGGGGATTTTTTTCTATCAATGATTAGCAACAATGCTGATTTTGATGCATTGCATAAAACACATAATGCAGCAGCAATGCCCTGAGTGGTGACCAGTATAACATCATGTGTTTGCCTCTTTGGGGAAACATGAGAAAAAGACTCAATGTGGTGGAAAATGGTAAAAAGCATTTGAAGGCAGGGCTCTGGATTGACTGGTATGATAGAATGCATGATTTTATGCTGGCCTTGGGATCAAAACGTGTGGTTTTAATGGGGACATTTTGTCCTTAAGGGCTCTGATTGTCTGTATTTTTCCGACACAGTTTATTATGAACTTATTATCCCCCCCCTTGCTTCTATTTATGCCGTCTGCAATTACACCGGCAAAATGATGGAAAAATGTAAAAGCCAAAAATGTCCCTCGTGATGCGCAAGGGTTAAATATGATATTTTGTTGACGCTCCATTCACCCTGACCGCTTCCCTTTGTTGCGCATGACTTCCTCCTTTGCTCCCATCGCAGTTACTACCGCCGCTACAGGTTTTAATCGCTTAGACAGATGTTTTTCACTTGCTGAAACCACACCCAAAAGTAAATGGACTGAACCTCAATTACTGAAACTTATGGCAGCTTGAGTGATGAGATCGAGCTCTCGGTTTGGTTCCTCTGCTGTTCCTGTGCTTTCTATCTCCAGACCTGATTGAGTTTAATCGGCAGCATGGGACACGCATGGCACGCGCTTAAAAAGCCTGAGCAGCAGCAGCAGTGCCGGGTTAGCAGAGCATCCATGCTGCCCATTCTTACGCATCCACTACAAGCACTCCTCAATCTATACAGATTGGCTTGATTTATGTTTTGGTTGTTAAATCACTTTATTTTGGAAAGCAAACCACAGTTTTAGAGCTGGGCAATGGAAAAGTCTTAATTGTGAAAACCTAAGTTGTGATTTAGAAGCATCGGTTGTAGCTGACCGCAGCACCACTGAGTTTGTGCTTGAAACCAGAGACATTAGAAGAAGAACTCATGTCCACTATTAGAACAGATTTCAGCAGTGGCGGCTGGTCAATAGAGGGCCATGGGCAGGGGCGGACTGGGGGGAAAAAGTGGCCCGGGAGTTACTGTCAGACCGGCCCACTCAATACACGGCGCGCTGCCCACTCAATGCACGGTTTTTGCAGCAGCTCACTCTTTTCTGCAACACCGTCTATGATTTTCTCACTGTCCAGCATCTGCAAAACATCTGTCTGAGTAGCCATCAACATAAAAGCCTCCAGGTGCTGTTGAGAGAGCGAGCTCCTGAGCCTGTTTTTGATATATTTCAGCGTCGAAAAGCTTTGCTCGCATGCTACCTGTGTGACAGAGAGGGTAATCAGGAACCTGTATGCAAGGCCTATGATGTGGTATGCATCTGTCAGGAGGTTGTACTGCTTCAGAACTCGGTAGCAACAGATTGGACAGTCCTTGCAAGATGAGCACTTTTTGTAAACCATCTCTGCCTCATCTTCAGCCTCATCTTCAGCATCCTCCGGCCCGGGTTCTGTTGTCTTGGTTGTGTACTCCTCAAATACTGATGCCTTCAGCCTATCCCACTGTCGTGCCAGACGTTTGAGCTCGCTTTGTAACTCGCATAGTCAAATCAACGTAATTAACACAATGACAGCCACAAAGTCATAAGAACCAGTCACATATATTCATATGACAACAAAGCACATCAATCCAGCAGACCTGCAGCGGATCCACGCATTCCACCACACAAGAGCACGAGCCATCAAATATTAGTCATAAAAACGTTACTGCAGATGTAAAAAAACAAACGCAGTTTGTCACTTACCAAATTCTTTGTTGACAAAGAATTTAATCCCAGTACATCGTTTCAGTTCCAGTAAGAAGTCCTTCTTGATTCATGGACGCCGTGACAGTCGAGCCTCCCCTGTATTTCGCCGGTCTACGGCGGCCATTCGCACCTCCGCGGCCCCGCCCCGACCGTCGCCCGGCACGAGCGCACGGCGCAGACCGCGGTTATGGAGAAAAGTTTTTAAAAGCACCGTCGTGTCCAGCCGTGCTATGGCGTCCTCGGATCGTGAGGAGTAGTATAATGTCAGTTTATACTGTTGATGCAGTTTTCACTGATTATTGACTTTCGGTATTCGAGTCAATTGAACGTGTTCTGTGAAGCATATAATATAGTCGGGGCCGGCGATGTCAGAGACCGGCCCAAACCCCGTCGGCCTACCGGGGATTCCCCCGGTATCCCCGATGGCCAGTCCGCCCCTGGGCATGGCCCCACCATGAGCCACACAAAAAAAAAAAAAAATTATAATAATCATAAATTATACAAATTGTCAATATTTGTGTTTTTGAACTATGGAATGTACCCAGTAATGTGTGTAAAATATGATATCTGCGCAAAATATATGCTTTTCCTGCTCGTGCTCTCCCCCTGTGTGCTCTCTGCTCGTGCTCTCTGTCTGTGTGCACGACACTCTGAGAACGCGCAGCTTGGGGGGCCTGATCGTTTTGTCCCAAAAGAGGCGGGTCTATGAAGCAGTTTAGCCAATTGCTGATTCAAGATATAAATGAGTGACATACAATTTAGCCAATCAGCGCCCTCAAATAGATTCAGCTTGGGGCCAGAACGATCAGGCCCCCTCGCTGCGCGTTCTCGTCAGGAGAAGTCTCTACAGGCGCCCGCGCCAGCGCGAGCACTCCTCCTCCAAGACCCGTTTGAGAGGAGAACTTTGAGGAGATTCTGCAGCCAAAGAGCTGATATCAGATCAGCCTGACCTCACAATCAGACAGCAGACTCGCGGGAAAGGGAAGCAGTACATGCAAAGCTTCTGTACTAGCTGAACACCAGACAGGTTTGGCTAGCTGGATGACGTCATGCTAATAATTTATTTAGCTTTTTAAAACAACGGGGACGGATCCAGCACGGACAGTTACGGGAGTGAGGAGGTAAGGAAACATGAGAACACCAGGGTAGGGAGTGAGGGATGAGGAGGTAAGGTAACATGAGAACACCAAGACACACATGGAGAACTCTGTCAAGCTACATATTAGACAAAGTGAACATCTTTTATTCTACATAGTTGTCCTCAGTCTCATCTGCTTAACTTGGTCATGGAGGCATCAACATGTAATAGAGATGTTAAATTAACAGTGAAAACTCATCATAGCTTAATTTAACATCAGTATTCATAATTACACTTCATGTTTACTTCTCCTGATCTTTACCTCCTATAACAAGGTCCATAGGGTTATATTATATTATATAAGTGTTATTTACTGATTGTTTTCGTGTTGGAATAAATGTTAAATATTTAACTGCCAAGTAATAATGCGTGTTTGATACTTACATTTTTTTTGCATTAAATCATACTGGGATGTTTGCTGAAATTGATAAGATGGCCCTACCTAGAACATTTTCCACCAGCCGTCACTGGATTTCAGGTATATCAGACACATTCATTGCAGGGCTCTGTCACAGCGTCAGGAACACACACGGTCTAATTAACACCCTCACATGTTTCCCTCTTCCATAATTCTACATTGTTTTCAAAAAGTTAAACTGTTCATATAACCCGCAAAAAAACAGCACATAATCAGCGGTAATTGCCAAATTCAGTGAGGGGGAGATAAAAGACATGGAATAATCCCACAAAATGTGTTCCACTATAGAATCACTTCCCTCCTCACTTGTCGCATGCAGTATATTCCAGCTCAGTGCTAACGGCGTGACAGTGCAGCCCTATATTTCTCTATGAAGCATTTCCTTTATTTCACTCAGTGTAGTTTGATGTCTGTCCTTTGGGTATGCATTACGAATTTATGTATTTAGGATTTATTTGCTCTATTTAGGATTTTTTTCATTCAATTACACTTCTTTGGTTTCTTGTTTGCTTTGATTTCTAATGTGTTGACAATCTGGACCGTACCAAGTGGTATGGTTGGGGGGGGGGGGGGGGGGGGGAGAAAGCGATGGGTGGACATTTAAAACTAAATTTATGAACAACTTCAATTGATTATTATGTCACCCTTGCTGTTAGCCATTAGCTAGGTGGTGCAGGGAGCTTTTAAAACGGTTTATTTCAGTAGATATTTTACGTATGCACCGGGAAATCTTCTCTTTATTTGTTTTTTGTTCACATGATTATGGCTTATAACTGTAGTCAGAATGAAGATCAGTTAGAAACATCTAAATATGAGTGGCCCTCTCAAGAGCCAGTGTCTGGTTTGTCCACTCTGGGCTACTGTAGAAACATGGATACACTGTAAGTGGATGTAGTCATCGTGACGTCACCCATTGGTTTGTGGACTGCTGTTTTAAAGCCACGAGTTTGGTGATTTCGCCGTCACCATCTTTTAAAATATTTTTTGACCATATTTGGAATGCGAAGGAGTGACGTAGTGACACCGTATATGGCTCTGGTAGCGGCAGTGACCTGTCACTTACAGTAAGCCCGCCCTAAAGCATCCCCTACTTTATGGTCTATTTAAATCTAAATGAAACATCATGCTGTATTGAAGAAGACTTGAAACTAGAGATTGAGACCATAAACTCATGTTTACTGAGGCAATAAATCAAGAGAGGAGTAGAGTCATTTTCTCATAGACTTCTATACAATAACATTTATTTTTGGGGCGACTGTTGCTCAGAAGGTAGAGCGGGTCGTCCTTCAATCAGAGGATCAGCAGTTCCCCGCCTCCTCCGGTCCATGACAATTTGTGTTGGCAAGTCACTCAACCCCAAATTGCTCCCAAAGTTTTAAACACTTCCCCGTTGGCTACACTCGGCACAACCAGAGGTTGCCGCCTGGGTGCAACATTGTGGACTCCGTAAAGAGGGCCCGCTTGGCTCCCTATGCAGACATGAAGGGCTCATTCTAAGCTAACGAAAACGTAGCTTAACGTAAAGGTGATTGTACACTAATGATAATTATGAATATTATATTACATTTTCGTTAATAGATCCCCTGAAATATTACACACTGGCCCTTTAAGGGTTCCCGGCTAAATAACATCACTGGCTTTTAAATCCATAACCAACCGACAAACAGACACTTGTCCCACTTGTCCTCCCGGTCCAGGGATTGAACGTGCAACCTTTTGGTCACAAGCCTACTTGCCTTCGAGTTCTTTGCTTGGATGTATAATCTTTTTTAAAAGATAAATAAATAAACCAGTCAGCCTGTGGGAAGATCATGTGTTCGGACATGTGTGTGTGTGTGTGTGCCTGCATGCATCAGTCTGTCTGTCCACGGCTTATCTCACATACTACTTGACCCGTCACCCTAAAGGTTTCTGGGCTCATTTATGACTATATGCTCAAGGAGCTCTCGGGGTTGCAGTGATACGCCATCTTGACTGTATCGAAAGCCGGGAGGGACAATTGAGTGAGATTCAACTTTTCTTTGACAGGCAATTCTTGTTCCACAAAAATAAAGTTTTCCTCAGTGACAATAAAGTCAGTTTATCAAATGATTTTGAACCATTGTGTGGGGCTGCCCTCCATTATTCTTTAAAATGAAAGAGTTTGAATAGGTTTGAAACGTACAGCAAACGTTCTCCTTTGTACACGCGTGTCCCACCACTGCCACTTCATTCAACAAGGTGGCGTCATCGCTCAGGGGAGGATGGGGAGGATGGGGAGGATGGGGAGGCGGGTCGAGGACGCCGTTGCCGTATTCTCTCGCATCGAACAACAAGCTCATTAAACTGCAATGCAAACTGACATTTCACCCTAACTTCTCTCTCTCTCTCTCCCTCTCTCTCGCTCTTGTTTCACATCATTACGTGTCGATGTCGGGCTCAAAGGTAGCCGGGCAAACTCTTTGAGGAAAAGCAACGTTTTTGATGAGCTTGTCACTCCCTCACCCCAAACACGCCTCATTAGTAGTTCAGTCGAAACACCTATCTGCACCCCCCCCCATGACACACACACAAACAGTTTCTGTCTCTTTTCTGTCTCTCGCTCCGTCTCCCATCGCCCTCTCTGCCCCCCCTCCTGTTTTTCGCAGCACTAATTAGCTGGCTTCTCCCTCTTCTGTGCTTCCCCCAGTCACAATCTCAAAGGGAGACGGATATGATTTTTCTTTAACCCAAAGGCCAACTTAATCAGCTGAATTAATGACTTTATTACCCGTTAGGCTCCGGGCCACGAGAGAAAGAGAGTCAGCGTGACGAGGAGGTGGGTGGCGGGAAGATATATATATATATATCTATATATATTATATATATATATATATGTAGGGTATATATATATATATTATAATATATATATTATTATATATATATATATATATTATATATGTACGGTATATATATATATATATATAGTAATTTAATGGATATGGAGACACGATTCGCTTTGAGTCAGTTATGTATGAGCAGTGTGCGTGTCATCATCACCATATCTGGAGGTAAAACAAGGAATATTTGCTCCTTGCCAATTTTTGTCACATCCATTCTGTTATTTAAATACATTTAATTAATTACCACCTGTGTCTGTCAAAGATGGTAACACACACACACACACACACACACACACACACACACACACACACACACACACACACACACACACACAGACTGTAACCGCAATGAAAATCCCTGCTTTTTTTTTGTAATGGAGAAAACATTGTAATTAGTTGATACATCAGCATCTGTCAGTAGACGTATTACCACAATTGAAAAACACAACTGATAAGGAGTTGCGCCATTAGTCTTCTCATTTACTTGACAAACTCTAACGGAGCCCAGAGGCCTACACATTGTGTGAGGTTCACGCGGTGACAACGGAATAATGAGGTGGTTTTGCAAACTAAGAGGGTCGGGCCTTGAGGAAACCAGCTTTTTTATTGTCTGGACGCTACCAGAGATCAGCGCCGTGAGCCGGGGACTCATTTCGTGTAAAATGACTGCACTCATGGATCTGTAGTATGTGGATAATGAGTTATGAGCTGTTTATTACCCCCCCCCCCCCCCCCCCCCAAAGAAAAAGATGCTGTATGTCTGTCATATGGATTGAATGTGTTGTAAGTCTGTTATGTTGGTCATGCTGCATGACATCTATTGCACTTCAGTCCATCCTGATAGAGGACCCTCCTATGTTGCTCTCCCTCAGGTCTCTCCCTCTTTACTCCCCGTTAAAGGGTTTTTGGGGGAGTTCTTCCTGTTCCGATGTGAGGGTCCCGGGACAGAGGATGTTGTATTTGTACAGATTGTAAAGCCCTCTGACGCAAATTTGTGATTTTGGGCTGTAAAAGGTAAATTGAATTGAATATGCGTGAGTGTGCACACACCTCAGCAGAGTTCAGCCCCTTTTCTCTACATGCTGAACATTTACCGTGTGTAACGTACGTGGCCTTATCATCTTACAGTAATGCTTCAAAGCTGGAAAAGTTCAGATCATGTATATATTTACGGTATATTCCCGTGAAAATGGATGGACACCACATATACAAAACTGATCATGATTTAGGTTCAGAATAGTGAGCATGAGGCAGAGCACATTTGATTTTCAAAAGGATGCGTTTTTTAAATGAATTGTTGTAAAATCAGAAACCAAACCAGCATCCTCAAGGAACTTTGGGACCTTATTAAACTAAAATGGTACTTACTCTCCACACACATATTTTGTAAAAACATAAATTATTTCTCAATGACATTCCGTCTTTGACCGCAAGGCATAATAAAACAAACACGGCACAGTAATACGCCAAAGTTGGCTGTGAGCTGCGAGATATATTTGTCCCAATCAACACCATCAATAGAGACTGATGTTGCAGTTATTGGCAATACTTGGTGAGCTGCAAGGGGGTTTGTCTGCAGATGGAAAACACTCATTAGCAGCTGATGCCACCTCAGAATAGGAAGACGGTTACACAGTATGTGTGAAAACCAACGTGTGCCCACGATAATTAAAACGGAATCGCAATCAGAATTTCCATTCTGTCTACATCCACTTCATCACTAATTCCCAAAACAGGCGTTTACACTGTGAAGCTGATAATTCATTCAATACGTTGTCTTTCCTCTTCTACGTGTGACTGTAACACACACACACACACACACACACACACACACACCAACAGTTTATACAGAAATATTGAACAGCATACACTACAGGTGAATAGGGTAAATATTTTAACTAATGCATATCACCATGAAACTTCTCCAGTTGATTACTTACATCAAGACAAATGTTTCTTGAATAACAAGTTTTCTGAAATGTTACATTTAAATAATGTAGGGCACAATCTACTAAATATAATCTGTAAAGCCCAAATGTATGTTTTATTTTGTTATCATATTCGAGTCAAAGGTTTTTACAGAGGAAATGTTGGATATCTCTTTGTATCGCTCCATCAATCAGAAAGTAGTCAACAGACATTAAAAACAATCTATTCCCACCATGTTTTTAGGAATAAATGTTGCATAAATCAGGCTGTGAATGATATATGAACAAACTCCTCAGTACAAACCTTCAGACTGTAGAGAGGAATGAAAGTGTGAAGTGTGGTGCATGTAAGAGCTGCTTAAGTGGAGATTTCTGCATCAGAGTCTGAGAAAAAACTCATTTAGAGAAAAAGGCATTTAAAGATATGAATATGATGTGAGTCGGGTACAAAATTGAGATTCAGAAATGAAAATGAGTCATTACTTAATGGTAACTTTTGGTGAATTTAGGAGAAATCTACAGACGCAAATAGACAACATATAAAATAAACATTGAGGGTGTGTTATTTCCACTCGTCTGAAAGAAGGCATGTTATAGAAGCTCAACAGCCCCAAACCTCTAAACTGACCAGCGCTTGAAAAACACTGGTTTTGGTCCTGTGGTCCCCTTTAATTTAAAACTGTCACCTGAATGCAAACACTGCGTTATCAGCAGCAGTGTTGAGATGCGAGGTGTGAGTGATGGTTTTGTTACACTATAGAAACCCAGCATCCCCTTCCGCCTCTCTTCCGGTTCCATAAATCCCACAGGACCTATTAGTCAATTACACCTGAGTGCTGCTGTTTAATATGGGCTGAACACATACCTGAGTTCCCAGCATCAAACACTTCCTCTGCTGCACGCTCTTCCTGTGGTATACAGTA
The DNA here is from genome assembly GCF_949748355.1 of Melanostigma gelatinosum. NCBI lineage: Eukaryota > Metazoa > Chordata > Actinopteri > Perciformes > Zoarcidae > Melanostigma > Melanostigma gelatinosum. Next base: position 23,993,907 of record NC_136642.1, on the reverse strand, counting down.
ATGAGTGAAACGGAAGTGTGCATGTGTGCGTGAGTGACATTCAGTAAAAGAAAAAGGGAGGAATTATTCATGAGCTCTCCATTTCGCTCTTTCAGCCTCCCTCCTGATCTTCGTGTTCAACAACTCTGGGGCAAATGCAGAATTGCAAATTAGCTCCCGGAAAAAAAAGGAATTAATTGGCCATCCTCACAGGCTTCTTGTCAAAAAGTTTGGGGTTGATGTGTCAACGATTCCCCCAGAACCTCCAAACAGCACAGAGCAATATGGCGGGGAGCGTTTGAAAAAAACAGAAAACAAAGCACACTCCATAGAAACAAAACTCGCCTCTGCATGTCAATTAATAGAGCACTTCAATCAGGGCACAACTTTCCGAGTTGACTTCCCCGAACTGCACCATAACTCACTGAACCAGGCTGCTGTCACTTCGCCCTCTCTGCAATTTCAGTCAGCCTTGAATTAGGCATCGAGCCGGCCTGTGGGGTTTCAGTGGCTCTCCAGCCAGAACAATGGCTTTACTGGGGCTCGTGAAAAGCCAAACATATCTTCAAACGTGAAATAAAAATCAATTTGAATCCGTTAGTTCTCCCTGCAGGGGGGCGGTTCTGTATCTCTATTGATTTGATCTCGCTCCGCCAGGCAATGGGTGCTCGAGTGGACCCGTGGAGTGACCACGTGTCATGTTAACCCGTCTGAAGAGGGCTGCCGGCTCACAGGTCCACTGTGTTTGCATCCAGCAGCTCAGGATGCAACAGAAGAGCTGCATCCGCCGAGCCAACGTCTGTCTTAACACACCATCTAGTGGCGAGTCCATGTATTACAAGACACGGATATACCAGAGGATCCCTCAATGGCTTTGGCTCACTTTTCACTCTTTCATGCAAAGAACATTTCTAAATTCTTACCTGCAATCTACAATACTCAGAGCTGTGTTTAACACTCAGAGCATCAATACAGCAGCAGACAACTGTTTGCTATGTAAATATATAATGGAGTGATGTCAACCTGTGCAGAGAATGACGTTGCTTACTTTAATATATGTGACCACAACCCACTTGCTAGCTCGCGGTCGCTGCGCTCACGCGGCGGTTATGACAGCGCCCCCGAGCCACATAGCACCCACCCTCCGGTTCCCCCCTCAGGTAAACACTGTTGGCTCTATCAGCACTTATGCAATAGTTTGCGCTGTTAGCACCGTTAGCTGCGAGGCCGCCGCGTTGAGAGGCAATAGTAATGCTCAGTGCAAAACACTAAATCACGTGGTTGGTCCTCAGACCTCATTTCATCATAACATTCAAAGCTTACTCCTCAGCGTACAGATCACTTAATGCAACATGTGCTCCTCCTGACGTTAATATTAGCTGGCAATGAGCAGCATTGCAGCATAATTGCTCATGACTTCACCACCACGCATTTTAAATATGGTCGTCGAAAGAGAGAAAAATAAAATAAATGCAATTTCTTTCCTTTTGATTACAGTCAAAATGTTGTGCAGTGTTAATCGTGCTGTAATGTTATATCATTTCCACCATTACAGCGTTATTGTAGCTTGCTGTATTTTACATGAGTAATCCTCAGAATGCCGGAAACTCATTATAGCTGTGTGTGTTTTTAATTAGAAGCTATTGAGAAGTCAAAGGTTTGATGTCTTGAAAAGCAACACACTTTGTGTTGGATACAGAGCAGGTCTTCTGCATTCTTTTAATTTGATATGTATGTTTTTACTTTGTGTGCTGTTAAATGTTCTCATAGTCCGTCTCCTTTTATATTACGGCCACCTCAACCAGGTCAAAACAATCCAATCCAACAATTGTTCCCATTCTATGTATCATTTTTGTCGACTGGATTCTCCATTTCTATTTTATTACGTTGGTTATTCGGTACACATGACGTGTGTTGCCCGTCTGGCCGAAGGATCTTTCTCAGTTGCTCTCTTTGTTTAGGCTTTTCTTTATCCAAAGTGAGGGTTGAAAGGACAGAGAATGACTTCAATAAGCTCTAAAAAGCACACAGTGAGATATTAAATAAAAAGTTCCATTTATGTACAAAAATATATAGATAAATACAGTTATGTGTAAATGTCTGTACAAGTCTAAAAAGGCCTGAGGATCACAGCAGGGACAAACGTCTGTCTGAGTACGAGTTCATTTCAGTCTCATCGTGGGTCCAGGTCCTCTGATGGACCAGTACCAGGTCCTCTGATGGACTAGTACCAGGTCCTCTGATGGACCAGTACCAGGTCCTCTGATGGACCAGTACCAGGTCCTCTGATGGACTAGTACCAGGTCCTCTGATGGACTAGTACCAGGTCCTCTGATGGACCAGTACCAGGTCCTCTGATGGACTAGTACCAGGTCCTCTGATGGACCAGTACCAGGTCCTCTGATGGACTAGTACCAGGCCTGTGGTTTCCCTTCTGTCGGGCACTTTTTGGGGACCGTCTGTCCGATGGTCAGAGTACACAGCGGTATTTACATGCAAACATGAGCCACACTGCACATGCGTTCTCCGGGTAGGCAAACACACGGACGCGGACCGCGAGCCTCACATGGTCGCCACGGCAACACACTATCTCCTCACAGAACACAGACCTGCACAGGAAGTGACAACAGACACAACACATGATGCACTGCAAAGCTTTACATTTCATTCATTTCGCTTAAAAGCAATACTCAATACACTGGAGTGACTGTATATATATTAAATGATATCTCAGTTAACCAGCAGGCTGCTTCCATTCATTCTGTATTGTAAACCATTTTGTTTATATTAATTCGATGTTTTCTTTAAACCTTTTGTTTTGCACACAGCCCATGTCGGCCGAATTAGTGAAAGGACCAGTGTGTAGGACTTAGCGGCATCTGTTGGTTGAGTTGCAGATTGCAACCAACTACATCTCCCTCCACTCATTCCTTTCCCAGCATGTCAGAGAACCACACGTTAAAGGCCCTCTAGAGCAGGGGTCTCAAACTCATTTTCACGCCGGGCCACATCAGCATCATGGTCGCCCACAAAGGGCCGGTTGTAAATGTAACTACTCGTAACATATTGTTAAATAACTCTCTGCATTCACAGTTTAAAGTAGTCTTCAATGTACTCACAATACATTTCCATGTTAAATGTCCAGTAACCAGTCAAAGAGCTGCTTCTAACTGTTTAAGTATCTCATCTTTTTGACTTTCTATCTCATCATTTTGACTTTCAATCTCAGAATTTTGACTTTCTATCTAGAATTATGACTTTCTGTCATAGTTATGACTTTCTATCTCATAACTTCGACTTTCCATCTCATAATTTCGACTATGGGGATATTTTTATTATCAAGTCTAACTTAAAAAAAAAAAAGAGAAAAAAAAAAGAATTTAAAACTTTTTTTTTTTTTTTTGCTGGCGGATTCACGGGCCACATAAAATGACGTAGCGGGCCGGATTCGGCCCGCGGGCCGGGAGTTTGAGACCCCTGCTCTAGAGCCAGTGTTTGGTTGGTCCGTTCAGGGCTACTGTAGAAACATGGCGATAGAACTCCCAGGTTCCAGGTTGGCTTTTAGATGGAACCCTTGTTAGCACCCTTAGAAGGTGGAAAGGTTCTGGATAGAACCGCCGGAGAGGGTTCTGGGTCTAACCATGACACCATAGAAGGGTTCTCTGTAGAACCTCTCGCAGGGGATTCTGGATGGAACCTTTCAGATTGTTCTAGGTAGAACCCTCTGGAAGGGTTCCAGGTGGAACCTACATGGTTCTAGTTCGTACCTTTTATTTCTAAGATTGTCCGTGTTAGCGAACACGCCACACATTTATTTGGCAAATCAAACTGCTGATGATGTCAGATGTTTGTCTACCTGCATACGACATCCTAAATACTGCCTGAGCAAATAACCCCTAGATCGACATTGTATTCCCATTATTTACTATTCCTGTGACTTTGCAACCCTACACAGAAACCAGACGGGGTGGGGGGTGTGACTCTTAAGCCAGATTTCAATCTTTGTAGCCAGGAGCTCAGGACACAGCGGAGGCCTGTGTGTTCAATACTGACAGGATTTGTAAGAGAGACGTGGAATGTTGTTCCTGTAGGGAGATTTCCTTCTCTCTCTACGGGGAGCTCTTAGTTCAGGATCTGCTACAATGCGCTGCAGCTGGTGGGGATTTGCTGCCCTAAGCCTGAGGTATAGTGCAAACAACATTGGCTCACGGGGGAAAACGGCAGGCTTTTTGCAGTGCTGCCTCGGGCTTCGATCACTGCAGTACACGCATGCTACTTTCCAGAATTTGTCAAAATGGTCCCACAGCCTCCTCGCTGTTGGGGTTGAACGATCAGATTGAGGGATTCTTCTCACCACGCGTTCACCGTAACTACGCACTAGCTCACCTGAGGCAGGTGGCAAAGGCTCTGCGAGCATTGCGGTGCAAGAAGTGGATGGGGAAGCCTTTGAAGGTGTGCCCGTCCGGCACCGCCCTCCTCACCGCGTCCTGGAACTCCTCGTTGCCGCACGAGACGCCGGTGCAGCGCTCCAGCTCGTAGGCCGACAGTGCCGAGGACAGCAGGTAGGACAGGTGGTCGTCCCACACGGTCGCCACTTCCAGGTCCTGGAGTACAGACAGCGAGAGAGAGCACCACAGAGCTCAACACTTTGCCCAGTAAATCTCACACTTAAAAGGGTCCTGAATACAGCTAAAATAAAGCAGTGGTATTTCTCAGCGAGTCATACATGACCTAAAACTCCCAGACTCTAAGTGTCCTCATCTCGTCCAGCATTGTGTCTTACCTTCCTGTGCTCGGAAACCAGGAAGCGCATCTCCAGCTCCAGCTGGTTGCTGGCAGCAGCTGGATCCAGAGACGGGGCACAGAGTGGAGGCAGAGGGGGCAGAGAGGCGGTGGAGCCCGGGGCGCAAACTGACTTCAGAGCCTCTTCGCTCATCGCCTTCCACCGAGACTGATTCTGGAGGAAAAAATTAAAAAACGAAGCTGATGCTTTTATCTTCATTCCGTGAGAAAAAGAACCACTACAGTGTAGCCGCTGGGGCTTCGCTGCCAGCCTTCAGGGTAACACGACAGGACGGTGAGTTGCTGATGAATGGAACTGTTGCGGATCTCATTGTCCTGGCAGCCGCCCACTGCTCTCTGCTCCAGGCTGTCTGACTCCCACACTGCACTAGATTTTCTCTGGCAGATTCAATATGCAGTGTAAATATATTGACACTGTTAACGCAATACCTGGCAGAGAAAACAACTGCGGCAAGCACGATGACATTTTTTAATCGTCAATAAATACAACAATGGACATATAAGTAACACGCAAGAAACGTGTGAGGGACCCCGTCCTGTTACCTGGAAGTCAAAGACACAAAGCTCCACAGCGTCGGAGGGCTGGCAGTTGGCCAGGAAGGTCTGGTGGTTGAAGACGCAGCCCACAGTGCGGTAGGGGGAGGAGGGTTTGGGCTGGGGGGCCAGGGGCGGGGCGTCCGGGTCTATGGCCCGGTGCAGGTATCTGAGCATACATATGGGAGTTCAAGGCTAATTACTGTCATGACAAACACATCAACAAAATTGAAAGAAAAATCATTATCATCAAATCCAAGAGGCCATGCCGTTTAGAGGGCGTGGCTTAAATAATATCATTCAACCTGGACGACCTGGACCCTGTTTTCCTATGATTTTGTGTCTAAGTGACGACTCGGGACAACAATTTCTTTCATTGCTCCAGTATCGAGGGAGAACGCTGTAACCGGCAAACCACGATAAAGCTGCGAGGGCAGAGGAGCAGCGTCGATGTGACGTTACGTCCACTATAAGGGCTCAGAGTGTTGTTGTATATTAAATGTCTGACAACACAATCAAAAGGATCCCACAGAGAAATGCACAGTCTTTCTTTACCCTTTGCTTGATCCTGTCTGTTTGTTAATGTGTCCAAGTCCCGCTCAAAGGGAAGGCTCGTTCTGAACATCCGTATACTCTGGCTCAGATGTATTCTTATATTTATTTACCAGGGACAGTGCACAGTAATCAACATGTCAGTTACAGTAAATGGCTAGAAGTAGCTACAGAGCAAATCTTTGACCGTAGTCCCATGGCAGGTTATTACAGTAGTGTCCAAATATTATCAGTACAATTCAACAACAAACCCTCTACAACACAATACAATACATAAATACAAAGACCTCATCCTCGGTGTCCAAATCAGCTCAACATTCAGCCATGACATGGAAACACTAAGCTACGTTTTCTCAACTCAACACAATAAGACAACACTTTTCCACCGTCTCCGGCAACACATGACATCACCAGATTTCAGAAGGAGACTTCTCTTTGAGCGAGACTCTTGCCATAATGTCGAGACACTTATAATACCAACCAGAGCCTGTCACCAGAAGAGATGAAAGCAAGTCTGTCTTCATAATAAGATCAGTGAGTTATGGACAGAAATTCCAGAACTAAATAACCACCAAAATGTAATTGTTTCTCAGCCCAGTCTGACTGCCACACTTTATGGAAACGGCTTTCTGATATATCCTGCTGACTAACACAAAGACTGGCTCATAAGCTAACTGATGCAAAACAAAAGTAGTTCTAATGATTCCTCAGACAGTTTGGTTTGAGCAGTTACTAAATAAATGTATGTGCGCATCCTACACATGAATATTAAAAGGAGAGCAGTAAAGCAGCTGTGTGACAACTTATCGGCTGTCTGAAGAACAACAAAAGAAAAAAGGACCTGTGTGCCGTCAGACTCTCCCAGAAGGTGATGCTGCCATCAGTGCCGCGGGTCAGGACCCAGGTGTGCGGCGTTGCCTTGGCTTTGGTGCCCACGCACACGTACGCATCCAGGCCAAAGCCCAGCAGGAGGCTGCACAGCAGGGCGGCGTGGTCCTCGCAGTCCCCCTGGGGAGCACAGACGGGGATGAGCTCAGGTCCTTTGAAACTACATCAACAGTGTTTAGTGCTCAGAGCTCTCTTAAAGTCAGTTCTTCCAGAGCAACAGGACTTTAGAGCTGCGCAGGTATGACGGATGCTTTTAACCCTAGTGAGACAAGCAACGAGGCTCTAGTGAGCTCCACTCACAGAGGCTCCACATCCTAGTAGGTAGACCTATGAACTCCATAAATCCATATTCTTAAAGTCTAAGAATTCATTTCCATTCTCAAATAAGCCTCCGTTTTTCTTTGAGGGCGGCTACGCGGCAAAATGTGCAACAGAGTATTTGAGCATCTTAAAATATTACAACTATATTCATGAATTATTCAGATTTTACAATATTGTGACTTTATGTGCCTATAATTACAACTCTATTCTTGAAATATAACTATTCTCGAAATGTTCCAACTTTTTTCTAAAAATTAAACAACTTTATTCTCAAAATATTGACCTCTATATTGACATATTCCAAGTCCCAATATTGAGACAGAGTTGAAGCTCTTTACGACCGTCCTCATACCATCTGCTTAACTAATTCAACATGTCACTGCATGATGAATTAGACCAGTCTGTTGAAACAGAAATACAACATTCGGGGTTCTCTGCACTGTTCGTCTTTCTCAAGTGTTGAACACGGACAAGAACAGTCTGCTGGAGATTGCCCGTGGCAGTAAGCAAGTCTTATTTCACTCGTACACGTTTTCCGGTAGAGGCCTGGGTCTGTGCTGCTGCTGTGTGCTGGATCGGGCTACTGGCAAGTCGGAATGATAGATGTTCCCCAGAAGTGCTAATATGGACGGCAGCATCGGAACAGGCTGGGGACTGATGAGGCTAAATTAATTTTCCCTGGAATGAAACCCATAAATCACAGCTGACTAGGGCCACTTTGCGAGAGTTGCGTTGTGTCTGTCCTGCCAGCCGCTCTGAGGAGAGGCAGGGAACATTTATCCTGTGGTGGGTCTGGGAAAATCCACGCTATCTAGCAGTGATTAAAACGCATCAGTCAGTCGACTGCGCAAATCCTTCTTTCTCAGAAATGACACAATGGGCTGTGCTCAGAAATGGAGAGAATGTAAACGCAGCTGGGCCGAGTTTATGCGACGCCTTCTGACTCTGGGAACAGATCGTTTTAGGACACCATTGATATTAGTCAGCGGGGGCAGACTGCGGTTATATGGGGATACAGTCAACCACACCTTTTAATTCTGCAGATCACGCATCATGCATTCACTTCACTTTTAATGATTATTTTCACACTGTTCCTCTCATCTTACCAGTCTCTTCTTTTACCACACATCCTCATCAATAGAGTAAATTACAGATGATTTTAAAACTTCAATGTTTCATCGCGCCGGCCGATTCAAAAACTGTAACTCTGAATCTATTCGGTGATTTTCTCTGATGCTGTATGTGCTGGTGTTGAATGTTGCTAATAATTGAGCCTTCTGCTAAAGGCTGCAGCAAAGCTTTTAGCTACAGCCTTTAGCAGAAGGCTCAACTATTAAAGAGATGGACAGAAAATAGCATCTAAGCCTTTGGCTATGGTTAGCAATAGGATACACTAAGAGAGAGACGGAGAGAAAATGTTGCAAAGAGTTGAGCTTTCTGCTACACGTTGGGCAACACTACTGCCTACACTCTGCTTCATCACTAGCGCCTAAGGCTACAGTTCGTAGAAGGCTTAACTGGCAGAGAGATGGAGACAAAATGTTGCGAATAGTTTAGCCTTTTGCCAACAGCAGCCGAGAGCCAAGGAAGCCAAAAAGAGTGTCAAGACAAGCGCAGTAAAAATCTGGTCTGCACTTGTTGATATGCTCAACAGCTATGGCTGTTTTTTTGCCCAGGGACAGAGATAAAACCTGCCTCCCGGAGCATTACCAGGAACCGTGGTGTGCATAACTCTGCCAGCCATTGTCTCCGTCTTTAACAGTTCAGACCTAGCAGCACAGTGAGTGCATTTGTCTTCTGAAAAATGAACCCATCTCTGTTGTTACTGCCAAGACGCCGGTCGGTTCCTCACCTTCCCTCTACACAGGAAAGCCATTAATGAGCACCACTGCTCCTGCTTGCCTCCTCCCACCATTGGGGCCTTCTCGTGGGCCAGCAGGCTGACAAAGCGGGCCGCCTGTCGGGGGCTCTCCAGCACACGGCCCGCCCGCAGGACACGCACGTAAGAACACGTCGGCCGGTTGGCGCCGTTCTCGTCCTGCAGAGAGCGACACACACACACACACACACACACACACACACACACACACACACACACACACACACACACACACACACACACACACACACACACACACACACACACACACACACACACACACACACACACACACACACACACACACACACACACGAGGAGTCCAGGATTCAATATTCAAAAAATCGTGTCAAGAAATGAATGTCCTTCAAAATACGAAAAACCATGTCATATAAGGGTTGAATTTAGACGAACCTGGGCAAAGATCTTGACCATTTTGGATTGGTTTGATGGCCGTATCTCAAGGAACTCCCTCCACCACTGTTTGGCATAAACCAAGAAGAGCCTCTCCTTCTCTGCCGTCCTCTGCCTCTCCAGCGATTGCTGAATGAGAAGCACACCGTGACGTCAGTTACTACATATAACTATAATGCTGCCTCGGCTCTGAGGAAGATCGATTCTCAACAGCGTCGATGATTCACCGTTATCTCGCGGTGCTGTTTTATTAATGAATACTGAAGCCGGCGAATAATAAAACATGTGCTGACCTGTGTGCTGATGATGGCGGCGCTCAGAGTCTCGGTGAGAGGAGGGTAGAGCTCCAGACTGACGGTCAGAACACCAGCCGGGACTTTGCATTCACTTCCTGGAGACACACATACACGTTACTTGAAGCTTGTTGCTGCAACACGTACGAACAAACCGCAGGTTTTCGAAAAACATACATTACTAGCATACGCAGACTAATTTACTGGTGGTAAACAGACAGAACGGTTAGCATTGTACAGCATTGGTTTCCAGCCTGGGGGCTCCAACCCCTCCATGGATTCACAGGATAATCAACAGGACAATAAATATGGTTTATGTTATTTTGATTTCATTTTCTCTTACCTTTATTGTAAAATACTACAGAAGTCTACTGTAAATGTTTTCCTAAAGGGTTGGAGGCAGCTTTTAATGCTTTAAGGTCTCACCAGCCAGACAGGTCGGGAACGATGTGTTCTGTGTGTTCTACGTGATGTTCTTTTGTAAAAAGACAAAAATGAACATCTTGACTGCAAAAAACACAAGAGTTTTCATTGTGTAGCCGGGATGATGAACATGATTTATAGTAGATTACAATACATACAATTTATAGTTTACTTCAGAATAGTTTCTAAAAAGGCCAATTACTTGATGGATGTGTAAATAAACCTATTCGTAAACAAAATCGTATGAATTACAATTTTTTTAAATGTATTTATTCTATATTTATGCAAGGGGATCTTATGATTACCTTATTTAATATTGCTTGTTTATTTTTCACCAAACTTGATGTTCACTTAAAAAAAGTGAACATCAATAGTGACCTATCTGTGATGCAATAACAGAATGTAAGGTCAAGTGATTCCAGTATGTTTGAGTGTCATTTGAAGAGAATTTAAGCAAATGTTGACGATTATCGGGATAATATATATATATCACAATCATTTTTAGATCATCCTATGCCTAGTCGGTACGTAATATTAAACTAATGTAGAGCATAATGTCAAAAAATAATGAAACCAAAACATCTGTGTGTGCACAATTGACTTATTTTACTGCTTATTGTATGATCATTTAAAGGCTTTTAAAAAACTGAATACATCGTCTTCCGATTGGATGATTATGAAAATTTTAGGAAAGAAGATTTTTGTGACTTTGATTTTATAAATAAAGGTTAGTATGGGAGAGGAGATATTCTTTGTTTGGAATGCAATTGTTTCACCACTGCAACAGTCTGAGCAGGGCACTTGTGTATGCAACAACAATAAACTCCTCTACTCTACCAATGAACGGCATTAATCATTCTTCACTCCTCGCCGTAGAGATGTAACCTTTCAAAAAAATAAGCTCATTGATAATTCAGTATCACACCGTCACTCCTGCATTCACCGCAGCAGAATCACAGATTCCTCACCAACTCCCATCAGCTCCACGGCAAAGCAGGTCTTCCCGCTGGGCGCGCCGAGGACCGCCCTCCAGTCCAGGAAGTAGGACGAGACCAGCGCCGTCTCACCGGAGGTGTCCGTCCTGGTCAGCACCAAGTGAACCGGGTCACACAGAGACAGCATGGTGGTGGCGTCCGCCATTTTACTGCCCTCACCTAAGGTACCAAAATTAAGAAAATGACAGAATCACAAACTAAGTATAGAGCTCCATAACACCATAACAACCTGCCTGTCCCGACTGACTGATGTACCTGTGCAGTCTCTGCGGATCTCTAGGAGGAAACCCTCCTTCAGGTCAGGATCGCAGGCGCAGGGCACCGGCTTCGAGCGGAACCGCTGGTTGCGGAAGTGCAGGTAGAGCGTCAACGTAGAGCACACCTGACCGGGTAAAGGCTCTGGCTCCTGGAGGTGCTCCAGAAAGGCCTTACCGCCAAGCACTTGGACGTACAAGTGCCGCCTGGATGGGTCAATATTGGCTGAGAGAATGAAAAGAATGTCTTCACTTAACCGTTCCAACATTAAGGAGGACAACTTGAGGGAAAGGAAATAGGCCGTGCTATTGTGTTGGTTTATTTGGACTTGTACGGGACGTTACTTACTTTTTTTTAGCGGAGTAATATTCTTGTCAACAAAGTGAGTAGCAGGCTTTGGAGGGGACCCTGTTTCAGCATCTGTTGTGCCTTCCTATCAAAGCAGACCAACATGACAAAAATACCAAAACAGTCAGCTGGTAATTGAATTCATACCAATTTGTACAATTTAGAAATTGTTATCTGCATCTGGGTTCAAATTAGTATGAAGTTATTTAATTAAGTTTGTTATTTACATTCAGCTATGCATCTAATTAATCTACATGAACTGCTTCATCGTCAAGCATGCAAATCTGAAAAATTGTCCGTTGAGTGTCGGCCAACCTGGGTAAAGTGTAGGTCCTTCATCACATCCTCTATGATGCCCCTGCGCTGCAGAGCGTGTAGGAAATCCGTCTCAGACAGCGGTCGCTGTGCCGGGCCTTGCACATCCCTCACAGTCTCGGCCAGCACCTCTCGGATCCTCCCGTGGATGTCCATCTGGTGACCAAAAGAGACCGGATGAACACACCGCTCCCACACACTTCTTCCTCAACAAGAGTCACAAGCAGATGCCGGTGGGCTCACCAATATATCAGAATATCTTGTTAAGACAGACTCCTTTTCCCCACCACCACAGCAAATTCACCATTGATCAAATTAGACTACCGCTGACATCACACACTGACAAACTTCATCCCTCTTTGCTGTGCTGTGTTGGGAGGGTGGTGGGTGAAACGCAGCAGTGATCTTAAGCCTTGAAAGTCTTCACGAGGAAGAAGTAACCTAGCAGGTTTATTATCAGTCGGCCTATCACAAGGTACAGGTCTCAGATTTTCATTAGAATGCTGCTGTAACAAAGTAGAGATTGTGTCTTTATGAGATTCATGTCTTTTCAGACATGAATAGCTTGATGCAAACACAAAAATAGTGGTCCCATGGTGAACCAGTTGCTAGGATTAATCAAACAGGACCAATACCCTATTACATACATTCTAACTCTGTCCATTAATGTATCGGTGCATCTCTACTCATCTGACCTACTTCTTCAGTACTTCAGAGGGCAACCTGCTTACAGACCTCTGTAGGCTAGACAGGCTAATAGCAGTTAGCGTAAAGTGCACTAGCTTGAAAATACCAACCAAATGTTGTTAAATAATGTCATCATATACATATTTGGTACAGCCGAACTTAACGTAATACAAGATTACGTTGAGTTGTGCTAGATCTTAAACAATGATTTATAATGTGTACACTTTCCTTCAATGAGGACGTAGACTTTAATTTGCTATAGTTTGAATGGCGTTTGGTGTACCAGCCTCTTCAAGAAAACACATGTAACTATTCAACCATGTATCTCTAGAATTACGGCACACAAAAGGACCTTCTTTAATAACATACACGAACAGAAATAGAAGTGAAGTAGTTCGCTCACCTTGAGCAGATGGTTGTGAATGATTTGCTTCAGTTCGGAAGCTTTCTCTGGAGGCAGAGACATCACAGTAACAGTTGATGAGCTCGAGCTGGTTTTCAAGCAAAAAATAGCTAGCTACGTTAGTGATAGGGTACTATCAGGAACGTTACACTTGTATTTGAGCAATACTCGATACTTGTAAACATTGTGTCGTCTGTAACATAATCCAATTTGTGTGAAAGCCGGTGGATGAGAAGCACCCAAAACCAGCACAACTGCCAGTTTGAACTGTCGCGGAAAAGCAAGCGGGAATACGGCCCTACTGATGCCTGACAGCGTCCTGCGCTCAATGTTGTTGTATTTGACAATTCTGGCCTGGAACGAAGTAATGTAGATCGAGTGGACTCTGTCACTGGATGCCCCCTTTATTTTAGGGAACGTTTCATTTAATTTCGTTTGACGAAATATGACATTTTATTCAGGGATTCCATTGGTTGCCCTATTGTCGCGTGTGCTACGACAACCCTTAAAGGACCCCTCTGTAGTCCAAATTGCAACAGCCCAGTTACATCTTTTTACCAGTTATTATTTCATGGGGGTCACTAGTTTTATGTTATTAAAAACATTCAGTTTTTTTGCTCTCTAATAAATAGCATTTATGTGATTATTGTGTTTGTAGCACCCAAAAGGAAACACAAGTGGACAGCTAATACAACAAATACAGTACTTCCTTCTCCACATACGCCAATTCCATCCCACAGACAAGAGACAATTAAATTACTACGGCAGTCGATATGAGTAACGCCTCTTCTTGAAATATTGAATCAATTCCTGGAATCCATGGTGGGAGGCCTCTAGTCTGGCTGCATTGATTTAGCTCATGGTCGGAATGAAATTACAACTGTGGCACAGCAGTGCAGCGCAGGGGAAGCAGAGCTGTGGGTGGACACTGTCAAGCTGCTTTTTACTGACACAAGAGATTAAAGAAAGAACACAAGCAGACAAGAAGGGTTTGGTAAAAAAAAAATAAAATATGAATGTTTTATTTTAGGAAGTATTTCATGTTTTGTTTGCTCTTTCAAAAACACCATCCGTCATGTTCTCACTGCAGCTTTTAGCAGTGTACAAAAACTCCCCTGAAACCTTAGATGTGGAAAAACAACAATGAATGGAATGTTACGGTCAAATGAGTCTCTTCTGGCCTAAACAAGTCAAAGCCATGTCCAACGGCGGCAAATGGCAAATCAGCCACACACTCATTTCATCTCAAGGGGTCAGTACATGCTTATGACACATTTGGTGTGCAATCAACTCCTGATACCACTCCCTGTACCACACCTCAAGTTGCTACAATCCGGTGAATGCAGTGCTAGCGTGTTACGTGGGAAACAGCAGCTCTCGTGAACCTTTATCTGATCATGCTAGGGAACCTTGGAGCACACCCATTTTTGTTTCCTTTCTTTTAATTAAATTCACTTCAAGGCACATTTAAAGCTATCTCCACCAGCGATCAAACACCTAACGCTCTCCCGACTACAATCCCACGGTGCTCTGCTCCAACTTCTCAATTGCACCATTATAGCTTTAGATTGGTCCCAGTCAATTCAAAACCAATTTGTCGCCACTTCAATGTGTTCAAATTAAGAAGTCGCCCGTGATATTTGTGTCAGTTATGTTCAAGAGATTCCAACAGAAAAAATACATTCCAGGACAAGATTTCATTCATTTAACAGCTTGCCTGGCTGTTACAGACACCGTTGCTTTGGTTTTCCTCAAAAAAAAAAGAAGGAAAGAACACCCTGAAAGTACACACATAAACCCATCCAGTGGGTAAATACACGCACTAAACAGTGACTAACTTTTACGATGAACGAGACAACCAAAACTTATGAAAAAAGGTGCTCATATAACAGAAAAAAAGAGGTTTGAAACATCAGCAGGGCAGCTCTCCATGAAGTATCCAGTCACACAAAAATATATATCTGGCCGTATCGGGATGCCCTGCTAAATGTGAGTGGAAGAACAAGTGGTGCTCTGGAAAAACCTCTAAATTTGTGCATGATATGCACATTTCATTGCAGAAAAAAAACTATTTGGCTCTCAACTCTGGGGTCTCACGGTGGGGCGGACAGTCAACGCAACAAGTCATTTGAAATGTTAACGGTGTCCACGGACGATCGACACGCACCTGACCGTTACAAGTAAGGAAAAAACAAAACGCGTCAGTTATTATTATTCTCTTGCTTCGCACTGCACCTTTCGTAAGTTTGCTCTCAAAGCGTTTCGCTATGATACAGTACATTCATCGAGTGGCAAGAAGTGAAATCGTCGTGCTGGCACCAAGATCCTGAGATGTTACTAATTTCTTTTTTGTTTGTTAAGATCTTAACATGAAAAATATACACACACACACACACACACGCGCACACACAATCGTATTTTTGATCTCGCGCTCCCGCAATTTCTGACCGTAAGAAATAAATACCCTCAGTTATGCTCGTGTTACCGTCTACGTCTACTTAGGGGAGTACCTAATCCCAGGTACTGGTGCAAAATAGGAGTCCATTTCTTTTTTTGTTTTCTTTCCAAAGTGTGTTCACTGGGAGTATATCCAGCACACCAGCAGGCCGACGGCCACGGCCGCCCCGGCGCCGACGTTGAGCAGGATGGGTCTCCAGTACAGCCACTTGTCTCGTTTCCTCTCCGAGTGGCTCAGTCTCTGTTTCATCTGCTGGACCTTCTGCGCGGTGCTGGCGATCCTCTCCTCGCGGTGCCGCTTTCTGACGCTGAAATAAGAGGCGGTTAATGGGTGAGTGGTCGGCAAAGCGGCGGCGTGGGAATCTCATCAACACTGAGCTCAATTATTACAGAAGAATAAGAAACGGAAGTGTAGGGAGGGGTCAGGGGTCAGTTTCTCTGGGGTCCTAAAAAGGTGACATGCATAGATGACCTGGCAGCGAGCTTGCTACTTACTGCCCCGAGTCCTCGGCCACGCTGTGGCCGTCCGGCACCCCTGCCGACAGGTGGTCTTCCGAGGCGGCCTGGAGCTCCAGACGGGGTCCTGGCTGACCGTTGGGCATGCTGTCGTTGAGGTGAGGCCGGGGTGGAGTTGGTGGTGGGGGTGGAGGTGGTGGTGACGGAGGGGGCAGTTCTGGCTCTTCCAAGTCGTCTCTGGACATCCCTGTCTGCTTGTTCTGCTGCGAACAGGGGACGAGACACAGAAACGCAAAGTTACGACGGAGAGGACGGACTTTGGCGAGCTGAGAGAATATTTTTGGACTGCACGAGACTGTCATGTCTGTTCACAGTAAATCTCGTGAAGACCAAGTTCACCTTTGTGTTCATACCATCTTAATTTACAGACTGAAAGCTTCAGAATGAAGCTGAACTTACAGAAATCCTCGGTTTGTTGTTGCTTTATGGGGGCCGTCTCAAAGGCAGACTGTTGGTGGCAAATGCATTGCTACAACATTTACCGGTAAATAACAATAATATGTGTTTTAACAGATTTTAGCCCAAAGAAAAAGGTCAGTGGCGTTGTTGCAGTTTTAATATATCCATTTTGCTTTCATGCTGTTATCAGGAGCTGGTAGAGGAAACTATGTAAATATCAGGTGTGCTGGCTGATTGCATAATGATGATACTGATTGTGGTTTAAAGTAAAAACAAACAAAGTGGTACTGCAACAACGCCTGTTTTTTAGGCGCGGTTGCAGCCACCAGGATTAATTTGGATTAATTTGGATGAATTCATTATTTTTTAATTTATTAGTTCGAATCAGAGTTTCACAAAACTAAGGTTTAAAATGAGTTCATCCAGATTCAAAATGAAGCAGAGTTCTGTCGCACAATTAAATTGAATCTCTGTTTTTTATCAATATGAAGCTTGCTTGACCAAATTACAATGAGCGTGCCGTCATGTCCCATTAAGTAGGCTATACAAGAGATGGGGGGCCGTTAACTTTAGGCTGCTTTGTAGTCCTTAATAAAACGGTACACGGTACATTTCTCCTCCTTAAAAAAAGAAATTTTTGGCCCAATAATTGGATCAACATGGCCAAATATTATAGGATAAAAAACCACCAGAGACCACCAGTTGGTTCAATCTTCCTGTTTCAGCTCCCTCACTGAACCAGTATCTCGAGAGGAATTCATCAGCAGCATCATAAAGCTCAGCAGAGTCCGTCCCTGAACTTTCTTGGAGGAACTTGGATCCATCTCAATCCATCCAGAAAAGGGCAGATATTTTTAAAGTCAAACCCCCTCAAGTGTAAGTTTAAAGTTAATACTGGATCACGTATTGGATCAAAATTTTAATTTTGGTGCAAAAGAATTCAATGTAACCAAATTTAGAGTGAAAAACAAATCTGATGTTTAAATAGAGGCTTGAATGGAATCTTTCTTAACTCGTTTTAAAAGTTCAGTGCTACGTGATTGAAAGTTAATCCCCGATTTAACGTGGTTTATAAAGCTACCTGGGCTGCTGAGTTTACCGCTGGGATGAGCTTGGCTCCCTCGATGACGGCCATGTAGGAGAAGCGGAGCTGGTCGGGGGTCTGGATCAGGCCCATGCGGTATTCCCTCATGTCCAGCAGCACCTTCTGGATGTCCACCGACGACGGGTTCTTCCTCCTGTCCATCTGCCAAAACAGAGAAGAAATGTCACAGGTTTTCACTGAAATCCACTTCTTTGATGTGATGAATTAAAAAATGTAAAGTATAATCCCAACATGCAACAATTTCTCCCTCTAAAACTATCACAGAGTACATTCATAATGTGAACCCCCACCCCCCCTCTCCTCCTCTCTGTCCTCACCAGCACCAGGCAGGTGTCCACCAGGGCAAGGGTCCCCGAGCGTCCGATCCCGGCGCTGCAGTGCACCACCGAGGGCCCGTGCTCCGGTCCCAGCGAGCCGGACTCCCGGACCTTGAAGAGGAAGTTGAGGAAGGAGGCCGGGGATTCCGGGACACCGAAGTCAGGCCACGTGGTGTAGTGAAAGTGGTAGATCTCCCTCGACTCCCCCGTCTGCAGCGGAATGTGATGTCAGGCCGTGTTTAGCAGCATTGTGGAGACAAGAGTTCTGCATGACTCGAGGCGGATTTGTCACTTGGAAAAACATCACCCCCCCACCCGTCAAGCAGAGCACCGATCATCTCCATACGTGTTAGACTAAGCTGTGGCTGCACTCGTCTGTTCAAATCAGCCAGACCACATGCAGAGGTGGGCCCGGCTCGCATCGAGTTTGGATATCAGTGAGGCTTGGACAGCATCCGCACAGTTTATAAAACTTCCATATCGTCTTCCCTCCACACTGGAGTAGTTCTTCTCCCGAGGAGAGCAAAGGGGAGGAGACCAGCGCTGAGACCCGAGCTGTGTTCCAAATCACTAACTTTTTATGTTTTACTTCGAGTACGTACTGATGCATGCAGTGTGCATTCAATAGGGACATACTACTTCATAACATTGCATCTTGACCCTCTTGCTCATGTATCCGCTGTGCAGAGGATTGTGGGTCAAAATCCCCAGAACAGCGTGCTGACTTGCACAATGTAAAATGTGACTGGATGCAGTAGGACATCCTGGTATGTTCTGGCATGCTGCATTTGACATATTATGTTATGAACACACTACATCTTTTTTTCTGGCATGCTAAATAGTGTGCAGAATGGGTACTGGGGTATATTGTGGAGAATTCTGAGGAATATGTGCTTATCGCCGAATCACATGAGCTTCGTTAACAAGCTATAACAACTCCACCAATACTGCAGGGAGGAAGTCAGCTGACAAAAAAGACTCGACAGGAAATGAAACCTGTTAATCCACCATTTTACGGCCGCTCCTATGGCCGCAAAATTTTATCCAATCTGTATCCGATCAGGCAGTTCGCATTTTAGTGTCACGTGTAGACGGCCACACATGCCCCCAAGTAACGCAAGCAAGATCCGGTCTCGGATCAGCTAACTATCAGAAGTGGTGCGCGAACCCGGAGCGTGTCCTGGCAAGATCGGATGACAAAAGTCGCATTGAAAAGACAAATACAGCCACGGGCTGAGATGCTTCACAACAGCTACGACCACGCCGGATAACGCCAGCTGAGAGAGGTTAAGTAAAGTTCAGAGCCAGTAGCTGTCCGGAAAATTCAAATCTGGATGAAGTGACGGAAGCAAAGCAAGGGGGAGAACGGATTCTTTACACAGTTAACACCCTGCACTTTTCCAGAACTAGACACAAAACGTTTCCCCCCACCGACAAAATATCAACTCTAAAGATCAAACTGCTCTGCATTAAAAAAAAAAGTTTCTATCTCACACTATCTCATAGTTTGCCCCTCGTGCTCACCACCGTGTTCTGCAGCTCCAGCACACGGACCGTGTAGTAGGACCGGTCCTCCTCTGAAAGCAGCCTGACAACGAACCCCGTGTCCGTGAAAGACATCTGCAGCTCCTCCGTGGTGGGCCAGTACTGTGCACACTTCTCCTGTTGAGACAAAGAAATGAATTAAGTTAGTCTTGGATCAGAAAGCCACTCGCTCCCCCCAGGCCTCTGAGGGATGAGTGGAGTCTTGCGGGATGAAAGCACTTTGATTGAGGATCCATGGCAGACTTCATTCCTGAGAAGATTGCATGAATTCAGGGAATCCATCTTCTCTACCAATGTTAAGGAATGCACTGTGTACAAATAACACTTTGGATCACATTACTTTCCCTCAGGGTCACTACAGTCAATAGTGCTGAGATACTATACCCGATAGGGCTCGGCAGCTTGTTTACCACAAGTCATAAATAAGCAGTTCCCACAAAGCATTGCAACGCTGATGAGACCCAGCATGAAAGTTTTGGCTGAAGGGGGGAAAGTTTCTCTGTGCTCACCTTAAAGGGACAGTTCACCCCAAAATAAAATAAATAAATACATATTTGCATTTTCATAGATTCTAGTTTTCACTGGGGGAGAAGGAGTAGATGTGACTTTTAACGAGGTTCTTCCATCTTTTCTTTGTGGAAAGAAATGACAGCGGACACAAATCACTATTCAAAGCAGAGGAGGGATAATTTGGTGCTAAACAGACTCTTGAGAAATAGCTATAGAGCAGGGGTTCTTAACCTTTTTGACCTCGGGGCCCAACTTTTCAAGTACAAAGTGTCCCGGGGCCCACTCTGACTATATGCATCAAAAGTGTCAGACAACCTGTCGGTCATACAGAAACAGAGCAGTGGGCCTTTGGAGTCAGTAAAAATTTAAGATTTTTGTCCGCATAAAATAAAAAAGTATCTTTCAGTATAAATAACTGCCGGTGGCTGTATCTGTACAGGTAAAGGACAGTATAGGGCTGTAACTACACTATCAGTGAACAACTGCCTCAAATTTGAAGAAGATTGGACAAAGTATGACCATTCTACAGTGTTTCTTCATGAAGAGATCCAGGCGGAGCTCTAAAAGGACATTTGGAGACCCAAATGGACACATGGTAACCACGTGATATTCTGACACACTAAAAGTGTTTCTCCCTTTATATTTTGATATTATATTGTTTTCCTTTTATTTTTAGCCTTTGCAAATTGCAAAAACTATGTATATATGGTCGAAGACACGGTGTGTGAGTAGCGGACTTGCTGTGCTTAATGGCTGCGACCGAGCGCACGAACGAGAATGAGAATAGCTCAGTTACGCAAACGTTGGTTGACGGCTTATGGAAGAGGATGATAAGGTTTGTACTATAAGTACTAGCGTTTTCTGAAGGCATTAGCTCCATGGTAACATCCGCTAGCACGTTGTCGGGTCTGTAATGTGTATTTTTCCGTCGAAATGCTGCAAGATACGACTTGCAGCGGTTATGGCGACTTTGGACAGTGTGTGTGTGGGCTCCTTTTGTGGAGAAACCATAAGAAATGAAAGAACATCGATGATTTTTTTGCAAAGATGAGGATTTTGGGCATGCTGGGATACCAAACACGGACATGTTTTGTGACGTATTTGCGCAAACAAGCCGTAGGACCGGAAGGGGAGGGGATCGAGGATGCCGGTGTTGAACAGGCAAAACCCTTGTTAAATAAATGAGATGATACAATGTGATGATCACAAAGACATTTATTATCATGTGTATGTAAACCTGCATACACAACAAGAAGCCCAACAGGCTTTCCCACGAGCGTTGGATGTTTCGTCGCTACGTGTCGCTTTAGTTCTGAAGGCTTCAGTGCTTCGTTTGATAGCATTAGCTCACATTCCACACACTGAGCCCTCGGCTCTGCCTCGTTGCCTCCGTTCACAAAGCCGTACTTAAGAAAGTCAGGGTTGTACTTGAACACACATTTAGACTTGTGGGGGGTATGGCACCACTGTCGTCTTCATTTTTTCTTTTTAATAACTCATCCATAACTTTCGCTACAGGCTAGCGGCTAGCTGAGTGTCTTCTTCTGCTTATTGCAGCTTGTTAAACAACTGACTGACGCATTACCGCCACCTGGTGGTGGGAAGCTGTATCGTAACTGAGTGTCTCATGGATAACAGTGATATCTCTGGTGTCTTCAATTGATAACCTATGCAGTCCCGCGGCCCTCGCGGCCCACAGGTGCAAAACTGAAAGTTTTTCGCGGCCCTCTAGGTGGCGCTCGCGGCCCAATCATGGGCCGCGGCCCTATGGTTAAGAATCACTGCTATAGAGGACCGATGAAGCGTAATGATGAAGTGTTCTTCAATAGATGACCAGAATAGGCAGACTTTTTCTACTCACAGATCCCTTTTCAATGACTCTGTTGAGCATTATAACAGCTTTGGAACACTGCTCCCAAATCATCAGCCAGAAATGACCACAGGTGTTCCTCAAAGGCCCCTGTGGACGCAAAAGAAAGAAATATACAGAGAAAAAGTCTGGTCGTTACCAAAAGCTCACGTAAACATCAGAGTGAAATCCTGCACATTCTTCTTCTTCTTCTTTTAAACGTTTACTTATGCAGACACTGCTTGTGCCGAAGCCGTACCTGAGAGAGAATGTAGGCTCGCTGGGCTTCCTCCACCATGACTAAACTGGCGTTGATGTAGTCATTTTCAGAGTTTTCCAGTTTCACCCGACTGTGGTCGTCTGAAACCAGGTGGAGACAAACACGGAGCTATTACAAATCACACAGACGCAGCTCACTTCGCAAGAACACACGTTGTATATGAAGAACCTCGTCCGTCTCATGACTCACATGGGCTGACGTCTCTGTAGCGGTTCAGATTCCGATTCGCTGGAAGCTTCGCCACTTTGTAGGGATATTCACTGGCCTGGTTACGGATCTCCTGCCAGAGACCAGAAACAAAAGATACAAGTGGGAAGTTAGGAGTGTCCCAGTACACACGCTGTGAAACAAACCGGTGCATACGTATAACACACACCTGCTGTCTGACTGAAGTGGAGGCCGGTAATACCGCCAACACTAATGTGCCACACAATGATGAAACGGTCTGTAGTACAACATGTATGCTGTGCTAGATTCATAGGAACTGTGGTTGTAAGATGTTCACGGTACGATGACCTTCACAGAAAATATCAGTTTGCAGTATTACACTGTTATAAATATTATCATCCTTATTATCGGTTATAATGACCTTAAAGGAATGAGAACGGAATTATAAAAAAAATTATAATAATAAAAACCTGATAAAGTATAGCATGGAATCGTAATTTTATATAGCAAGTTTACATGCATTTTGATTATTATTACTAATTAACATAAACTGTAGCCACAGACTGAAACACTGAAACACACACTCACTTCAGTCAATATTACCATCTATTTAATTACCGAGTCTATTCCCTTCTCATGATACACTTATTACACTCTGCATAGTTTTAGACCTTGGACTTCATTAGTACTCTATCAAAATAGATTTATATACAAGCCCGGGACAGTTTATCCAGCTTTAGCCATCTACTATATTTACAATCGTCTTTAACCTATAAAGTGATTGTTTACGTGTGTTTCTCTGTAACTTCCAAACAGGGCAGCGTCAACTGTCAGCTACAAAACCTCTCCAATTGCATGTTATCCTCGGGTTAGTAGCGAGCCGGAACAGGAATATTAGAAATGCTGGGCTCTCTCAGACAGCTGGTGGTGAAACACATGCGCTTTTCTCTGGAAGTCCTGATGAGTTCTCAGAAACTGCAGCTGACGTCTGCGAGCGTCATCCAGCATTAGCTAGCTAACCGAGCTCAACTATGCTGCACGTTTTCTTGCTAACGTTACAAGCTTTCTAGCTACGGAAGTCAGGGACTACTAGCGCGGACTGCTAGTTTCTCATTCGTCCTACATACGTGCATAGTACTGTACATAACCTACATGACGTGATGAAGTCGATAAGTCACCACAAGTAACTGAGTCGACTAAAGGGCTAAAAGTAACCAAATACTGGGAAAGGAGTCTAACGGGTTAGCTAACCAATTAGCTCGCCAAGTAACGTTAAGTTAGCAACCGATCGTCATAGAAACACGATAGGCCCAGTCTCCCGACTTACATTGAAGAGGTTTTGCCATCTCCCGGACGAATCGATATCTTCAAATTCTTCCTCCATCGTGTCGTTATTCGTGCCCCGAGACACTTGCTGGATGATCACAGAGTATTTGCAGCACCGTTCACTAAGTTACTCCTTTCTGTCAGCCATCTAAACAGCGCTGCGTGTGTAACCCTGGGGATCCCTGCGGGGAGTCTGCTGCTCAACACAATACTGCATGCACGCTGACTGACTGGGTTGCCAGTTATGTGATTTTGTCAACCTCCCAAAAGAAAAAGACGTAATCACATATTGTTGTATTCAACATATTGTGGACGTTTTATTATATATATCGACATGTGTCAACACTGACTCTTGCAGTAAACTATTGAATTATGAAAGTTTGTTCAACCCTAGTTTTTTTTCACATTATACACAAGGCATGATTAGAATGACAAATAAAGCACCACGCAATACAAAATAAACATTTGACAAACACTTCTGCCACAGATATCTTGTCTTAAAGTGTTAAATATGAGTGTTAATACAAAATGTAGATAAAGACTCCACCAAACTTGGCAACCCCCAGTGAACGGAGGAGGAGGGCAGTTTACACTTTAGCTCCACTTGGTAGTGGAGCTAAAGTGTAAATTGTTAGAGAAACTAATTTCTCAGCTTTGCATTTTCACATTTTTCCAAATTATATTCTGGTTGCTGTTCAATTCGACACGACACGTTTCAACATAGACTTTATCATAAAGTAACTCAAAACATGATTTACCCACAGGATTAAACAAAAATTGGTTTGAATGCGCCCCTCTGTGGTCAAGTCGGGTAATGCGCACACACTGCACACTACGAGGACCCGCCAAACATTATACACGCGCGCACACAAGTTACGTTTAGACACATGACAGGCCTACTAAGCGACCAGCTTAGCTAGTTTTGATGCTAGCCGGATATAATCATGTTTGTAGCGCGTAGTATTGCAGCAGATCATAAAGATCTAATTCACGATGTGTCGTATGATTTCCACGGCCGGAGAATGGCAACTTGCTCCAGTGACCAAAGTGTCAAGGTAACGTCAGTTAACATGACGTATTATTCAGCAGTTTGCTAATGTTAACAAGCTAGCGTTAGCTGCTAGCCTGTTATAAACACCCGTAACTCGTTAATGGATTTGCTGTCTATCTCCCACCACTTGTTGAGAGACGTTACGTTAGTCAATTTGCTACATCTGTTGCTAATTCTGACTATCGCATGCAACTTCACTTTATAAAATGTAGCTAGTTTGCCTGTAGCATACAAGCTAGGGTAACGTTAGCTGTAGGTAACTTAAGCTGTGTAGCTAATGTAAACACGGCAGAAACACCCCGTGCATGTTTAGTAAGGTTACACCTGTAATTTAGTAAATGTTACCTAACATTAGTTGTAGTTGTAAACCTAAGGAATGTCATTGAAGGTCTCATGTTCCCAGCTCCATAAGCGTGCACACGGAGCCATATCTTCTCAGCAATATTTCCTATCATTGGTTCACATCTTCTTTCTCTCAGGTTTGGGATAAAAGTGAGAATGGAGAGTGGCACTGCACAGCCAGCTGGAAGGTAAGCCTCCTGCTGCTTCATTCATTTTAACCATTACAGGCTTTCCTGGTCAAATCTGAGTCGATAAGACTATATGCTTGCATACCAGCATATCAATTTATGTCCTACTCTGTGCCTCTGATGTAGATACAGCTTGAAATGTAAATTAGTGTTATGGTTTATTGGTTTGTCAAAGGATGTATTCTCTTGTGTGCAGACACACAGTGGATCAGTGTGGAGAGTGACCTGGGCTCATCCAGAATTCGGGCAGGTTCTGGCCTCATGCTCCTTCGACAGGACAGCTGCTGTGTGGGAAGAGATTGTGGGAGAGTCCAACGACAAGCAGAGAGGGCTGAGCCACTGGGTTAGTGCAACGCTAGCATCACGGCTGGTTGTCAGGCTGCGGAAACCAGGCATCAGCTTCTGGTTATCGAAGCTGAAACTATGGTTGCCATTTTAAGTCACCTTGTATACGTCAGCCGACTAATGAAGCGACTTGTACACATGTTATGTGTGTGTTGCGGATGCTTTGCAGTATAATTTTACTTCCAGCACAAAGATGCCGGGATACTTCCCCTCTGGAGACTTCACAAATTTCCTTTTAGTTTTTCTGTTCAGGTTAATCTGGTTCTTTGTCAGTTGAATGTATTGAATGTCCAAAGTCAAACAACTTAATTAGCTTAGCTGCCAGTGTCTCTAAAACAGATGCCCGTGCGCACGCGAGTACATATTTATTTATTGAACTACCAGAAGCCGTTATGGAGATATGAAATTACCTATGTGATAGAAGATTCTGGCCATATTACGGAGCTTTATTTCCGGTTCTGACTTTAACAGCAATATTTACAATTTTGCTAATGCAGCAAATATATATTATATATTTATTTTGTTGTCCCTATTTTTGTGTTAAAAATACTTTTCTACAGTCGTCTGTTCGACCCTGACCAAATAGTTTCCACGCTGTTCCGTTTTTAGATAAAGAGAACCACGCTAGTGGACAGCAGAACCTCAGTGACCGACGTGAAGTTCGCCCCTAAACACATGGGCCTGATGCTGACCACGTGTTCCGCGGACGGAGTGGTGAGGATCTACGAGGCCCCCGACGTGATGAACCTGAGTCAGTGGTCCCTGCAGCACGAGATCTCCTGCAAGCTCAGCTGCAGCTGCATCTCTTGGAACCCCTCGAGGTTAGACCGCAGTGTGACTTTGTTTGGGGGGGGGGGGGGGGGGACTGTTGAGACATTGTAATGTGTAGAAGATTTACGGTTCTTCAGTTCCAGTCCTAGCTGTAATGTACCTCGCCTTGCAATAAAACTTAGTATTGATCGGGCACTCGCAAGAGAAATGGGGGTCGAGTAAAGACAAGATATAGGATCTGAAGCGCAAGTTGAGTTGGGTGGAGTTGGAGGATGTGGGCGAAACAAAACGGATTCATTTACTTAAATAATAATGAAACATGACAATTAACTTTAGTCGTTGTTTTTTGACAATCAACAATACATTAAAAAAATCATTTAGGGGCAAGTAAAAATTGACTTTGGGCAAGTAGACAACAAGCATTGACGTTGAACCCTGTCGAGGCTCACTAGGACACTTGGATTGATCATTCATGTTGACATGTCTGCTGTGAAAAGGGCCTTTTGTATTGGGTCTGAAACCTAATACTTCCTGTCTGCTGTGTTACTGCCTTTATGTGCTCCTCACACGCTCTTATTTCCAAGTTGAAAAGTGGAGTTACAACTTAACCCACACAAAACTGTGCAACAATTATTATCAATCACAATACAGATGCTGTTCACCCCAGGCTGTGGGATGGAGTAGGAAAAGTGTTGTCATTTATGCAGGATGTGAACTCTAAAAAACCAATAACTTTGTCTTAATAACCAGCTGTGTGTATTTCTGGAGTTGGACATTCAATGAAATCATTTGTCTTCACATGAATAAAAGAAGAGTTGGTCCAATAAGTAACATTCTGGCAGAGCAGTGGTAAATCCAAGACGTTCTGTAAATGACCTTTTCAAATGGAAGGTTCTCTCTGCTGCCGACCTTTTCTAAAATATATGAACTGTGACCTTGTGACACTTGTCTCGTGTGTTTCCTCTCTACCACCCAGCTCTCGTGCCCACCCGCCAATGTTTGCAGTGGGGAGCGACGACAGTAACGTGGCGTACGGTGGGAAGGTTCAGATCTATGAGTATAATGAAAACACCAGGAAATATGCCAAAGCGGAGACGCTGATGACGGTCACCGACGCCGTCCATGACATCTCATTCGCCCCAAACCTGGGGAGATCCTTCCACGTGCTCGCCATCGCAACTAAAGACGTCCGAATCTTTAAGCTCGTTCCCATGAGGTGACTGATTCCGTATGCATGCAACGTCTTAACGGACGCGCTTCTGCAGCCGCAACCGATTTAAAACTATTCTAAATGACAAGCTACCGCCATGTAAACACATTTTCTGATCCATCGGACAGGAAGGAGAGCGCCTCCACGGGACCCACCAAGTTGGAGGTGCAGATTGTGGCTCAGTTCGACAACCACAACTCCCAGGTGTGGCGTGTGAGCTGGAACATCACCAGCACCCTGCTGGCCTCCTCCGGTGACGATGGCTGCGTGCGCCTCTGGAAAGGTAAGAGGTTACTGTTTGCTTCGCTCGACGACTGCTCGTCTGTGTTCCTTTAAGTTTAGTGACGGCTATACTGACAGCAGTTTTTATTTGTTTAGTCCAACATGTTTAAAATGCTAGTTGGAGTGAACTCTCACCAGGTGTTGAGTGACTTTGGCCGATGCGTTGTTGGCGTCAGTCGTCGGTTCGCTCGGATACAGATATTCTCAAATCATCTGAGTTGTTTTGATGTACGGTACATTCCTGTACAATTAGGCCAGTGTAAAAAAGAAAAAGGTTTGACACTAAGCCAAACATGGGACCTTACCAGTGTACTGTATTTCACCACTAGGTGTCACACTTGACTCAGCTGCCGCTCCTGAGTGGAACCTAAAAACCAAACCAAAAGTTCCAGTCTGGGTCACTGTGGGCCGACTGTCTCAATCTCTCTCACACATTACGCACATGCACACAAACACACACAGAGGGAGAGAGAGTCTTCTTCCCTCTTGTGGAAGGTTGTGTGTACCGTCTACTGTTGCATCTTTACTCACTGAGCATCCCAGTAGCACCGTCCCCTCTGTTCACTTCCAGTTCAGTCAGGAGTGCAACAAAAAGTCAAGCAGGATTTCTTTTCTCAAACCTGTGGTAATTGTTTACTTATATTGTACTTTACTTTGCTGTTACTGTCCAATGAGACATGAGTGCACAAAATGTGCAATGATCCCATCAAATTACAGCGATGGGACATAAAAACAAATTAGCCCACATGTATGGCTATAAGGTAGTAAATGAATGAATAGTTTGGAGGATTGGGCAGCAAATAAAATAAAAGACCTGGCTCTGTTGAGACTGTCTGTCTATTGACACACACAGCAAACAAATCTGTATGAGAATAATTCATGTTTACTGAATTATGTGTGATTACTTTTCTGAATGTCCTGAGCTTTATTTTGGGGTGATGCGGCTGCATCACGTGGTGGTTGTCCCTCGGCTCCCTCTCATTTCTGTCACATTGTCATTCTCCATGTGTGGAATGTAAAAGAAAGGAAAAGTACCAAATGACACATTCCTCCTTCAGCTTTTTTCCACTTTATGGAAGAAATGATGAACTCATGGTCATTTGTCAATCATGTCGCAGCGTGAACACTTACTTTACCATTGCCCCCCCCCGCAGCAAACTACATGGACAACTGGAAGTGCACGGGCATCCTGAAAGGGGACGGCAGCCCGCTCACCGGCTCCTCCGGTCAGCCCACAGCCATGAGCACCGTTGTGGGCTCCTCGGTCCAGACCTCCCAGAACGCCCTGAACGGGATGTCTGCAGGAAGGTAGGTGGTGTGGTGCGTCCGCCGCCACTCACCCAGCCCGACCCGAGCCGGTCAGAACTGACAGCTTATCATGCCTCACACTGACCGGGACTGCAGCCGCTCACTGACACACCTCCCGGGCCCCACACTGACCAAATGATGCGCTCATGCAAAGAGCTTGGCTTCCGAGCCTGCGGAGTTGGATGTGCTGTGGTGTGTTTGTTTTGTTTTTCCCTCTTGACTTGTACAGATGCATGCAAGAGTAGTTTCCACTTTGCATTGTCAGTGTTAGCGCTAACCACACTCTTAGTATAAAAAGTTAAATAAACCGCTTTTATATCATTTCGATATGTGACGATTATTTCAAATTTATATTTTGGGATATGCAGCAGAACCATTTTGGTGTCAGGTAACATTATTTTGTAAATATTGAGAAATCTGATTAGCTTGAGGCGCTGACGTCTCAATTGCCATTTTGAGATGTAATTCTTCTCATTTCACTTTTCAATTTCAATGCACCCTTGAGCAAGTAATGCCCAACTCTTTGCTGAGCAGAAGGGCTTGAATGAAGCTCATTAACCAACCGTAATAACAATAAGAGTATGAATACAGCCACTGACAGTTATGACTCTAAAGCCAGACGATGTAACTCGTCAAAGAAGAGATGACGGCGTTTCTTTTATCAATGAAACGTTGAATTCATAAGAAATAAAATTCACACTTTCTCAATTCAGTGCACTCAGGTTGTTGTTGCTCCGGCCTTTACTTGGTCTGGTATGACCAGTCGCCTTAAGTGGCTAAGTGACTCTTCATCTGCTGCAGGTACAGTTCATGTTTTTGATTACAAATGAGTTAATATTGGATGTTTGTATGAAACGGTTTCAAAAGTGTTTGAGCTCATCAGAGTCGGTATGTGGCTGTATTTATGGTTAACTTTAACAACCCTCTTAACTTTACATAACCTCTGTATTTACCAGCTTTGCAGTTTCCAGCTTTACTCTAGAGTCCTCTCTCACCTTATTAAACATCTGTATGACGTGCTCTGTTGGGCTCTAAAACCCAGGTTTGATTTTTGTAATATGGTATGACTTTGCATAAAAGATTGTCTTGCATTGCGTCTGTGAGCGGCGGGCTTGTTGAAGTAATGTGGTATTGTACTGCTTGTTGCATGCAGGATTGGCAAGAGAGCTCCCTTTGCCCCTCCCCTGCGGCAGCTGACCTCTCCAAAGACAAACCAGCATCCTGCGTATTACTAATGTCTCTGCACCAGCTGCCACTTGCCCTTGTGTCAATGCATTTGAATATGTCATGTCCCAGCTGAATACTTGCTGGTGAAGGGCTCTGTGATGGAATGTAAACCCTCACCGTTCTGCTTTCACAGCTTCCACTTTGTTTAGATTCCAACCTGTTTGTTAGAGAACAATGCACATCCACCTTTTAGGGAATAAACCCTTATCACTTCTCTGTCTGCCATTCTCCCCTCTCTTTTCAGTTTCTAAAGCGTACATGCATTCTTTTTAAAATCTCTCATTTCTACTTCCTTTTGACGTGTTTCCCCCTCCCCTATTCCATCGTCTTCTCCCTGTCCGTGTGTCTGTTGTCTGCGTCTCCGTCCGTTTTTTTGTGTTGCTTCAGGTATTTCTTTCCGCCTCTGGATCCTCCCAGAGCGGGGACCAGGTATGGTCACCTGCTGCCTCCCTCCTCTCTCATAGAGCATTGTGACGCTGAGCCCGCTCAACCGCAGCAACAGCCTCTTCCCCACAGACTCTACTCTCGAGCACTGCTGCCCTTACCAGAGGCTGAAGGACTGTGATTTTTGGGGTGTTTTAGCTCAAATAAAAAGGGATGGGGTTAGGGAGGAGGGGTGGGTGGGAACAACACAAGTGCCATTCATTTCTAATAAAGATTCTGTTTTCTAAATGTTTTGTTCTTTTTCCTTCATGGAGATTTAGTGACTGTTGCATTACACGGCCAGTGAAGCCATTTGATAACCATTTCTATCTATGTGAACAATCAACTAAACATTCCCCCTATTCAGTTTTGTGTTCCAGTTCTTTACGTTTTTGGAATGTGCATTAAAAAGCGCATATAGTTTTAGTTTTTTTGTGGTCCTGAGACAACGTCCGGTAAGATTTTTCCGAAGGACACCGATGACCCGCAACCCTCAGTGCCTGCAGAGGAAGTGTTATCGCTCAGCGGTTTAAAATCGCTCATGGTGGAAGTCAGAATAAACGCCACAAGCTACCAAGATAATTTTATTTTTGAATAGTTTTCCTTCCACACACACAGTGACAGCATTCATGAGTGACTGATTACCATGTAGGACAGCTATATAGAAATAGCACATGATTCATCACAACACATTTCTTTTGTAGGACATTGATCCACTGTATTTTTTTAATGCTGAGTTGGGTGAAAAGTCACTATGAATGACATACTAAAATGTGTGAAATGGTATGGTTCTTTGAAGGCAACTGGATGTGGCCTACTTTTTAAACTGAGAAATGTCTTCTCCCAGCTTTACTCTGAAATAAGGGAAATAAAGGGCATGTAATTTGTTTTGACAGGAAGGATGACATTCATTCATTTCATGGCTCACTCGTATTGATGCCTCACAAAGTGGAATGCTCGTGATGCAGCTGTCTGCTAACTAAGACTCCTGCAGCTGCTTGGGAGGAACACTTGATCCAACGAACTCCACTCTCAACCTGCAACAAATATAATGCACTTTTATGTCCCTCTGTATGGTAGGAAAATTACCTAACTTAAACTCATTCGCTTATTTTTCAACCTAATGCTGGATCTTTACTCTATAAATTTCCACAATTTATTGTATATTGTTGTATTTTATATTGCCATTACATTATGGCTGAAGTCTAAAAACAACTCCCTCCCCCTCCCCTCTCTTTCATTCATCTTGTATGGGCAAACACGATGGATGCAGTGATGTGCCGATGCCCAAACTGTCCCAAGTGTCTAAAAGTCCAGCGGAATAACGTGAATCTCAGCCTATCGAGATAGACAATTTCCTCCTCCTCAGTTTAGTCGTTCAATCAAAGCGGTTTCAATTGGTTAAGTCCCGCCCACGTGACATGGACGCTCACGCGGGCTTCCTGTGGATTCTGGGCGCTGCTTGGGTCCTCAGAACAGTTGTGCCTCCTTTAGGATATAATGACTATCTTAAGTGTTTGGGAAGTTTCTTTTGGAACTTAACGACGCCTCGCAACAATTTATAGAGACAAACCTCGAGTTGGACAGGAACCGAGCTCTCGGCGGTCTTCTGAAGTGTCGGACGTGAGTTGAAGTCCAACTATCGTGAACATTATGATTTAGCGCAAACGTTAACTCTCTTGCTGAAATGGCTTTGTGGTTATGGCAGCCCAGTTTTAGTCAACTTATCTGTGTCGTCTGTAACTTGTGTTGTAACACTTGTATCGAACTGAATAATGGAAGATAACGTCAGTTCGCTCCGATTTTGAGTGTGTTGGTGCTTTTGACAAACCCCTCTTGTTTTTAGCAAGGGGCTAGCGTTGAAAGTAAGCTAACCTAGGTAAATCAAGTTAGCCCGTCAGTGTGTTTTCTGGGTAGCTAGTTAGACCAAACTTCACACCCGTTGAACCAATATGCATGAACATATCTTTTTGTAAGTATTCGCGGTAAACTACTTTTCTTATCTGATTTTCGCAGCTGTGAGGTGGTATCAACACGCCGACATACAATCTAACGTTAAATGGTCCCATCCCTGCCAGCGCACTGTAAAGTTTGCATGTATTTTACTTGGAGTTCCTAAAGTAATACCGACCTGCCTTTTATGTCCCCTAGTCCTAGACATTTCAGATGGTCTTCACCTGCTGAACTGAAGTCGAGCCACATTTGGCTGTCACCCTCCTCTATTCCTAACCATGGCGGAAAGTTTCTACAAGCTGGAAGATGAAGCCTTCCCCAGTTTCCTCTGCAAGTCCCTGGACAGCACCGGCGGCCGCGCCACCCTGGGGAATGTGACACTGGGTTCAGGCCCAGGACTTCCAGTGGCTGCCTCCACAGAGGCTAAAATTAAACCCGGCTCTGACAACAGGTGGGAGCCCGCTGCTGCTGCTTGGGACAGATGTGGCTTTTTGTGGAAATGCTCTCATACATTAATCTGTGACTCATGACACAAACTGTTTTTGACTTAGTGTGAGAATGAATGCTGACATCTTTTCCCAATTCCTGTTTTGGGAAGTTTGTGTTTTTACTAATTTAAGCATTGAAATGCTGCTGGAAAAATGAAGTAGTTTCATGCTAAAAATAGATAAGATAGGAATACATTATGACAAAACACTGAGACATGAATGCCAAATATAGAACTGCATATGGATACATGTTGCTGCAGCCCTTTCTGGTGTCTTACAGTTCCCACTAAAGTAACAGGATGTTCACAGTGAGTCAGTGCTCTCTTGCTAATTGTAATTTTGGAGCAGTAACCCTGATGTGGAGCTGTTTAGCATGATACAACCAGTTGTTTTGTACCATCAGTGCCATGTGCTCTTGCTTTACAGAGGCGATCCTGTTGAGGCTTCATATCTGGAGGCCAACTCACAGTCATCTGTTCGAGAACAGCCCAAGTTTGCCCTCAGCTTCAGGGATGACTTGTGAGTATATAAATACATGTAGCTCACACTGCTGATTTATTTTTTGAGCAATGTTGTCAGGGAAGAAGAAAAAAAGCAATTCGTCGAAATATTAATTCATCTTTTTGTGCGTTAACCCGTCGAGGTTGAATTAGTTCACGACGTACTTTTCCAGTTATGTACATTCGACAGTTTAATTCAATTACAGTGACTCATGCTAAGAGTGTCAGCCTACTGTTAACTCCTAAATATATATTTTGTGTGTGTAACTACGGAGGGTTGGACATTCTTAATGTCTTATTAGTGTATTCCACCTTCTTTTTGTGTGATCCTAATTGTTGACATCCCGCCTGCTTTAAAGGGACAATGCGGATGACTTCATTGCCGCCCACCGTCTCTCAGACATGCTGGTGCAGATTCATTTGGATGAAAGCGCATCTCAAAACCGAGGCTCCATGCTGGGGCTCCCTACCACGGCGATGGGCTCAGTCCACGGCCGGCACACGGAACTTGGGACGGGTAAATATCAACGCACCGGTCTATCTTCGTTGGTGTTTCTATTGCCAATCTGTTGCTATGGCAACGGCTTTGGTCCACGGTTGCTTCCTGTCAGCTCGTGCACAAACAAACATCATAACAGGAAATATAAAGGAGTCCATTTAGAATGTGTTATGATGTAAACTGTGAAAAGGTCAATAGGTGTAACACTGTGGCCATACTGCCCAGCCTCAGAATCAGTAATTACTCCTTTCTTGATTGGAAAACGTATCAACGGTGGGTTCACCTAATACTGCATGGACGTATATTTGTGCTTTCTGATACATAAAGATGAAATAATTCTCATTGCTAGATGAAGACTTGTTTTCTTTGAATAATACTAATGTACTTTGTCTTTCCTGTCTCTTCTGACAGATCTGTCAACAGGCCTTCTGACATTTGCTCATTTTGGACATCTAGACAGCACGAATGCAACGGTACACATTTTGGTAACTCTTGACCAGCTGACAGTTTCACATTTTATGTGATTGCTCTTTTGCAGTAACTCGTAGACTCAAAACTGGGCCATACAGATAATAAAGTTATTTTTTGCTCATAAAAATGGGGACCTTTTCATGTGCATATCAGAAGGAGAAAGCCATGTGGCCCATGTTGAGGCTTAACTCGTATAATTGAAAACCCTTTATGTTGCTTAATTTTCAGTTTAATGTCTTTATAATTAGGCATATTTCGTCTTTCTAAATAGTCTCGGTCTACCCCGGTTCCTTACAGCAGCGGTTCCCAAACTTTTTAGGCAGCGCACCCCCTTCTACATCCCGACCGGGTTCGCGCGCACCCCCCCCCCCCCCCCCTTAATAAAAAAAAAAAAAAAGAAGCAACAGAGCCTTTTAAGCCTTCATAGCCGCATAAGAATCGGACCAATGAGAGAACAGTTTGCTCGCGCGTGGCATTTGTTTACAAGATTTAGTCCGCTGTTAAATGTTGCAATGTGAACACAAACCGAACAAAGGAGCAACTGCAACAAAGCAAACGAACTGAAGGTGTGAAAACGCCCTGAAACACTGCAACAAAGTTTCAATAACTTTCAGTGACACAAGGCGTCACTTTTAAAGAGCAATACGGATGCGAGCACACACGCACAGGCTCAGAGGCAGATTATCACATTTAATTTACAATTAATGACCGACTAATGCAGCCAGGATGTCTTCGGACAAAGCATCGATGCGGCGCGACACAGTGTTGTTGGACACCGGGATCATGTCCAACTTTTTTGCTTCTTTCTCCCCAATCATACATTCCACCATCTCTCTGGCAGCTGGCAAGCTCACGTCTTCGGCGATTGTGTGCGGTAGCCCCTTTCTCGCTATTCTGTAACCAGATATGAAGCCCGTAGTGCGTCATTTATAGACCAACACATGAATGAGACTGCAGTTGTTTTGGCTGTTTTGTAACTCCTCCAATTTCGATATAAACAATGTAAGGGGCTTTTGACTTGCACTGGCATGCTTGGTGTTCAGGTGGCGACGTAAATAAGAGCTTCAGACTGTTAGCCAGAACCTCACTGCACACCACGCACTGTGGCTTTGGGGAATCTGCGTTGCCAATCCAAGTGAAGCCCAGACACAGATACTTTTCATCATATTTCCTCTTTTTTTCCCAGTCTGATGCTCTCTCGTTTCCTCTTTTTTCACCTTGACTCCGCGATGGGCCGATGTGCTCCCGATTTGTCTGTGCTATCCCTTCCTCCTTTTCGGTCTCCTCCGTCTCATCTTCCTCTGACTCTGGCTCGATTTCTTCTCCCGGTCTCTCCTCAACGCACCTCTCCGTTCCCCTCGCCTCCGATTCCTCTCTCTCTCTCTGTCCCTCTCCTCTTTTACGACTGATAGCTTCAGATGTCCCACCTGACAGTTTTTAAATTAAAATTACATTTTTTTTTTATATTTAATATTATTACACCATCAGACCGCCATTACACTTTTCCTCTCGCGCACCCCCTAGAGGCAGCTCGCGCACCCCCAGGGGTGCGCGCACCCCACTTTGGGAATCCCTGCCTTACAGGATACAAAGGATTTTCAAAAGTATTTTTAAATATAGGTTGGTGTTTTGGATTTTAAACAATGTTTCTCGTGTATAAATGCTGTTTTTACCTCCAACAAATCTCTGATCAGGTACCTGTGAATCCGTTCTCGTTTCCTGGGCAGTTCAAACAGGCCCAGCCTTTACCAGCTACAGCCGAGGAGCACAACGTGCAGAGTGAGGGAGAGGACAGTGACCATTTCAGTGGCAGCAACTCGAGCTTCCTGGTGAACGAGAAGCTCATGTGTGTGGACAGCATGAACAGCGACATCACAGGTTCATGCTGCCTTGATTTTATTTGTTAAATGTAGATTACCGCCATTTTGTCAAAGCTTGAGTCCTTTTGTGAATGTGCGTTTGATTCCCAGATGATGACATTGATTCGAACGACTTGCCCGATGATGAGCTCGAGCAGTATTGCAATAATCTGGTGCCTCCTGCCATGCAGAGAGGCAGAGTGGAGGGCCAAGAGATTCCTGCAACAGTAAGTCCCCTTTGAAACACTTTGCCTCTTACACCGTACCAGCACTAGTGAGTCATTGGACAACTGTTTAAAGTGGCTTTTCATTCAACTGTCATTTACGTGATCTTTTTGTCTCAGTGTCCCCATTAATGTGTATATATTTGTTCATAGGGACTCCCCGGTGTTAATGACAACGCATCAAACCCAAGTTCCACAGAACCAGACCAGTATAGACACCAGTTCCTGGATGACTACAATCAGGTGAGCACATTGACGCCCTTACTGTTTTGTGCCCATGTGCTGCATCCAGCTTGCATGGAGAAGAGTATGAATATGATCGTTCTGCCTGAAAATACTGTTGAGTTTCATGAATATCACCTGGAAATTTGCGGTTTGGCAAAGGCTGCCCAACTGGTCTGACTCTCTACCTGCAAATCTGTTGTTACTTTTGTGAATCATATATTTAACTCCAATCAAACGACCAGTCAACGTTTTCCCCTTTTCATTGATTCTCTTCTCTCTTACTTTTCTTCAGGAGGACTTCCAGATGCCGGATGTGCGTCTGGCTGCTACGGGTATGGACTCGTGTCCTGCCAGCGACGAGGACACCGAGGACGAGCTGGAGTGTGTCAGAAGGAGCAGCAGTGCCACCAGGATCCGGCTGCTGCCCAGCACCTCCAGACAGCTGGTCAGACATAAAAGCCAATATTATCAGACGTTAAAAACTCTCAAATATAATAATCAGTTAAAGCCTAAAAAAAAAAACCTACATCCAGTAGCTCCATCATTTCGGATTGACATGTACTTTACGTGTGTGCGTGTGTGCGTGTGTGTGTGTGTGTGCGCGTGCGTGCACAGGTTGGAGAGAGTAACCGTCCCAGTTTCAGGCCGGGCTTAGAGGGAGGCAGTTCTGATGACGATGCCTCCAGCGGCCGCGGCGGTCCGTCTCTGTCTGGGATCGAACACAGACGATCTGCTGAGGGACAAGTCATCAACCCTGCAGTCACGGGTACAATATGCTTCAATCACTGTCCTTCACTGCCTTATTATTCCGTTTTGGTTCTCTGGCTGGCTTTCCTGTGTTCTTGATAAAGTGCAAGTGAATGCATGTTATATGTATTCAATAGTAGTTTTGAGGCCGCTTTAATGTTAAAGTGACCACCGTTGTTTGTGTCATTGCGTAACTCCAGGGGATGGAGGAGGTGGGGATGGGAGCAGTGGGAGTGAGGAAAGCGGAAACGACGGAGGCGTTTCGACCATCCCCCTCCCGGCGCCCGTCGTCCAGACCACCTATGATGTCCTGCGCGGGCTGGGGATCGTGGGGAGCAGTGCTGCTGGCGAGGATGAGGACGGCGACCTCAATCTGCCAGGACACGGAAGGAGCGGTCTCTCCAGACATACTGAGGTAAGAATGAGGCTCACTTCTTGCTGCACTGAGGTAGCGGCGAGGTTGCTCATCGGTGTCAGAAATGTTATCAGACACTTGGGCTTCATCTGCGGATTTTATACACACTTTAAATCCTATTGGAGGCGTCTTTTTCTACACCTCACATACTTCCTGTATGCCCTCATAATGTAGATTTTATTGGCCCACTGTTGTCTTCTATAGTTTTTTTTACAGTTGAATCATTCCACAATGTTTGCAGATGGGCGACCGTGTGGGTCCTGTAGGAATAGGAGAGGTCAGCTCTTTTGGACCATCGAGGGGAACTCAGAGGCTTTCTCCTGTCAACTGGAGCATGGTCCTGGACCGCCAGGAGGCACTGGTGAGTACAGATGCACCACAACCTCCAATGTTACTATAACTGCTCCACTGGCGGGTAATTTAATCAGGCATATATTGATTTTATAATATCATATGGTATTTCTCTATTTTTTTTTTTTTATTACTTCAATTTAATGGTGGTGATACGTAGAGGAGTTCAGTGAAAAATAAAAAGACAAACTGTTGATTTAACAAGAAAACGCGAAGCCCTGCACAATAGAACACTGTATTAAAGTTAAAGCTGCAATGGCTAAAATACTGATGAATATGATTCATGGCTCTGTTTGTCAACGTGGTTCTGATTTGAATGGCAGGATGCGATGGAGAGCACCGAGTCTGGGCCCACTGTGGACCGACTGCTGGACTCGGCCTACCTGAGGAGTGGAGCTGGACTCAGGAGACCTCAGGACTCGGCAAATCTAACTTTCTCCCACCTTCAAGGCACCCAAGGAAGCTTCCACCTCTCCCAGGTACAACACGCTCAACATGTAACATTGCACATTCCAACCTGTTTGAATCAAATTGAGAGCTCAGAGACAAGTATCCAAACAAACTGTCATTGTTATCTAGCCTTTATATCCTTTGTCCAAAAACTCACCCGTAGGTGCTGCTGCCAGAATGCGATGATGATGATGATGATGATGGAGGAGGAGTAGATGAGCCTGATGGATCCAGGCCTTGCTTGGGCCTAAGGGGAGGGCCTTGTGGTGAATTGACCGCAGCAGAGGCCTCGGACAGCAGCAGTGAGGATGGCAACAATCCCCTTTCCACCTCGCTGGAACTCAAGTACTTCTCCCAGAGCTTCCACCAGGACCGAGAGGATTCAGATGATGGCTGGACCCATTGCCCAGCCAACCTGGAGATGGAGTTTCAACAAGGTTGGCTTTATCTGTGACATTTAGCTCTAGGTCAGCGGTTCCCAAACTTTTTAGGCCACGCACCCCCTTCTACATCCCGACCGGGTTCACACACCCTCAATCCCCCCACCTTAAAAAAAAAAAAAAAAGCAACAGAGCCCATTTATAGCCGCATAAAAATCGGACTCATGAGAGAACAGTTTGCTCGCGCGTGGCGTTTGTTTAAAAGATAAAAAAGACAAAAAAACTTCCTGCACCGTGCCGCCTGTCTCCGGCAGAAATGCGCTCATCGACGCACGGGAACAACACCGAGTTGTAATATAAACCTCCATAACACCCCGCCACTCTCGGCTCATACCTCCCCAGCAACGAGGCACATCACCCGGTCACAATACCTCCAGAATGTCCCCCGGGTGAAATCCGGGACTTGGTTTTATGGTTCCGAGTGGCGGGCGCTCACTCGTTGGCGCTGGGACGCGAGGTCTCCAGCCGTCCCCGCCGCGAGGCACCCCATCGTCAGGTCTGTCAGCCCTCGGAACAGGCCGCGGGTCAACAACTCGTGGGTGGCGGGGTAGAGGCGAGGCAGATCACAGAAACATAAAGACTAGAGTATGGCAAAGATATGCTGATGACAAACGTATTTGTAATACGTCAAACACAAACGTAATCAGGGAGAAAATACGTTCATGGTAAAACGTAATTGAGAATGCATTTTAGTTTTGGGGGAACGTCATTTTTAGGAGACAGGACTGCACCATGAGACCACCATTACATTTTTCCTCTCGCGCACCCCCTAGAGGCAGCTCCCCCGGGGGTGCGCAGGGGGGTGCCCTGGGGGTAGTGGAGAGGGAATGTAGGCCGAGGGAGAAGAGAAATGACGTGCAGACACTCCGTCGAGCTGTGAATCTTACCTGAGAACCTCTGCTCAGGGTATTTACTAATCGCTCGGCTATTGGGTCGCCCCTAAATGTGCCCTTACCCATCTGTGCTGAAGGATGGACCCCACATGCTCATGAATTTGAGGCACGTGGCCATGTTTTTTTAATTAAACGCTATATAAGGGCCGTGTGCAAATACTCTTTGTCCAAATGAATCTTCACCCTCGTGTCTGAAAGTCAATGGGCTGCAATGAAGTCATCAGTATTGTCCCTGTAATGCTGGCGGGAGTTGAAATAATGCTTGTTAGGATCACATCCCATTGACATGGAGAGAAACGGTAGAATATAAGTTATTATAGTTGCCACTTTACTCTGGCACACGCCCAAGAATTGAAGAGATGCCACCAAAAAAACGAGGAAGAAGAACTTCAGCATTCGTGAACTGGATGTACTGTTTAATAAGCTGTTTAAATACACGTGTCAGTAATGGTGTTCCAGGAAAACCAGAAACAATCAAAGAGCAGCTTGTAAGCCATTCAGAAGCTGAACGCATGCCATATCGCACAGGGGTTTTATAGAGTTTGTTAATTGGACCCAATGGACTCACAGTATTTGGTGGTCATGCTTTTTTTTATTTATTTTTTTTTTTTTTTATTTATTTTTTTTTTTTATGGTTCTCATTTAAAAATGTTTCCTAGTTGGATAAACAGTTTGTGGACTGAAAACCAGATGTTGTTTTTCTTATCTTGGTAAGAGTGCGCTCGTGAAATGTACTCCAACCTAAGAAGCGCAAAAAAAGAAAACATTGACGAATCCCAGAAATCAATGGATACCTACAAAATAGGACCAAATCTTGGATACGAAACAAAGACGAGAGGAAATTAGTTTATTCGTTTATGTATCATTTCCGTCATGCGGCCCATCGCTGCGTGGTGTAAGGTGTTAACAGCATTGCTTGTCTCTTCAGGGGCCAATGCCACCAATAGTGTGGTGTACCAGAACGAAGAGGGGCAGTGGGTGACCGACCTGGCATACTACTCCTCCTTTGAGAAAGAGGTTGACGGGAAGATATCGGAGACTGTTACCCAGTTTCAGACTGAGGACTTTCTTCCTGCCAGTACGTACAAAGGCCACAGCTCTATTGCATTTACTCAAAGATTGCTCTAAGTTACTGTTAGTGCAGGATACTGTTGATACATTGACACTTATTTTTCCTCCTTGCAGGTGATGCTATAGGAAAGATAGTTAAGGATCAAGAGGAATTTGAGAAGGAGCACCAATTCATGCAGGTACACAACGGCCCCATTTAGTCCTTGATGTGTTGGTGCCGTATCGTGAGAGAAGACACTAACAGGCCGCTAAAACTCTCAGCTACCATGCATTTTCATAAAGCACAGCAGTTTGTGGTTTATTATAAGTATTGCTGTTTGCGCAGGAGGAGCAGATTGAACCAGCCAGCAGCAACGGCACCTTTCAAAGCGACTCCTCTTGGAAGGCCCCCGCCAACAGCCACATCCTGATGAGGGCCTCCCAGGTGTCCTCTGAGTTCAAGCAGGGGGACCACAGCTACCTGCGACTGACTTTGGGGCAGTTTTTTGGACAGCGCTCTGAAGCCCTGGGTTGTCTGGGTAGCGCCGATGATGTGGATTGGGTGAAACGGGTGAATGTTTTTTTTTTATTATTATTGTTGCTGGGAGACTAATATTTATGGCAGGGCTGAAGAAGATTGTTTTAAAGTCTGTCTGACTGTAACATGTATTCATAGCTCCATCTTTGTTCCTCTAGCCGTCCTTCGGCTACATCATCACCTCTCCAGAGAAAAGGGAACCGTTTCCCCTGATTCACCCCTCAGACTTGTCAGCTAGTCACAATTCTCCTCACAGTGACACCATGGAGCTCAGCGAAGCAGACAAAACCCTCAACCCAGGTGTGTTCACGGCATCGCTCGGGCTGAAGAATCTCTTTCTAGGCTCATGTAGTAGTACCAGCTGTTTTCTGTGTTTTCCAGTCATTCACACTGCACTGTTACTCATGATCATCTCCTTGCAGAGGACCTGGACAAAACTCTAGAGGCACCAGGTGAAAGGATGTCACCGAAAGGTGTTACTGATCCAGAACCACGTGAACAGGAGGTACAGGGACTCTTTGGGATGAGTTGATGTGTCAATATCTCCATGTAGGGTTACATGCGTGGCAGTATGGCTTTCTGACATGAGATCCCGTCTCCTCTTTAGGATAACGCTGGTAGAGCTGCACTACCTGACCACACTGAGGCCTCTAGCTCTGATTCGAGCCCGGGAAACCAAAGCTGCGTGTCCCCCAACAACAGCCACCTGATGCTGAGTATCAGCACAATCGCTTCAGCCAT
This sequence comes from Melanostigma gelatinosum, assembly GCF_949748355.1. NCBI lineage: Eukaryota > Metazoa > Chordata > Actinopteri > Perciformes > Zoarcidae > Melanostigma > Melanostigma gelatinosum. Next base: position 23,951,355 of record NC_136642.1, on the reverse strand, counting down.
TGCCGACGCGTCCATCAGCACCGACCCATCGCAGCTGGCTGCCATGATCGTGGAGCTGACCAAGAGGAGCAGGGCGAGGAATCGACCTGAGTCGGCAGGACTTATTGGACCTGCTGTCAACTGCACAGGGGAACCACGCTCTGCTGAGCATGTAAGGCTTTGCTTTTTTTGTTGTTTTTCTTCAAATATTCCTCTTATAGTTAATAGTCTTGATTTGTTCATTACCATATGCTGCAAAAGTGCTCTCAATCGGAGTTAACATAGTTTGTTTTCTGGTCTAAGAACAATATTAATATATTATGTCTCACTAGGACAAACTGAGAAACATACCTTCCCTTGAAAGTAATCCTCTTTAGAACTACACAAAGAAAAAATATATACTTTTACGTTTGTTGACATTAAATACTTAAATTACGATATGTATTTGTGCTGCAGGGATCGGCAACAGTGACAGTGCGATCTCCTATCTTCCCTTTTTCGAAGTGTAAATGAAATTTTTTTTCCCTCTACATAGATCCTCCCTGAGCCAGAGCAGGGCAGCCTGCTGGACGCACTGCAGAGGAACTGTGTCGGAGAGATGAGCGGCTTCGACATGGAGAAATACCTGAAAAAGGCCGATGTGTCGGGCAGCAGCGATGTCTCTGCGGGGCACACTATCTTTGACCTCACCGGCTGGGCCGACAACCTCGGCAGCTCTCACAGGAGCCCCGAGGCAGGACGTCCCGAGGAACAGGGGAGCTCAGCTCAGCGAGTGGATAGCGAGACTCTACAGAGACCCACGAGAACAGAAACAGAGGACAAAGACGGAGGAAGAGAGACGACAGTAAACTCTAGCTCCTCGTTATCTCCAGGTCATAAGAGCCTCTCAAAAAGAAGCTCTATTCCTCGTCCTCGTACATCTTTCAGCTCTTCCAGAAGGTCTGTGGGCTCAGGGCAAGCCTCCACTGTCTCGCCTCCTGCAGACAAAATAACAGCGTGCGAGAAGACATGTGCTTCCTCCAGCAGGACCCTCACAGAAAATGGTGTAAAGCCAGGGGAACTGAACCCACACGCATCCAGCAATACTATGTCTTTCCTCGAAACATCACAAAAGAGTGATGAAGGCTCTCCCGCCTCACCTGTCTTGCAAAGTACCCCACCAGGCCTGAGGACAGGTCAGTCGAGCCTGCCTTGTTTTAAAGGTTCCTCTGCAGGCCGGCAGCAGCAGGACAGACGGAGTCATTCTCCAGACAAGAAACCCAGGAATATCTCGGCCGCTCCGCTACCTTGCAGCTCTCTGGAGAAACATGTTTGCTTCTCTTGCCAAAACACTCAGCCTCCACTGGACTCTGTGTCCGGTGAGTGAAAAGCAGAAATGACGGGGCTTGTGATTTTAACAGCACACATGCAGCAGTTGTCTGGGCAGTCATCACCTTTATTCAAACAACTGTAGAGATCAGTAGACAGCATGTTGCACATCATTTGAAAGTATTGCCACTGTGAGAATATTGAGATGACATCTAGGGCTTGAAGAAAATATCAATACTTTGCTATCTAGCAGTAGGGGGGTTCAAACACAACACTAAATGAGCGTTGTCTATCTTCCGCCTCCCTAAAATAGTGAATAGAATACAATCGTTTAATAATTTTTGGGACAGTTGTTTAAATTATGAAACATGCATCAGCACAAGGGCAATTTTATTTCTCCTGCTGTCCACAAATTTGATCAAAATTGGGTAACTTGGTACATTTGTGGTGAGGGCACCCAAGAGCAATGAAAAATGTGTCTGGGGAGACAAAATCTGGCCTCAAGGCTCGGACATATTTGACCCACTTGGTCCAGAATTAATATTTGAATCGTTGCCCAGCACTAGTAATAACATGAATGTAATTTACTATATCAAAACTCTCTGTACCCCTACACTCATGTATCGTACAGGAAGTAACCAGCATCTTGCGAGTGCTTTTTTTACAAACACATATTGAAATGTCAAACGTGTATCCATCAGGACGCCTCTCCTGAAAATCTAAATTTCCTGAAAAATGATTGCAGTGGCAGATCAGTGTAAAGTGTCCTTACAGTATCTTAGTATGTAGAATCATAACCCTTGTATCATATGGCCAGAGTCTTGCCCATACACAGCCCCGATGACATCATGAGTGTGTATGTTAACGATAACCTTGTTCCTCAGAACTGCCGAAGGGTTTCCCTGAGCCCGGTGTGGAGGAGACTCAGTGCAGCTTCAGACCGTCCACCTCCCCGCTCACTCACTCCTCTCCAAGTCAGACCTCCGTTCCCAGTGCTGATGGGTACTGTATCACACATGGTCCTAATATGTCAAAAGAATTGAATATTAGTACTTTTTGTTAAGTCGTAACTTTTTATGGCTTCGGTTTCAACTTTACCCAAATGGATAAATTGATTCCTTGACAAGAGAGTAACTGAGTAACCATTCATCTTAAACATTTAGTCTCTTGTCCGGTGTACTTTAAGTTTCTACTACTGACAGACAGGACGTTTGTATTTTGAGTACTTTGTCTTGTCTCACCAGTATGGCGTCACCCGTGTCGTCCAGCGGTGGTCTGGCAGACAACCGTCCAGGTGTCGACCTCTCTCCTCGGTCTACCTGCTCCAGCCCGAGTCCCAGCAGGCTCACGTACATCTCAATGAGCGATGGCCCTGTCGTACCTCCACCTGACAGGCAAAAGGTACGGTAGGACAAGGTCCAGCGTACCTGATCTCTGCTGCAGCAGCACTGAAAGTTCTGTTGAAATGAAGCAGTCAATATGTGGTTGAAGTCTAGACTTTCTTTTTTTCTTCAGACCATAAGTGTCCTTATGGCCCTGACTGTAATACCCATCCTTATGCGTGAGACATGAAGGGCAGTTCTCTTTTGAAATGAATGTTGCAAAGCCAGGTCACTGTCAATGTTGTTGAAATCTGGAGATATGGTCTCGACAAGCTACATTTGAAGCGCTGCAGTTTGACCTGTTTAACTGTTGTTGATGTTGCAGAAATGAGATGTTAAACATGTATTTTTAAAGGAGTACATACGCACTCTGACCTAAAAGGATGAAATAGTGAATTATGTTTTCTGCGTCAGTTTATTGGAGAAATGTTTTTAGTTCTTTGTTAATCATGAGTGTGGTATTAAGCGTCGTGGGTTGTTCTTCTTGTTGCCGTCCACAGAACAACTGCACCATGGCGCTGAGCACCACCATCGTCCGATTCAGTCCGACTCCCCCCATGGAACCAGATGCACAGTCCGACCTCGATATTCTCGGCCGGCCCAAAAGCCTGGACCAGGTGCAACCGCAGCATTCTAAAAGTCTGGACCCGCTACCAGCACAGCAGTGTAAAAGCCCGGAGCCCTCCCGCAGTGCTTCCGGTCTGAGCTGCATGCGCAGCCAGAGTGAATGTAACTACCACTACCATGGGGACAGAATTGGAGAGCTCTCAGCAGGTTGTAGGAACCACAAGCAACTCTCCGAGTCCAACGCGAGACAGCTCACTAAACAAGTGGACTCTGGCTACTGCAGCAATGTGAACATCCAGCAGAGCAGCAGCAGCGACGCAGCTCCCCAGAGCTCGCAGCAGTGGGGCGCTGCTAGCTCGGTGTATGCTGGTGGGCTCGGCATGCCTCCGTCATACTCGTCAGACGGACTTCACTATGTGCCCATCCCCAGCTTTAAGCCCCAATGTGCTGGCTTGATTGACCTTCCCCACCAAGCAGATATGCAGTCCCTCTTCACTGGACGCTCTCTCTTCAACCCCCAGCTGGCTCAGCAGTATTTGGGACCTGAAGCTCCATTGCATCCTGGTGGCTACCATGTGGGAGCAACAGGCAATAGTCTCTTCAGCGTGTCCTCCACAGGCATGTCTTTACTGTCAGCTTTCACAAATGATGCCGAGGTATTTGTGGCAAAACCGTAAAATACCGATAATGGAGCAACTGCCTCATCTTCTAGTTTTTTTGTTTTTTTTGTTTTGTTTTGTTTTTCCCAGGCATACCCAACAGTGATCTCACAGTGAGACACGTCCATCCTGCATCAGGTCATCTGGGGATTTCTGTGTCTGCTGGGTCCCATCACCTCCCCAGACCCCATCAGGGCCAGCAGGACTTGCCCTACAGTCACTATGGTCCAGAGCCACTGGTGGCAGGTGGTCTTGAGGAGCTGAGAGGTAGCAGTGGATTTTGTGTTTATATGAGTTAACTTCCTTCGCCCATTTTAATTCCCTGTGTTGTCGTCTTGTTAATATTCGTGTGTGTGCGTGTGTGTGGTCAGTTTGTTAAATGTAAGGGAGATAATCATTTTCTTGTGCAAATCAGAAAATTGCCACAAACGGTTTAACTCTTAATTTGTAAATCCTGCGATAAATTATCGTGCTCAAGTCTTTGCATCTCTTAGAATCACTGACGGTAAAGCATTACTTGGCACTTCTTCTCCACAGAGGGGCAGCGTTTCCCCGCATCAGCTATCCCTGTTCCTCTGTCGTCCTCAGGCCATGTGGTGGTGCCAGAAGAACTGCGGTTCCCTCACGCCTGCTGCGTCGGCATCGCCTCACAGACCTCCCTCAGCCTCTTCAACCCCTCCGAGAGATGGCAGCAGGTGTCGATCACTGTCACCAGCCTGGCCATCGATGGAGAGAAGGTGAGCAGGAAGCACAGAGTGGTGACAGATTCAAAGGATACGCTAGAATGCCTTGAAACATCTGGCCGGGGACAGCAGATGGAAATTAGCCTCTCTGGCTCACTTACAGTGTAACTGTTTATTAGTGTGCATTGTCCCTGAAAAATAAATAAAAGTCTCTTCAGAAATATCTGGCTAAACCAGCTCTATTAATCATCACTTTTTCTTCCGTCCCCGATTCCAACCCCTACAGGTGGACAGCTTGCCGTACCAGTGGCTTATAGTGAAGAACAAGACGATCATTGCCCCCAAGAGTACAGAGGAGCAGAAGGTGTTGTTCATCCCTCCACAGGCTGGCGTGTACCAGTGTGTCTTCAGCGTTTGCTCCTGGCCCGCATCAGCGTTGACTGAGGTCGCTGCCAGGGCCAACATCTTTGCTAAAAAGGTGGTGCTGTTTGCCATAGCAGAGAGTCCTGCACTAGAGGTGGGAGCCGCTACTGAAGGACCCGTGAATGACATTTAAATATGTTGCATAGCCCGTGGGACAGGATCTCAACTTCATTTTGATTCTCAGGTTGAAGTAAGCAAATCTGGCTGTCTGGATTTTGGAGACCTTCCTGGAGGCAGCACCAAATCTCTTCCTCTCAAACTGCTGAACAGGACTCATGCCACAGTGCCCATCAGGCTGGTCATCAGCGCTGTGAGTCAACAGTGCTTTTCTGCCAGAGATGCACCAAATGTCTTTTTATTAGCCAAAGTCTGACCCGCCGATTACAATTTTCTTTCGAAGAACTAATATTTAGTAGCTTTTTTTCACCACTCTTTCATACTGCTGTGAAAACCTCTCCTTCACTCTATGTATTCTAGTTCATCACGATAAGCCTGAGCAGCACGACGGGAATGAATTACAATATAATATGTCTGATTTAATTAAGTTTTTTCAAAATGAACACGTTTTATTTTGCAGAATCACAGAAATATATTTATCCGCTGCTGATCGATAAGTGCATCTGTAATTTCTACATATTCTGAAACATAATCTAATTCTAATCTAGGTTATCTGAACACCGGATTCAGTTGGTCCTACATCCGCATGAATCTGGTCTTAACTCTGAGGGACTGAAATGGTTTTAGAACAACTGGCTTTGCTTTGCAGCGGAAACACAGCAGTGAGCTTAATAAATGGTTTCTGAATGGTTCACGTTTGACCTCATTTCTCCAGAATGCTACAGCTTGGCGATGCTTCACCTTTTCCACGCAGCCTGTCTCCGCTACATTTGATGCAGCACAGCAGGCTGGACACATGACGCCGGTACCCTCCCCCTCGGTGATGAATCACGTGATGCATGCCAGCTACGGAGAGGTTAGAAATGCCAGAAATCCTTAAAACATCCTTCAGCACCTCGGGTCACTGATATTATTTGAAGCTGCATGTATCTAAAGCTTGCTGATGTGGTTGTGGTATTCCACTCCAACTGGTTTCTGAAGGAGAGGCGGAACATTAAGATATGGGTAACACTCTCCTATTAAGCAGTGAAACTGGGTTCATCAGTCTCATGATAAGTTGTTTGTTCTTTTTTTCAGAATCCACAGGGCTTCATGGTCTGGGTTCACTTCAAGGCCCCTCAGAAGTACACGGTTTCTTCAGGTAACCAACCTTACATCAACACTGAATGCTTAGGCTAAAGTCAGCGGGGTGTGTTAACTATTTAATATGTCACTTAAGGTATAAAGTACAGTGCATGCTGTATGGGCAATTTCCAGGGGGAAATAAGTAACTATTTTTAAAAAGGAATATAGTACAGAAAAACAAGCAGTCAATAATTTGTATATGTATTTATTTATTTAATTATTATTTATGCAGTAGCGTAGATGCGGGTAGAGGAGGTGCAGCACCTCCTAAAACCAGGTATTATAAAAAACTAAGTTTAATGTTAGTGTAGTACACAAGTATTTGTGGTGGGAATGAGTATTTGCTTTGTCTTTTACCCCCTGAAGAGTTCAACCCATTTAGCACAAAAGGTAACTGATTAAATGCTGTACAGGCGATTTGCCTACATACAGGCGTCCTCTCACTCCCTCTTCTCTTTGTTGCATCCAGTAACTTTTTTGTTTTTCTGTGATAAAGAAAATCACCAAACAAAAGCTAGTCATTTGCTGCTGACACTTACTGCTTGTGCTTGTCAGGAGAGCTTGGTCCGGCTGATGAGTACAGTGCTCGGGTGGACATTGAAGTGGACTCTCCTGGTCCTAGTCATGTGATCAGGAGTATTCCCCTCAGGGCCAGGTCTGGAACGGCACGGGTCCATGCTCCTAAAGACCTGCAGGTACTCAATCGGCCATATGGCTGTTTGTTTTGTTCAGACTGATCGTGTAGCTCTGCACACAAATACATGACAAAGACATTATTTATGCCATGTGACGAGTAAGTCTTTGTAGGAGTGAGGTAGAGCAGCTGGTTCTCCATTGGCCAATCAAATGTAACTGACAATTACTGTACCAGCACAATGTATATTTGAAGAAAAAGAATACACGGACTATTGTCATTATCAGTGACCAACTTAGACAAGCTAAGCTAATCAGTAGTGTTGCAACGGCCCGTAGTTGATCCGAGATGTGTTCTGGTGGGGTGGTTGAAATCATGTCAAACATCAACAGAAGCTATCTGTGGCAGCACAAGAGCATCATCAGGGCAGCTCTGACTCTTTCATTCGTCCTGTTTTATCTGCTGATCCGATCTGCGACACAGTCGATCGTAGTTTACTTCACAGCGGGCAGATGAAGAATGAGTCTTGAATTTGCGGACCGCTTTAACCCTCGGCCATTTTTAAAGTTCATGTCAGCACACGGAGCCCAACTGTGAAAAGTTAACCTCATGGAATGCACAACGTTTTGAGGTACATCGTCGTGTTTCATTCCTTGTTCAACTTCCCGTGTCCTCTGAAGAGTGCTTGTGCTACTTCTGTCTAGACTGTCAGCCTGTCTGCTCCAGCGGGTAAATCCAGTCAACAGACGCTGCCATTAAAGAACGCAGGAAACATTGACGTGCAGCTGAAGCTCAAGGTAATTCTGACCTTTACGTTTCCCATTAGATCTGAGTACCGGTAAGCCTCTGACATTTTGGGCTTGGACTGTGGCTCATGCAGTAGGGATTCAATGATATTTCGCTCCTGTTTTTCTTGTTTTCTCATTTTAGTGCTGGACGGTGTGGCCGGAAAATCGAATCTCAGATTTTTCAACATCACACCACGGTTCTTCTTAAAAACAAACTAGGCCGACAAAGAAATTATTGACTTTCATCAAACTTCACTTCAAAAAGAAAAATAAGTTAAAGTTGTTTCTTTAAAAAACTGCATTCCATCCCTGAAGAAAAACACCTTTTTAAATGAGATTAAACACGTTCACATCCCCTTAACCATGGTGGTTGTGTAATTACCCAAGTTAAAGAGTCCTAAACTATTCAAATGAATTGATAAAATCAATTTATGCCCAGCTCTATTGATTTATGTAACGTCTTCCTCCTTGTTGCCTCCCAGCGTTTCTTTGCTGTCTTGTCCACAGGTGTGCCCTCTTCTTCTCATTGTCTCTCATTCATTCCTGTTTAAAGGGCAGCGATGCTGAGGACAGTTTCTCCGTGACGCCCGATGAACTGTCTCTGCGAATGGGAGAGGAGCAAAGCATCGTGGTGTCCTTCAAAGCACAGGCCAGCAGGAAATGTCGAGAAAGGTATCCAAACATATATTGCTGTTGAAGTAACCGACGGCGCATAATTAATGAAAAACGCTCGACTCAGTAGTTGTGATGGACTCCGTTGTGTTGCAGCCTTCTCACCATCCTGGTGCTGCCATCGGGTCCTCAGTATGAGGTAACCCTGAGAGGAGAAGTTGTCCCAGAGGACTATGGGAAACCTGCCATTCCCTTTGCTGCCGTCTTTGGTCCCGGCGTTGCCGATGACGTTCCTCCAATTCTCTCCAACAAGCAGTTCGTAGCCTGGGGAGGGGTCACTCTGGGACGAGCTGTGTAAGCAACTTGTCATTTCCTCATTTCACCTTTACTTGGTTGCAGGGAAAAAAAGAAAATTTAGTTATCAATTATTCATTGGAAAGTAATCAATAAAAAAAAGTCACGGCCCGATGGGCCTTCTTATTCTATTAGGGCTTGTATAATGTTATTCATGAGAAGGGACAGAGGGTCTCTACAGGGAGTGTTATTTCTCAGAAGCTATTTCAAGATAATGCCCAGTTTATTTATACTCCTTGAAGAGAGGTAAAGTACAGACAGGCTGAATCCCCCACAGAATGGATGCTTTCTTTAAAGGTTTAACTGGACGCAGGGTTGACTTAAAGTAGGACGTTGAGATAATGACTCAGTCTCAAGTCAACGTTTTTCAAAGGCATCGAGTTTGACACAGAACTCCGGCACACTAACTTTTGTCACATAACCAACGGTCGCCATTGTTTTCCAGCCAACAGAAGCTGGTTCTCAGGAACAACTCGAGCCACTCCACACAGCAGCTGCGGCTGCTTATTCGTGGTCAAGACCAGGACTGTTTTCAGGTAGGTTGTACTATTTGCACTTCTCGAAAACATCATCTCAATTCTTCCTTGTTCGAGCGTCCTCGCATGGTGTTTTGTCTGTTTCGACTGCCTGCTTGGAATCTCATGCAGAGTTTCATTTCCACAGTGCCTTGTTTGTTGTTCAGCGATCCACTGCAAGCGTTTGTGACCAAAGCTGGTTTTATTTAATCAGGATTTTCTTTGTTCAACCGACTGGACCGCACAGACACGTGTAGCTCGAACCAGATAGGAAAGAGGGCCGAGGTGAATACATTCATGTGGCATGAAAGGAGTACTGCACCGAATTGCATTGCATTCCTATAACATTGTTGGACTCATGATTGACTATTTTAAGTATCGTTTTAGCCGAACCAGAGACGTTGTCTTTTTTTATTCTGTGCATTCTTCTTCTTTGAGCCTCGATCACAGATGCGAAGTGGCCTACAGAGGTCTGCGTCACTTCTGTTGAAACAGAAAACTGTGGAAACCTGCATTCTCTGGTTGTATAGAAGTCTATGAGAAAATGACTCTACTTCTCTCTTGATTTATTCCCTCAGTAAACATGAGTTTATGGTCTCAATCTCTAGTTTCAAGTCTTCTTCAGTACAGCATGATGTTCATTTAGTACATTATGCTCCATTAGTCAAATAGACCATAAAGCAGAGTATTAGGGCGGGGCTACTTTGTGATTGACAGGTCGCTGCCGCTACCTGAGCCGTATCCGTCACTCCTCCGCATTCCAAATATGGTCACTTCTGTTCATTGGCAGCAAATAAAACATGGCGACGGCAAAATCGTAGAGCTCTGCGCTTCAAAATGGCCTTTTTTTTTTTTTTTACTCTTTCTCCTGACCCTTTTGCAATTGATATACCATCGAATAAAACCACGATGAAGCATTTGTTGAAGATATGAAGTAGATACACTTTTTCTTTTTTCCCTCCCTCAGCTCCAGAGCATGTTCAGTCTTGAAGAGCGTCTGACCCGACACGGGGAGCTGTCCATCCGTCCCAGAGAGGACGTGACCGTCCACCTGCTCTTCGCTCCCACCAGGGTGGCGTGCATGTTGGCCAAGCTGGAGATCAAACAGTCTGGAGTCCGGCCCTCTCAGCCCGGGGTCAAGTTCACTGTGAGGATGTCACCGTTTGGTCCCGCCTTGATCTCTGGCTTCTTTCTCTGTAGTCTGCGATCTCTTTGCATTGTCTCACTTCAGACTCTTTTCTTGCCTCGTTTTAAAAACAATTATTTCTATAGAAGGAAATGGAGTTACGTTTCAGTGGGCTCCTATATTTCCCCATCCTCAGATTCCTCTGTCGGGCTACGGCGGGACGAGCAACATCATCCTGGAGGACCAGAGGAAGCAGGCAGACGGCTACGTGGCGACGCTGAGCGGCATCGCCGTCAGCCGCGTCAGCAAAGTGTGCCTGTGCGTGAGGAACACGGGCTCCAGAGCAGCGTACATCAAAGCCGTGGCCTTCTCCGATATGCAGACACGATCGGTCATGGAGCCCTCTGTCATCAGCCTGGCCCCGTCACAGTTTGTACTGAAGGAAAGGACGCAAGAGGTAGGAGAAGTATTATAGCACTAAAATATAGCAATAAATGCAGACTTTCCCTTCATGTAGTCTTATATCTATAGTTGGTACTTTTCTTTAGAAATCTGATTCTTATGCGTCTTGTCCTTGTTACTAAGACTTTGCTTGTGTTGCCAGGTGATCACTGTGCTAATGAAGTCCACCCAGAGAGAACAGGCCCTGTGTCAGTCGGCCAATGCACTGCTGGCTACTGTCTGTCTGTTTTGTGGAGATGAGGTCTCCAGGCAGCAGTATAGGAGGTGAGACCTTCCAACGCAGTTTGCTTTTATGTTATTAAAGTTGTAATGCAGGGAGTTAGTAGTCAATTATAGCTGATAATTAAATCCGACCCGTCCTCATCAAAGGTTTATTACAGAGCTCTGATGTAACCAAAATGTCCTTTTGCATTGTATCAGTTTGCGCCGTTCACCACGACAGCACTGTTCTGTGTAATGGAAAGTTAAGTGGAGACACTCCAGGTGTATAAACATTGTTTTTGATACGCTGGTCAATTGTATGATTTCATGGCTGTTTAGTGTCCGGAACATCTTTCAGACTAGTGGGAAAGAAAACATTCAGGTGTTTTATTTTACTACTTTGAAAGAAGAAGACTTTTTTATTTTATTTTTTTTTACCCGAACCACACGCAGTATTTTCAAAATGTTTTGAATTCCACAGCTCATTTCTTTAAAGGCAGTTCTCTGATTCCTAAAAAACATGGTGAAAGTTATGTCTGTTGTATTTTTACTAATTTATGGAGTGATACAAAGAGATATTCAAAAGTCCCTCTGTAAAACCGTTGACTCTAATATGTCTCCAAAAGAATTTTTACCCTGGCTTTATCCAATGTTTAGATGTCTGCAAATTAACACAGATTTGGTAAGACAATACCTAATTTACATATTTAAACATAGATATTCAGAAAACTTGTAATACAAAACAAGATGATGGTTTTAATGATAGACGTCAGCATGAAGCATCCAAAGTAGATTCCTATTCGTTTTTTCATTTTTCCTCTATTCACCTTTATTGCCTTAACTGTTTCCAAAGAAAACATGTGCATTTCTAACCCGATTGTACCAACGCAGTAAGAACAGTGCAGGTGACCTGAAGCCTTTGATGTTGATCAACAATTATTTTATTTTCTAGTTTCCACAATAAGATCAAAAACAAGTATAGTCTCTGGGCAGCTTTGTAATGCACAAAGCAGTATTTGTGTGATGCACCTGCCTACAGATGACTTGAATGCTGATATGTATAATAATAGAAATCTTTAAAAGTGCTGATTTTATAAATCTGATTCCAGATAGTGTTGCTTTTGTCTTCTCAGATTGCTTCAGAGCAAACCTGAGGCTGTGCGGAAGGCTCTGTCTGAAAACAGTCTGCTGAAAAACATAGACTTCAATGAGAAGTTCCTGGGAGAGGACATCGTCACAGAGAGTAAGATGTCCATATAATGCTCGTCAGAAGATATGTTTAGTCTCCTCTTCAAAGCTTCTACATCTGATGCTCTAGTCTATACGCTGAGGTTGTCGAACCAGTTACTATACATGTACAGGGAACGTACTGGAAGTAGCAGATTCGGTTTAAAAAGGGTTGTTGGAGTACATGTCTCAAGTATGGGTGTCTCTGTAATTCTCCACCTGTTCTGTAGCCTACGACCTGCCCCAACGGCCCAACGAGGCTCACATTTTCTACGGGAACATGAGCAAGGTAGTGGTGTCGTTGCTGGGAGGCACGAAGAGCACGGCCGCTGAGCAGAGTGACCACACTGAGCTGCTGCTGCCCTCCTCCAGACACCGTCCAGAGACACACAGGTGCTGTCCCACTGACTAACAGGCACTGTACTCCGACGCAAGACATCCATTAGTCTTTAATCAGTATTGTTATGCATTTCAGTAATTCCACTTTTAGGAATACATAACGGATTAGGAAGCAAAAGGGTCTCTTGTGTATCAATGACTCGCCCTGTGTTGCCTCCAACTCTTGGAGAAAACTTTGTTGTTTTTTCTCGCATGTCTTCACGGTGAACAGAGAATCAAACTGAGAAATGTCTTGATGAATCAATGGGGGCTGCTTTTAACAATTGTAAAGGGGGGTTTTGATACAGTTTTACTAACTCACACAAAGCGTGCAGTATAATCCAAGTCTCCTGTATCCACTCGTATGCTCGCTCCTTTCTATACATAACACTGAAGCATAAACAAAAGTGCTCTTCGCCAATACGAGGTAACGCAAGGAGAGTAATTGATGAACTGTTCCTTTTCAATGCGCACACTGATTATGTAAAGAGCAATACTGTAGGTCTGTACATAGTTTTTAAAGTGAGCACATTAAATAAAATGCATCATATTTGACGCAATGTACCTTTTAATGTTGTTGCGTAATACCCAGCAGCTTGGCCAACGGCAACGTGTCTCTGGACGTGCTGCCGGTGAAAGGTCCCCAAGGTCCAGCACGGAGAGTGGCAGAGCCCTCCTTAAAGGTACCAGCAGCCCCTCTGTAATGGACTTTGATGGTTTCATTGTGTTCAGCAATGTGCTTCTGCTGGATGAGATGAAAACATTTCTTACACTGCATTTGACATAAACAAAGAAAATACATCTCAATGCAGAATGCCTCTTCCCTCCAGGCTTCAGAGCCATTACACAGGCAGTCTGAGTCCTGGACCATCCACCCAGAACAACTTGTCCTTGCAGCGCCCACCATCAGTGAGTGGAATCTAGATTACAAAAGGCCGTTATGTGCCATTAGATCACCTTAGCTTTCAATTCACTACAGATTTTGAGTATGGTTGAATAACCCCTGACCCCTAGGTGAATGACACGGTGTCCAATGAGCCAGCAGCATGAATTTCTTTTGTTGTTTTCAGACGGCACAGCCAGCACCAGTCAGGTTCAGATCCGGAACAACACATCCAGAGAGCTGAGCTTTGATTTGTCCTGGCCCGCTCACTGCCTCACCATCACCCCTCAGCATGGCGTTATCGAGCCCCAGTAAGAACACACGTGCTTGTGGTTTCATTTGCTTTGTCCACACTGTATAGGTGATACCGTACGCTAAATGTTGACCGCTTCATTTGAGGTGCATGTATGTAGCCGGGGAGGTGCAGCCCCTCACAGCTGTCGTCAGCACAGCTACACTAAAGAACGATACAGGAAGGAAGTCCCATCCTGATGTGATCCTAATCTGATGTGACTGAGTGTATATATGATTTTTATTAATCCACTTGTGTCCTGTTTCCTTATTAATGTTAAACAAGGTGCCACCTGCAGATTTTGATCAGCCCCAACCCTTCACTAGCAATGAAGTCTACCCTGCTGCCGTGGAGCGGACAGATTTATGTCCAGTGTGACGGTCAACAGAAGGTATGGGACTCTTAAGACATTCAGCTTTTCAAACCTCACGGCAGTCAGTCATCTTGTCTTGTGCTGTGAGAGCTTACAGGGATGGTTTTGGTTGTATGAAGAGCCAGTCGACACACAGAGCAAAGGAATGTGCTGCTGTGGACTGTTTAGGTGTCTGCTACATTTAGAATAGTTTCACTGCTTTGCGTTGCTGTCAGACAGCCCGTACTGATGATATCCATGCTTTTTATCAAAAACGTCAGATTTAGTTTCGTATTTTCTCGGATGGATATTTTTATTCTTTCTTAAAAACGTTTTATTATAGTTATTGTATTGTCTTTTTATATCTGCAATTAATTAATTATTTTTTTATTTTATGGCACCTCCCAACGAAACTATTTTGCACAATTGTACTTAAAGCAGGGTAACAATAAGCATCTTGTATCTTGAAGTCACACAAACAAACTAACCGATCAAGCCAGCGGTTTAGGTGTCTGACATATGTTTTGCTGTCCCCGTCCACATCGTTCACATTGCTTTGCTCTCGTGCTGGTACTTCCGGCTGTTTCTCCAAACTGGGGACCTGCAGACCGACATCTACTATAACTAACACACTGACTGTGGAAAAGAACCTCATACAACCACACCAGAACAAAGTCCAAACTCTCCCTTTACCGAGAGCTAACCGTGTGCATTGTGACCACTGGTTCAGTTTATTAAGGTCCAGATCCGCGGGGACCTGGCTCTGGATGTGTCCGCGACCCCAGCAGACACCACCCTGTCAGCTCTGCCTCCTCAGGCTGCCACCCCGGTGCTGCCTGTGGCCAGGCTCGCTGCCAGGCCCTCGCTACCTCCGCACACCCCACAGGCCCCTCAAGCCCTGGTGGAGATCAGCAACAAGACCATCATGTTCCCCACCACCCCCTCAGGGGAAACATCAGGTGAGCAGGTCACTGACCAGAGGACGGGGGTGTCTCTGCTCAAACACATTTTCATCTAGAAGCCTAAAATCTTCACACTGATGTAGTTTTAAGTCTCACTGAATACACTTCACTCTCCACCTTTTGTAACTTAAGGCCCACTTTTGGTTGTTTAAAAAAAATGCGAGGACCACCTTCTCAAATAAATGAAAAGAAAACATAACATGAGAAAGAAGGAGGAAATATAAACGGTGCTTTAAATACCGTACTTCCCGGACGATAGAGCGCACCGGTATATAGGCCGCGCCAGCTGATTTATGAAAGAAAAAATAATTTGTACACAGATAAGCTGCACTGGTCTAAAAGCTGCAGGTGTCCCTGTTGAACAGCAAGATGCTTTTAACAGTACTAAAGTTGTCTTCTATGAACATCATAACATGTCGCTAGCTTCTAAGCTAATTTTAACATTACGGTCAATGGGGAAATGCTAACCGCGATTAGCATGAGCGAATATATAATATATCTTTGTACATCTTTTCATGCAGACATACTTGCATTACAGACTAAGGTCTCTCACGGCTACCAAACGAAAAGCAATGAGGCAATAACTGTTGTTGCTCATAGCTCTGAATAGCTGTTGTGCTAGCAGCAACTGGCCATGCCAGTTAGCCGTAAATGCTATTCAGAGCTATGAGCAACCTAGACACGCTGCATGAGAAGATCAGCTTTTTCTCAAGTCTGCCAGTGGATCCTAACAGCGCGGAACAGTGTGAAAGAATCCACCTTCACCAATGGGTTCTGAAAGGCTGGACTACTATGAGATGAAGAGGGCAACGCAAGCTCAAGGGCGGATTTGCCCCGGTTCATGATGTGGTGTGTTAAAGGACCCAAATGCAGACTCGTTTTTTCCAGGGTTTTTGTTTTACAGTTTTTTTTATTTATTTTTTTTACAGTTCTACAAAACTTGTTCTACAAAACATTTATTTCACGCACACAAAAAAAACTCTTGAACAAGTTTTGTAGAACTGGAAAAAAAAACGAGTCTGCATTTGGGTCCTTGAACACACCACATCATGAACCGGGGCAAATCCGCCCTTGAGCTTGCGTTGTCCTCCTCATTGCGCTATCCTCTTCATCTCATAGTAGTCCAGCCTTTCGGAACCCGTTGGTGATGGTGGATTCTTTCACACTGTTAGGATCCACTGGCAGACTTGAGAAAAAGCTGATCTTCTCTGCTCATAGCTCTGAATAGCATTTACGGCTAACTAGCTTGGCCAGTTGCTGCTAGCACAACAGCTATTCAGAGCTATGAGCAACAACAGTTATTGCCTCATTGTTTTTCGTTTGGTAGCCGTGAGAGACCTTAGTCTGTAATGCAAGTATGTCTGCATGAAAAGATGTACAAAGATATATTATATATTCGCTAATGCTAATCGCGGTTAGCATTTCCCCATTGACCGTAATGTTACAATTAGCTTCGAAGCTAACGAGTCGGACATGTACTGTTAAAGCATCTTGCCGTTCAACCTTTTTTGTTAACAGTCCTAGTGAGAGGTAGGTCAAAGGTACTTAATCCATATTGTAGCGACCCTGTCGGTAACAGCTGGTAGCAGAGGGGTTGCTGGTAGCAACTGTTCTGTGTCGGGAGCTAGTAAATGTTGTGTTAGACCGGAACCGGAAGTTGCGGTTGTTGTTGTGGCGGAGAAAAGCTACGGAAAAATCGCACCGGACTATAAGCAGACGCCTCAAAGCGTAGGGTAAACAGTAGCGGCTTATAGTCCGAAAAGTACGGTATGTGTTACGCCACCGTCCGCTGTAGGGACCAAAATATATTATGAATCATAATTTTATGGATTCATGGTCTTTCCTCACCACATGCTTTGGCACTCTTACTGGTGCAGCGTAGTCTCTCACAGAAATGATCCATTTTGTGTCACTGCATCTGACAGAATGTTAGCCAGCTAACCCCAAGTCACCTTTGTGATCAGCTGATGTGTTGTCATATTTAAACCTCACTGGTAATTGAAATGGAGCATTTTGATTTGATGTCCGATATTCATGTGAACTCTATATTTAGATATAATAATAACTTTGCTTTGTAAATTGGCAAAAATTGTGATTTATTTTTTTATTTTATTTTTTTATTTAATCAAACCGTTTAGCAGTAACTCCTCAGCCCGGTAGATGGCGCTGTGCCGCTGTGTGTGCGTGTGTGCTCCTGTGGGAGACTAAGACTCTGCTCCTCTACTTCAGAGGCTCAGCTGGAGGTGCAGAATGGGGACGGTGAAGTGAGGTGGTACCTGTCATCATTTGCTCCTACATATGTCAAGGTGCTTTTCTTTTTCTATTATTATTCTCTTTCTTCTGTTTACTGTTCTTCTCTTTATTATCCGTACTCGGAAATCAAAAGATTTTCTTTGTTTTGAAGTTTAGTTCCAACTTCCCTAAACTCTCCTCTTTTGTCTCTTGACTCACTTTAGCAATGGGTTCATTCTGTAGCTTCACATGCTGCCCGTTGCGTGGCAACAGTGACTCGGGTCAAGCTGTGGTCTCTTCTCTCTCCTCAGGGCGTTGACAACACTGGAGACGTCTACCGGGCCACTTACACTGCTTTCAGATGCTGCAGGATCTCAGGCGCTCTGGGAGCTTATGAGAAGATGCAGGTAGGTAGGCAAGGAACAGCTGCCCATGCTGCGTTAAGTTCAGTTCGACTAACGGATCAAAATAGTCTGCCTGCCGGGTCCATTTATAAACTCATTTTCAGGGCATCTAGGTTAAGAAAGGAGTTTTTACAGATTAACATCACCAATAGCTAGAACACAGTCATAATTAAAGACATACTAGTATTGACTTTATTAACCCTGTTGATATTCTTTCATGGTTTTTGGTCCAGCTTCTGTGGCATAATTCATTGTTTGTTTGTTATTGTTCATAGCCAAATAAAACAAACATTTCTTTTCAATGGCTACTTTTATAGTTTCGGACACGTTACATGTAACAGACTTCAGTACTCTTGTAATTATAATCAAGGCTTTTATATACTATTGACGCTTTTTTGCGTTTAATAATTTTCTCAGAGAATATTTGAGTTTCTCTTAATTTACCACTTTAATCTCGAAATAAACAAGGTTTTTTTTTTCTTGTAAATTTTAGTTTCTCTGAATGTATCCACCTCTAATATGCTGTCGTGAAGCAAAGTCCTTTCTACCACCTATTTACCTGAATGGCTCTGTTCCATTTAGGTGTGTCTGTTAGCGTGCTAGAGAGACTACACAGCACCAAGGTACATCTAAATAGAATGCAGCCATTATTTTAACTGACCAGTCTAAACACTGAGGGGGGCCGTATGAGTACAACAATCATTTATACGGTGAAATCCAGTCAGTGTGATTGTGTTCTCTGATTCTCTTGCTCTCCCAGGTGCCCATTACTTTCCTGCCCAGGGACAGAGGGGACTATGCCCAGTTTTGGGACTTGGAGTGCCACCCTGTGTCTGAGCCCCAGCAGAAAACCAGAATCCGCTTCCAACTCTGTGGCACTGTGAGGACTGGAACACTGTACTACATAGAGCACATAGTCTTTCAGAGTTTTAGTTTTACTATCATCATGGTTTTCTTATTTTCTCTCCTTAAAGGGTAAGATAGGATTTTCTGAAGTCTGGTTGTTTGAGGTTCTTATCCATAGTCTGTGTATTGGCTACAGTCAATGACGGCCAGCACGGCCCAGTCTGGAGAAACAGGGGTTCCAGCCTCAAGTAAAGCAATGTACTGCTGTGAAAACATCTTTTTAGACACCAAAATATCAATTTCAGTTCAGTGTACAGTATATTTAAAATGTTTTCTCCGCTTTATCTTGCTTAAGACAGCCTGATGAGGAAGCTCTTTGCCGTTATCAACGCTTTCTTCAACTAACCAGACTCCTTTGTCAAAAAGAGTAAATATACCTCACAGAGCATGGCCGTTGTTAGTCTAAATATGCCTCGATCGCTTAGTTTGTTTGTTATTCTGTAACTTTGATGTTTTTAAAGGGCACGTTCGGATTCAACAAAGTCGCACAAACAAACTAGCCCATCAAGGCAGTGGAAGTAGCAGCATCCCCTGTGTGCTTGGGAGGTGAAATGACTGTTTTGGGAAATAGAGTTTGGTGGGTTCTAAAGCTTGAGTTCCCCGTTGGGTACACTTAAACCGATAGTGTATTACTACAGTCGAAGAACCTCATAGAACCCCACTACAAAAACCTCAAACTTCAACCACGCTTTATCTAACCCTTACTGAAGTGCATCCTTCGTTCCTTTACAATGTGAAGCAGAAAATGTCCAAATCTACATTTATCTCCCATATTTATCAGACCTTCTGTTGAACTAATCACTGTTTAACTTGTATCAGTGTTTTACAGCAGCTCATATGGTAGTGTAGTACCTTGACTGTGGCTTTGTAGTGTTACAGAATTAACAAACGAGAGAAGTGGGTTGTGGGATGGTAAGGAGAGCCCCCCTGAGACGGGGGCCCAGGCTTTGCTTGTGCGCCGCTTTAATGTGAAGTGTTATGACAGACCCAGTTAACTTAAGAGCATACATACACAGCGAGTGGGCCGTCTGATAGATGGCTCCACATAAAGCAGGTTAAGTGGCTGCGATGGTGGCGCTTTTGTTGTATTTCTTAGCTGCAGTGTTTAAAAAAAAAAAGTGCCAAATCCCACAGTGGTGTTAAATGCTGATCTGTGGCTCTGGTTCTGCGAGCCTTTGATTTAGATATGCGCCTGTCAGTCTGATGTGGAACTGAAATGGGTGTGATGTTTCATATCTATTCTTAATCATGTCTGCAGTAGATGATTTACTTGAAAGATGTTTGCGCGTGTTTCTTCTCGGTTGTATTTGACCAACCAGCTGGTTTTGAAGTGGAATGGAGATTATTATTTTTAACTTACGAGCCGTGATCTTAAAGATTTGTCTGTGTGTCTAAAGGGAGTGAAGTCTGGACCAGTGGAAGGACCACAGGAAGGAGACTGCTCTCTGGTGAAGACAGAGGCCACGGTCAAGACCCGGAAGAGGGCTGATGCCTCGGCAGGCAAGACCAGGTGAGACCCGGGTTACAAGCACCCCCCCCCCCCCCCCCCCCCTTGTGTGCTTGTGTTTTCTAGCTGGTGTCTCACCTTCAGGTGCTGCTTGTGCTCTCTGTTAAAACACATTTTCTGCCTTTCAGTCAGGAGGAGGCGGTGAGGAGGGGGGTGTACTCCCCACAGGACCTCTACACCTTCCCGGCCACGCGGACGGGGGAATCCAGCACCCTGAAGGTCAACATCCGCAACAACTCGTCTGACACGCATGAGGTGAGGCCCGCCTTATTCTCGGGAAGACACGGGGAGGACAAACGCTTCCTCACTTTGGGCCAATGTGTCCACAACAAGAGGAGCTAAGTTCAAGCAAGGTTTTAAAAGAAATCCTTTTTAAGTTTCTGGACATTTTGATCTCTGGGTCAGTGTACAAAGAAGACGTTTGCTCACATTGTTTCATTTCATTCAATATTGCCAATACAAATTGCACGACTGTCCTTGTACTAAATGATGTAATAACTCCTAACGGTTGTCTTTAGGCTTTGCATGGATTTGGTATTTGATGTGTGGCTTCTCTAATTGACTTGCAGCTGAACTTTGTAAACCCTACGGAGCCCTTCCACATCAAGCATTCCAAATATTCCCTGAGGTGAGTCCAATGGTCCTGATCCCAGACACTCTCTCGTCCTACACTCTTGATGGTAGCTGGGTGACACATTGGGAAGATAACTCGTGCCAACTTCTGTTTTTCTTTGTTGCTGCGCTTCCATTTTAGGTTATTTTTTTTTGTGCTCTACACGGATTTCTCCCATGGGTCTAAGTAGCTAGGTAATAAAGTTTAGTCTGATATAGGACACACAACTCTAGACGTGCTCTGTGCTGTAACGTAGAGTGCGGGATCACTGCGGGAGACGCTGGGGCCCGGAGGACGTTGCTGTATGCGGGGAGCACTGGAGGCCTCGGGGAGACCTGGTGTTGTTCCCTAACTGAGGCCTGTGGGAGGGGGGTTGCCTGGCCACCAGTCGTGCTCTGCCGATGAGGGACTGTGTTCAGAATGAGCACAGCATGTGTTTTCGTGTTGTTGAAATCGGAATAACAATGTGGTGGGAAAAAATAATATAAGTCGAACTTTATTCACTTCCTCGACAAAAATGAAGCGTTGCTGGACATACCGTTTGTGTGTCATGACTTTTTGTATCTCCACTGTTGCTGTGCGTTTGCCACAACCTGAGCCAGCCCGGCAATTCAACGTTTCTAAAAAACCTGTATTGCTCGAGTGCCACAGATTTAAGTGGCATGCTGTAGGTCACATACCGCTGTTCCAGCATGTCATGGTTCATAAAGTGCAATCCCAAGTACTTTATTTTAGTTTTATGTGAAAATGCATGTTTATGTTGTGTGATCATGCTCAACATCTCCAATTGAAATCCCTTTTTGTAACTATCCATCTGTTGACCGTCGTTCTTCTTTGCCACCCATTAGGTCGCAGCACTATCTGAAGCTGCCCGTCCACTTCAAGCCCAGGACTGCAGGCAGACACGCTGGCTTGCTGCTCATCCAGTCGGAGATAAGTGGAAGTCTTGTTATTCAGCTGACCGGTGAGGCACTGCCTTGAGTCTAACATCCTACTCCACCTCCTCATGCTGGCTGGCTCTGGGTGGACGAGAGCATCAAGAGAGGAAACCTGCAAACGGCTATGGATCAAATGAAAGCCTTGAATCCGTCCTATATCTACAGCTCTGGAGATCTACTTAGTGGCTGATTGAGTGGAGAGGACTTGAGACTCTACTGCCAACACGCCCCGTCTGCCTCGGGATGTTGCACAGCTGTCCTCAGCTGGCTCGCGAAAAAAAAAGAAAAAAGATTGCATCCCGTTTTGGCGCACGAAGCTGAATGATTTGGTCTGACTGGCTCACAATTAGTCTGCACGGCTCTGACATTTCACAGAGCTAATGATTTCTGTCACTTTACTCCGGATCTGGTGTTGGCCTCATCCCAGAGTCGCGTCACAAGGCAGCGTTGTCTCCATGGCCGCTGTCAGACGGTGCCAGTCAGGATGCGTTGCTTTGAGTTGGTCACACAGGAAGGCCTTTTGCTCCAGGGATTCTTTTTTTGTCTTGACCCTGATTAAGACTACATGAGATTTAAAGACTCCCTTTGTTGTTATTTTTGTCTACATTTCTTTAATCTTCAGTGCCGGTGTGGTTTCTATGGAAATGGCTCCTCTCTCGAAGGCCACCTGCACAGTGGCCTTTGTCGGCGGAGCCACGTGTTGACTTCCCGGCAACCTCCCAGGCTCGTTTCCAAGCGGTCCAGATGTACTTGATTTCGTCTGGATCGCTGCGGCTGCATTAGAATGGTTAATGATTGTTATTACGTGCTAACAGAGTCTCCCTCTGGTGGGGTTTTTGTTCGGCAGCTCGCCATGCCCGCTTAGTATGGTTACCATGGCAAAACGGTGTGAATCACTGTTCCAGTCACAGAAAATTACCTCCCCGCTTCCACTTTGGCTCTGGGGCAAATGGCCAAAATTGCTTGGGGGGGGAGGTTATTGGATTCACATCCATAATTGTTTTTGGAGCTGGAATATCATGGGGAAGCACACGTAAACTTCATCAAGGATGTGTTGTTAACCTGTTGGGTACCAAACGCTGTGGCAACACTTTGGAAAAACACTAGTGGAGCATTGTAGAGCAGGTTCTGATATGAAGGCAGTGTGTTGTCACAGGCTGCTATCCTGACATACTTAGATACACAATTTGCACATGCTTTAAATAGTATATAATGTAATATATTGTATGTACACATTTTAAATAAAGTTTTGTGATAAATGGCTCGGCTGGCTTTAATCGTGGGCAAGTTATTGGAAGAAATGTGTTTGACAGGTAGCTTTCTATTCATAGTGTCGGTGCTTTTGCTCTATGATGGGTGTCCTGTGTGCAGAGCTGTAAACATGGAGACAAACGATACAACTGTAAATAAGAGATGAAGTTGGATTAAACCAGCATTACGTTGTGATGGCATGCACACATGGCGATGATAATAATTAACTTTATTTATATAGCACCTTTCTCAACATTACAAAGTAGTTCGCAAGAAGGAAAAAGAACAATCAAACCGTGATAATGAAATACAATAAAGCTCACATACATTGCAATGAAATAATGATTCACAGAGACAATCTCTTTTTAGAGGAAGAATCTTTTTAAGAATAGACGTAAAATTGTGGTGGGTTAAGCAGACCTGACCTCAGCAGTTCCAGAGTTTGGGGGCCCAGACTGCAAAAATCTGATCGCCCTTAGTCAGCAGTCGCGCTCCGGGAAAACGCCCAGAAGGCCACTATCGGCTGATGGAAGAGGGCGCACACAGGCTCTAAAGGGGTTAGCGGGTCTTTCATAACGCGCAGCATATAGTTTCTGGCAGTGTAACGGAAGAAGTGAGACTGTTGCTCCTGCACTGGCTGTCATGAAGTCCATCCCAACATCAAAGCACAGACTGATATTCTATTTAAGGTTCTAATAAATTACTTTAAATTCCTATGTGGTCTGCCTCTGCTTTACATTTATTCTGCACCAAAATACTGGAACAATCTCCCCCTCAGTATGTATAGACTAGAGTAAAACATTATAATATAGTTCTAATATTACCAATGGTTTTCAGCTCTATTTAGTTTTATTTCTGTTTGGCATCTCCGGGAAATTCTAGCATTTTTATGCTTCTGTATTATGTTACCGTCTTTGAAACCACCTATTTTAACTATTTGCTGAACTGCTTCCAACACCGGAGATGCTGTCGGCGCGTCTCTGAGCGAGTCTCTGAGCCCTGAGACGGAGATGAGATGTCACGCTTGTAACCCGTGCGGCTGCTATGTGGAACGAGACCTGCAGGTGTCGCCAAAGCTTCATCCTCAGCGCGCGCTGTACGGTAGAGTTGGGCAGCTGAGCTTTTATTTTGCTGCCACAGACTGGAATCTACTGTAGTGCAGTTGGACTTGACGTCTAGCGACACATCAGACTTTAAAGCGCGTCAGCGACTGCGTTTACAGGTAGGGACTGCCTGCGACAGGCTCTTCCCCCCCCCCCCCCCCACCAGTTATTTCTGTACATGTGTGTATTTTTTAAATGCATAATGCTGTACTCGTGGGCGGCTGGGGGAACGTTGTGGTTGTGCTGGCTGGGCTGACCGGTGTCGGGGGCGGGGGGGTTGAAGTAGCTGTTTAGAAGTTGGGGCTGCTTTCCAAGCTGCGCCAGGAAAGCAGAGCTAAGCTAACGTGGGGCTAAGTTAGCGGCAAGCCCTGGCTCCCATCCATTTGCAGGGGCCACAGCACCCAGTCCGCTATGCCCCCCCCCCCACCTCCGTGTTAACTGCACCGTTTATACCCCCCCGGAGTAGAAACAGACGCGAGTGTGTCGTCAGCTGCCCCTGTTTTGAGTTGATGAACAAGCTAGCTGGGAGGCTAGATGAGACACCCAATACCCCGAGCTGTCTGTCACTCGTGTCTTAAGGCAAGGGGCTGGCCATCCTGCGCTTTTTATGCAAATAAGGCACGCGGTGCATATGATGACGCAGTGTCACCAAGTGGTTTCACCTGCAGCGAGTTGGTGCAGAGCTGTGTGTGGTGTTAACCTATGTAAGGTGGGTTGAGGACGACAGTGATGTCATCCATCCTCTCATCATGCTCATTAAAAAGAAAAAGGGTAACTCATAAAACACCACTACACATGTCCCTCTCCTACAGGAGACCAGAGAGAGAGAGATCATCTCACCATCTTTTAAGATGAGGAGGATGTGGGGAACACTGTCCCCATCGTTTATGTGGATGCAACTTTTTTTTCCAAAATTGACCCTCGACACTTTTCACATTGTCAAAGTTATTCTTTAAAAAAAAAATTGAATCCTCAATTTCCACTTTGTTAAGATGAATTTGATTTAGCAAACACTGTCTTACCAATGCCACGTCGCAGACCCAAAGTTCAAACATGACAGTCACATGAATCGACATGTGACACCATACTGTGGCAAAGCACTCGTCCCACTCGTCGGGTTTACACCAATTTGATTGCTGACTCTTGAAAAGGAGAATTGTAGTGAATGCATAAGGGTGTGTTTGGTTTACTTGCCCTGCTGGTTGGCTGTACAGTAGTGCCTTGTCTCTGTCGCCTCTGTTTACCTGCCCTGTTCTCGCCCGTTTCTGCTGCTGCTGCACCGGCGATGTGACCCATGCAGGTGAAGGCTTGGGTGCAATGAGAGGCCACCTGTGGATAATGAAGATAATGCATGTCTGTCAGGGGAATTACCGTATTAAGACATGGGACCGATGTTCGCTTTAAGTGCCAGTCCTCTCTATGTACACTATCTCTGCTAGTGTTTGGACTGGCGGTAGAGTCGACTCCACTCATTGGCATTTATTATTTTTGCAGTTAGAAAAATGAGGCTTTGGAGTTCATGTCAGATGGATTATTCGTTATAGAAAAAAGGTTTTTCTATTATAACTGATCATAGAATCTTTTCTAATAATTAAATTGTGCTGAGTTTCTTACTTGCAAAATAATTGTAAAATCCCTAAAAAAGGAATACATTAGAATAGTTGCAATTAGCTCTGGAGACCATAACTTCTTCTTTCTGGACTTTTCTGAACTTAAAGTTCAACACACAACTAACCTCGCTTTTGCGATACTCGTTCCCGCTCTGATTTCATGCTATTCCACCGATGGCAGTAAAGCGCCCTTTAATACTTAGCAAGAAGCTGAGTCGTGGTTGTTGAGTTGTGTTTTATCTTCACGGATGAGAGCGGAGCTTTGATTTGCATCGAAGTGTGCACACAGATTACCATACAGACTTCTTTGCACTGGCTTCCTGTCCAACAAAGAATTGACTTTAAAATCCTGCTGTTGGTTTACAAAGCACTGAATGGTTTAGGGCCAAAATACATCTCTGATCTGCTGCTACCTTATGAACCATCCCGACCCCTCAGGTCGTCTGGGACCGGTCTACTTTCTGTTCCCAGAGTCAGAACTAAACATGGAGAAGCAGCGTTCAGTTGTTCTGCTCCACATATCTGGAACAAAGTCCCAGAAAGCTGCAGGTCTGCTGAGACCCTCAGCTCATTTAAATCAAGATTGAAGACTTTTCTGTTTGCTGCTGCCTTTAATTGAACCACATTCAATTCATATATTAATCAATTTCCTGCATTTCTGCATTTTACTACTGAATTTTATTTCTTCCACTGTTTTTTTAATTGTTTTTAAATCTCCTTTTCTTTTGCCTTATGTTTTGATGCTTTTAATGGTTTTATGTGAAGCACTTTGAATTACCTTGTTGTTGAAATGTGCTATACAAATAAACTTGCCTTGCCTTCATCGTCACAATATTAGTGCATTGTTTGGTAAATGTAAGCAGAAAGATCACATGTGAAATAAACAAACATATTACACTGTCAAACATCTTCAACTTGACCGTATCACTTTGTCTTCATCAGCCAATGTGTGTTCAGTTGCCCTGAATCTTGAGCCACCGTTGTTGAGAGTTCCACCTGCCCGGTACTAAAGCGCAAACAGGCGTTTCAGTTATGGAGGAAACAGGGGTTTAGTTGGGTGGCAGTTGGAGGATGAGGGCAAAACTCCGGTTTAAAACTTGCATTCTCTCTACTGACCAGCAGGGGGCGACTCCTCTGGTTGTATAGAAGTCTATGAGAAAATTACTCCTCTCTTGATTTATTCCCTCAGTAAACATTGTAAACATGAGTTTATGGTCTCAATCTCTAGTTTCAAGTCTTCTTCAATACAGCATGGTGTTCATTTAGTAGATTATGGTCCATTTAGAGTCAAAGAGACCATAAAGCAGGGGATGCTTTAGGGCGGGCTTACTGTGATTGACAGGTCGCTGCCACAACCACTCCTTTGCCTTCCAAATATGGTAACTTCTATTCATTTGGTTGCAAAGAAAATATGACGACGGCCGTAATCCAGGATGGCGACGTGTTTATCCCCTATACTAATTGCTTGCGCTGATGCTAATCTCTAGCATGCACACATCCTAGCCTTGCATGTAAGCAATGCTACACCCGTGGTCTGTCACGTCCGTGATCCAAAAGTACTTGTTTTCCCATAGATTTACAGTGGGAAAGAGAAACAGTAACTCATCTGTAATCTGTCATCTAAAAGTTTCAAAATGGTCTAATAACCCACTCCAGAGTTATTATCCTTCCTCCGGTCACGTGATTCAGGACGAGGCTGGACCAAGGGCTGGGAGGCGGGGTTAAAGGTCCATGGGCCCATGGATGCAGAAGATTGTTGGAAGATTCGGGTTATTTTAATACTGACAAGTTAAACTTTTTTAATTGCTTCATGTGCCTCTGGGCAACTTGCACAGGAATGGATGGTGCGCCACCTCCAAAGCTGCAAACCACGTTTGTTGATCGATCTATCAATAGAGTAAATAATCGTTGAATGTATATTACATGGGATAACAAACGTACGCATTACCTGACAGCCATATCAGCAGCGTCTGAGCTTCAGCGGTTCCTCTCATCCGTTTCTTCACCTCCTATTTGAACGAATATCATTGGCAGACTTCAGTCAGGTGATGCTGAAAGACTTTTTTATGGATTTACGGTATCGGACCCCTTTCCTGACCCAATTAAACACAAGGTCCATCAAACTATGATCGACTTCAGGCTGCCAACAAATGGAAACATGTTCAGAAAATGGATATTTATTTTGTGTGAAAAAACTCACCATCACTGAGGATCGATCATTTTAAAAACTAAAGGCGCCTACAGGGGGAAGTAAAAGTTCACTTTGGGCAAGCAGATACTTGACCCTGTCTCATAACCGGGCATGCCATGAATACAACTAACCCTGCATATGTTTCAATTATGCAGGACAACTTGATTATCAAATGCAAGATAAATGTAAAGAAGATACAGAAACTAGTAAATAGAAGACTATTGCAATTTGTGCATAAACCATCAAAATAATCATATGCAGATTTCACGTGCAATTCTCGTTTAATTCGACCTTTATTGAAACCAAAGAGCACACACAGAGCTGACCTTAAACAGCGGGAGAAGCTCGCTCTGATGTGAGCCGGCTAAACCGCGGCGGTAGACTCTATTATCACGGGCGAATAACAGGCGCTGCGTCACCAAACAATAACTGAGCGGGAAAGTTGAGGAGAAAGTGAGCGAGCACACCACGTGTATTATTAGCCACGGCGGCGTGTCGCCCGTCTACCGGAGCCAGACGTCCGCATCCATCTGTCCGTTAGTGTTTCTGTGCGCGACTGTAACATGCAAGTGTATGCACATGTGTGTGTGTGTGTGTGTGTGTGTTTCACCCTTTGCCAATTAGCGGCCTCTCACCTCCCGAGGCGAGAGGCCGAGTGTGTGTGTTAGACAGGGGGGGGAGGACTTGACTGGGCTTGTCTGCCGCTGACGGCTCACCCTCAACCTGAACTCTCTCTCACACACACACACACACACACACACACACACACACACACACACACACACACACACACACACACACGCGCACACGAATACTTCCGTCTGGCTGAACACTCAACTCCAGCTCACACAAACGCACACACGAGCTCCAGCCAGTTGATGATAATACCGCCTCGTCTGTCTCCGTGGTCATGTGACGAGATGAAAATCGCGACGGTATTGTGTCGGTGGAGTGATGGCGCAAGACTGCAAAGACGTGTGTGTGTGTGTGTGAGAGAACAAATACACTGTCTGGTATTGTGTTCATGACTTCACAGTGAAAATGATGTAAAAACTTGCGATAGCCGCCTCAGAAGAAACCCAAAACGTCTCATTCAGAGTTGGTTTAACTGTGTTTTTTCTCCTCTGAGCTGTTTCCTTCATGTAATCATCCGAAATTGATCGTTGGCGCTGCTGTATAATTGTTGGAATGCTGTTAACAACGATTGTTATCCTGTTTCTTTATTGTTGGAATGCTGTTAAGTTCTTCGAATCTTTATTCAACTTCTATTTCTTCCGTCCCACCTCTTCTTCTCCTTCATTTTTTAAGCTACAGAAACCATTCAACTATCAAAATGTTCAGCTCTGTCACCAGAGGGGTGCTATGACTTTTCATATTTTCTGACTGAATGCATCCGGAAAAATGTTGTGCTACTCAAACGGCAGATCAAAGTGCCTGCGCGGGAACCCTCGGAGGAATGCCGCAGTTTTATTTCTAAACCCCAGTTGGCACGCCGTGATAAGTTGATCAAAGAAGTTATTTGCCAAAACACGATGTGTTCTTCTGTGCGGCAGAAGTCCTGCGTGAGAGTTAATCTCGCTCAGTCACTGAACACAGAACAGCTCTTTCAGAGATGTTGCCGCTCAGGACGGTAGCAATCCCGTTCATCTCCATCGGGGGTTTCATGGCTTGTGCAAGTTGTTTTGCGAGATTATAGGCACTTTCATACAGCTTTGATGATCTTTTTTCTTCTTTTCTTCGGAGGAATCTTTCAGGGCGTATATCAGTCATACTGCTTACATGTTCAGCTCCTATAGTAGAAATAGGCGGCCTGTATGAATATGAGAGTTAATGCCAGATACCAATGCTAAAACAATGCTGGTTCTTGCCTTCTTAAAGAAATTTGCAAGTTATTTTCTGCAATGTAACCTCCGTTGCGGATTCTCAGACTTGTTGTTCACAATGTAGCGTTACTGAGGAGAACATAGGGTGAGCTTACTGCGTCCTTTCAGATTTCAGACGCCGTTAGTCCCGAGCCCCCCGACCCCCCTTTGACTTACAATGGTATTGGCTTGTAGATCCCTACCTATAGCAACACCCAACGATGACGTCACCGTGTACCAACACATCCCAGAGTGCAGAGATGAGACTTGCAGGTGTGTTGAGTTCAATACTCGGACCTTTTGTTGACTAATCAAACATTTCTGTTGACCAAAGTATTTGTAGTCCTGACTATGGCCCTGTACTCTTCCATCAGAGTTCTGCTGCCTTGACTGTGTTCATCTCTGGAGTTAATGTATCTTGTATATCTCATCTGTGGGTCATATTTAGATACATTTGATCATCTTCAGCAATATGCCGTCTGGCCCACGGGGGGAGCTACATTATTTGTTTTGACACGTGCACATGCAGCAGCTCAGGTACCTATAGCTGTGATTTTTTTGACAAAGAGCTGTAAATGATGCATCTCATCTCGTTTTCGCACATGCTACAGTCATAGGTGGAAAGGAAGTGGGACGTGTGGGGGGCGGGGCTACATCATTCATGAAGGGAGACATGTTTGCTGTCTTAGCGATGGTTATGAATAAAACACAGCTCTCTTTCCACCAGGACTCGCTCCACTCCCCTCATTCTCCTTGCCTTTTGGCTTCTTTGGGATAACCCACTCGCCAGATCTCACAGCATTGGAGCTCTCCAGAAGACAAAGTTTGGCTGGCGGCTGCACGGTTCCCACACTGATTATGAGCCGTCCACAAACTGCAGCATGGAGTCGTTGATTAAGTAGTTAAGAAGTCCTTGAAACGACCAGAAAGAAAGCTGCTGGAGATAGCGATACCATTTTTACTCTTTAAGCCAGTTTAGGACATTTAGTTAAGCAGTTTTTCTTGTCGGGCAGCATTCACTTACTGCTTGAATGTTTTTAATAAAGTTCACCCTTGTTTGCATAGCTTCATTTGACCACAAAGCCTAAGTAGTGATTTAATAATTCAGTTTAGAAAAGACTGGAGAGAGAGGGACACCCTTTTCACATTGATGCTGATACCCTGAAAACCTTCTCTGAGCTTTTGCATTTCACTCAAATTAAACATTTACTATGAATCTCATTTAAGACTGTAAACGATATGTATTTTCCACAGTTACATCGTGAACGCCGTCCTCGATTCCTGAATCATTTAGAGATATTTAGAGGTGTGTGTGTGTGTGTGTGTGTGTGTGTGTGTGTGTGTGTGTGGTACATCGTACGCTCTGCTCTTGTGTTGTGATTGACGCTTTGCTAAGTCCCGCCTCTTGGACGCAGACTTGCCAGTCATAGCATCAACCAGCTGTGACCAGGGTCCAACAACCACGGATATAAAACAGTAGAGGTGTTCTAATGAATGAATCACAGACCGTGTATAAGAAGTGGACGCAGTCGGCGTGACGTCACCCGTTGGTTGGTGGACTGATGTTATGAAGCCTCAAGTTCGGCGGTTTGACCAGTGAACGGAAGTGCCCATATTAGGACTGTGGGCAAGTGACATTAATGAGCCGTATACAGCCCTGGTAGTGGTAGCGACCTGTCAACGGGGGAGGGGCTTAAGGGTCAATTCAGTCTTTGCACACTACTGAGTGCACTTTTCTATTTTTGAGATGTTATTTTAACAACTTAATTATTGTTAGTATGTGGAGTCTGACATTAAAGCTCATGCTCAACGAGAGGTCTGACGAGCCACAGCTGAGAACACCGCTATGGTTGTGCCGCTCTCTTTGTGCTTCTTGCTCCGATGTTGTCGTGATGTTGCAGTGTGGGCCATACATGCTACCAATTAATAAAATCCAACTTATCATAATGAGCGTCTACATTACAGTTCAACTGATTGGTTACACTATATTTCCATCAGCTCATTTCAAATCACACACTAGTTCTGGCAGCGAATAATTGAGAACATTTAATGAATACTGAAATTACTAAATTGAAAGTACTTTTAAAAAATTTTGTCGAAGGACTTTGCCTGCGAAATTAAATGAACACCAACAATAGCGTGCAGATTAGCAGCGCTAGCTGTTCTGACTCTATTTCACAGACGTGGTGTTGCTCCGGAGGCAGACGCGTTACTAGGCAGCTGTGCTACATGAAGTTGTGGGTTAGTGCAGGCCGACGGAGGCTCAGGTAGGAAGGTGTGTGTTCATGTGAGATAACACGGAGGTCAGCCGGGGTTATATGTTGGTGTGTGTGTGTCGGCGTGGAGGAGGCACAGCCTCCCAGTCACTGCCAAGACCTTCAAGGAAGTTTCCCTGCCTCTGAATCCGCAGCTTTAATTGCCGAGAGCCAAGGGACGGCAACTAACTCTTTGGTTCTCCTTTCTTCTAGTCCCCCGCCCTGTCTTTTACTCTCCTTCTGTTCATGTCCCTCTTTCCCTTTCTTGCCCTATCAAAGAGTCCAGGGCGTGTTGTCATCCTTAACTTGGGGGGGGGTTGGTGGTGCGCTGAGCAGCACTCTGAAGTCATTACGACGGCGTATTGGAGGAGATTCACATTTCCAGGCAGCCTTTTCTGTTGTTGGCTAAATTGTTCTTTTGCCTCATCATCAGCCAGTCCACTCATCCAAGTCCTTAAAGTGGTCGACTCCCTGAGTTTGAAGTTGCTGAGTCACTTCTGTACAGTTTGTGTGGACACACTTTCACTGTGCTCTTTTTGGGGTTGCAGCCGTTTAAGCAGAGAAACTACAAACACAAGGCAATTATAATGTCCTTGTTAACTTAAAAAGCAGGAAATAATGGGACAGACGATAATGTAATGTGAACAGGGTCACTCATAGTGACGATTCCACAGATAGTCATCACCAGACTGCAGTGTCCCTCAGCTCTACGGGCTGTTTCAGCATCTTTTTGTTTTTACAGAACACAACAGTGATGTTTGGGTTCAGTCCCACCGGTCTCATCGGCGTCGTTTCCAGCATCAGCCGGCAGCTGTTTTCATCAGAAGCGTTGTAGAATCCCTCTGTGCGCTGCTGCCTGTGTGGGACCCAGACTGCAGACAGACAACGTTAGCTGTTGAACACAGTGGAACATTGAGCAGATAAAGATCCAGATGCTTTTCTCAGGAGGTGGTGGAGAGATGAGAAGATCAAAATCCATCACGTCCATGCGTTAAGTACAGAGCTCTACTCTGAGGTGTTTAGCCTAGCTTAGCATACAGATTTAGGGTAGGAGGTTCCGTTAAAAAATAAAAAGAATGGGCCTACCAAACGTGGAACAATATGCAGCTTTTAGCCTCATAGCATAGCGTCATGTTTCCATCACCGTCGATCAGAACCGGAGCCGTGTGATACCGTGTCTGCTGCGGAGTCATCTTCCCGGGAATGAATGTCTGGGGAGAGTTTTAACCTCCTCGGTTTGTAGCCTTGAGTCATTAAAAGCCGCACAGTTCCTCTGTCAGACACTCGGAGGCTTCCCGCCCACATGCAAAAGAGTGCTGTTTTTACAATTTTGTGTGGACGTAGCGATTAGCGTCTCCTCGCCTCCTCTCCTCCTCGCCTCCTCGCCTCCTCTCCTCCTCTCCTCCTCGCCTCCTCGCCTCCTCACCTCCTCGCCTCCTCTCCTCCTCGCCTCCTCTCCTCCTCTCCTCCTCTCCTCCTCGCCTCCTCGCCTCCTCGCCTCCTCTCCTCCTCTCCTCCTCGCCTCCTCTCCTCCTCGCCTCCTCTCCTCCTCTCCTCCTCGCCTCCTCACCTCCTCGCCTCCTCTCCTCCTCGCCTCCTCTCCTCCTTGCCTCCTCGCCTCCTCTCCTCAGTGTACGGGAGGGAAGACGTACCTCAAAGTCACATTGGAGGGCCCTCTCCCCCTCAACGGGTGGCTCTGCTGTATGTTTTTGGGAGAATGCTACGACCCAAGCAACCTCGAGATGACACTAGATGTCCGTCACTTTTTCACCAAGAATCAGTTACACCACGTTACTTCCTCTAAAAACTACAAATAGTTGTTTCTACATTTCTATTAGACCACGAGCTAAACACTTTCGATTTTACTTCATTTTACCAATGAGCTTTAGAGTTGTTGTATTATTCTTTTCCACTTTGGATAACCATGACTCTTAACTCTGTAGCTACATCAATCTTCTCACCTCACTCTTGGAAAGAGGAAATAAATGAGCGTGCGTTTTCATTCTTGTTCATATGCGGAGGATTGAATGAAAGCTCTCTCTCCCTCCAGCAGTGACTCACTCACTGAAAATAATGCTGCAAACCTTCTACAGTGCTGGAGAGCCATCTATTCTTTAACAAGAATCTCATCACCTCTGCAGTGTGTGTGTGTGTGTGTGTGTGTGTGTGTGTGTGTGTGTGTGTGTGTGTGTGTGTGTGTGTGTGTGTGTGTGTGTGAGAGAGATGCCACTGGTTTGTGCAGAGCACTGCAGTCTTGTCTTGCCAACTGTTCTGAGGTTGGCACCTGGCCAACTGTGACAGGACTTTCTGGGGCGTCAAGTTGAACACAGCGCACACACACACACACTTTCAGACACATGAGGCGATGGAAATGCCATGAATCTGTCAGAGAGGCTGAAATGAGCTTAGTGCCACCAGAGGGGTGTGTGCTCTTCAGCACCGTGTGCACTATAAAATCCCATGGACTATAAAAGCCGATCTGTTGCGCGAAACCTTGTGTGTACGTCTCTGTCTGCACATGCAACAAGCTCTGGAAATATCCCTCACACACACACACACACACACACACACCATCTGACTTTCTGTGTTTGTTTCTGCAGTCTCTCTTATCTATCTGTTTAGCTCTCTGTGTCTCTGTCACACAGTATTATTATGTAAATCATGATATGTCAAATTGTTACAGCTGATAGTTTTTTTTTGCTGATAAAGCAATCCTTGATACAGCAGCACTGTCACACTTGTTATCAAGTGAAAGACGATTGTCTTTTCAGAGGTTTTCAGAGCAGATCTCAACCGGTGTGTTCAAATGCTTTTGTGCTTTACGGCATTCCATGAAGGTCAGCCGTTGACGAGGCACCATGTACGGGGACCTGCCGCTGGTTGGTGCGTGTTCTTCAGCCACTTCATCCCAGCAGACGGAAGTTAACTCCCCCCCCCCCCCCCCCCCCCCCCCTGCAGTGCCGGGATTAGGACCCGTTTGTCCGTCCATCTGTCACACATCGCTTGTCACACATGATTTAAGATTTGGACCAAGTTCGTGCCAAGGGCATATCATTATTCACTCGATTCACATCGATTCACTCAACAATCATGTTGGGTAACATGCAGCCATGCAGCCTGAATGTAAAGTAAAGCTTTGTTAATCACACGCATGCAGCAGTTCATTTTAACCCTCTGAGACCCGTCGACGGTACTATCTTCAAGAGGCTGTGGCGTGCTCAGTCGTAAAGCTGGAGAGAAGATCATGTGAAGTCTCCTCTTTACAGACATGCCCGCTTTATGGTAATCAGATGCAGTTTTGGGCAAAAGCCAAGCAAACACATTCGAGGGACCTTCCGAGCAGTCAGAGGATGAATGGCTCTCCCAGCTATATTGACAAATTCTGAGCAGTTTCCACAACAGAAGCGCCATCCACCCGCAAGGTCTTGGTGTCTTAATGTGGTATTCTGGAGGGTTTTTGAGCCTTGTTCTCATTCTTGAACGGTCAAAAATCGTAAAACTTTTGCACCAAATCTGTGTCTCAAACAGTATCAACCAGGTGTCAACCGATGCTGAAGTACCTTAAACCTGCATTCTCTCTACTGACCACCAGGGGGCGACTCCTCTGGTTGTATAGAAGTCTATGAGAAAATGACTCTGCTTCTCTCTTGATTTATTCCCTCAGTAAACATTGCAAACATGAGTTTATGGTCTCAATCTCTAGTTTCAAGCCTTCTTCAGTACAGCATGATGTTCATTTAGTAAATCTTGGTCCCTACTTCCATCATAATGTTCTAAGCCTTTGTACATTATCACAATCCACCCAAATGAATGAATTATTTGTCATCTCTATTTATATTTTTCACTATAACTTGACACTCACTGCTGAACTGCATGTCATATTACTCATCACACTGTACACCACGTCTATGTGGCGTTCTACTGTTGACCAGCTATCTCCCCGTAAAGATCCCCTGTTGTTACATCTTGAACATCAGGTTCACGCTCACGTTTCTTTGTTGCCGTACTCAAAGCTGAATTTCTTCCACTCCAGCACACGTCTTTACTCAAGGATGTCTATGTTTTTGTCTCTGTTCATACGTCTGCTCAGAAGCATTCCCATAGCATGGTACTGCCATGCTTCATTGTACCCATTATAGTTGCCATGCTCACTGCTGAAAGTTCTCTTTTTGTCTCGTGAGACCAGACAATTCTTCTCCTAAATCCACATTGACCAATGAAACTGTAGCTGCACTGTCCCCGCTTTGAGTCAAAACACTCTCCAGCATGTCTCCTTATAACCCCCCCCCCCCCCCCCCCCCCCCCCAGTCAGCTACAGTGGTGAGTTGCTGATCAACCCTTCTAGTTGCTGATTGGCAGACGGGTCGTGTGTGCATCTGGCTGGTTCTGGCTGGTCCCGTCTTGGCTGAAGAAACTCAGTTTAGGGTTCAAAATAAAAGCCCCACAGAATGAATCCTAACTGAAATGCTTGTGATGAGCCTGTCATTTAATAACTTGTGTTTATCTAACATTATGATTCTGTCTCCTCTCCCCTTCTCCCCCACACCCCATACCCCATTTCAAAATAAAAGCCCCAGAGAGTGAATTCTAAGTGATCTGCTTGTGTTGAAGCCTGTCATTTAATAACCTCTGTTTATGTGTGTCAAACATTATGATTATGTCTCCTCTCCCCCTCCCCCCCTCCCTCCCAGTCCCACCCTTTCAAAATAAAAGCCTCATGGATTAACTGTATTTAAACAAGCTCAAAATTAGGCTTTTTTCTTAAAAAAATGAATGCTACTACTGCTGCTACTAATATAGTATTACTACTACTGCTACTACTACTTCGCCTATAACTTTTGCTGTTGCTACTATTACTACTACTGCTACTGCTATTACTGCTACCATCAATATTATTACTACCAATATTGCTATTACTACCACTACTACTATTACTTATACTACAACTGCTACTTCTGCTATTCATGCTACTACCAGTACTAATACTACTACAGCTATTAGTACGACTGCTACTAGTACTACTACTACTGCTACTTCAAATACTGCCATTACTATTACTATTACTACTACTACTACTACTAGTGTGATATTAAATACTACGACCAATACTACAGCTATTACTATGACTACTGATACTACGTCTTCTACTACTTCTTCTAATTACTAATACTTCTACTACTAATAATACTTCTACTACAACTTCTGCTACTACTACAAATATCACCAATACTACTACTAGTAGTTATTCTAATGCTACTAATACTTCGACAAATAATACTTCTACTACAACTACAACTACTACTACAAATATCACTACTACTACTACTAGTAGTTATTCTAATGGTACTAATACTTCTACTAATAATACTTCTACTACAACTTATACTACTACAAATATCACCACTGATGAATTTTTTTAAGCCACAGAAACTGTTCAAATATCAAAATGTTCAGCTCTTTCAGGAGAGGTGTGATATGACTTTTCATATTTGTAATCTTTAAACTTTTTGAATTATTAAGCTTTTTGCAATTTGTTTTTGAATTGGATATCTATTTTCAGCAATGTTTTTGCGATTAATTTCAGTTTTCAGCATTCCAACGCATTTTCAGCAGGAAATACTTTTTCTAGTTGATAATGCAATGCAAGTTGGATTTAGCACTGTGATGTCGTAGGCACAGGTTACTGGTGTAGGCAACTTTTTTATTTGCCAGTACGTCTCATAATGACATGCCGATTTGCATAAAGTCAAAGGTATTAACCTGTACAAAACCAGAAATCGACCCAACTTCAGCCCAGTTACATTGACCATTGGGTTCTGAGTTACCTGCCTCACCAAAGCCCTCCTTGTTCAGTGCTGAGTGTCAATGGATTGCCAGGTTTGGGTTATTTTGTCATTTTCAAACTTTGTTTAATTTTAAAATCCTAGATCCTTTTTTCTAATTCTTGGGCCGGACCAGGTTCTGTTAGCCGTGTTCTCTCAGGTAGTTGCTCCATCCACGGTGGCAAGCACTGCTCAGATTTTCTTTCTTCTGATTAAAACCTTAGCGGTCATCTCCTCTGTGGCATTTTCTACCCTGCGAATCAGACCACACCAGAATAGGTCAGCTCACTTTGGTGCACACGAAAAGACCATACTGCCTCACGCCATTCTCAGCCAGACCCAGTTCGTGCGTGTGTACGCGCTCCACCTGCATATGGCAGTAACATGCTGTCAGGGGAGCTCGTCTCCTGGCCCGGCCTCCCCCGGCCCTGGGACAGATGGCGGCTCGATGGGCAACTGTGCTGCTCAAGATACCGGGCCCCTCTCTGTCCTCTTACCTCGGCTCCTCCTGTCTGCCCGGTGGCCTCTTTTCCCTGGAGCACCTCTTCGCATGCCAAGGCTCGTCTGTATGCCGGTGGACTCTGATTTAACTGGGTTACCATCCAAGCTGAATGGGAGAGGAAACTCGATAAACAAAATGCACCCTGTTGTCACGGTTTGATCACTCAAATTGCGGCAACAAACAACACGTGGAAGTAAGTGCATTGTGCTGCACTGGAGGGTTTCGTTACGCCGCAGAGCACTGACAAACATTTGATCTATCATTGAAAGAAATCTTGATAGGTTCGTGATGTGAATTCCAGCCATATGGTCCAGCCCTACTGGCAGTTAAATTGGTATGATATGACACCACAGTAAACATGTTATTTCTGAGCCTTTGTGTTGTTGTTTACGATCCCTGGTTGTCCTGGTAATGGGCCAATGAACCTACCGCTGTGATC
Source organism: Melanostigma gelatinosum (assembly GCF_949748355.1). NCBI lineage: Eukaryota > Metazoa > Chordata > Actinopteri > Perciformes > Zoarcidae > Melanostigma > Melanostigma gelatinosum. Next base: position 23,912,691 of record NC_136642.1, on the reverse strand, counting down.
ACACCCTCAGTATTTTCAGAGCATAGACATGCCTGTCTGTGTGGCTCACACATTGTATTTCAATCTGTGCTGTAAGACCACGCATGCTTTCTGAGAGACGCCGTCCAACTGCGTAGTTGGTTTGGGTTCAACTCCCGAAAAGGATAAATGATCACCGTGGCAGTCGTTTCTACTTCAGCTGGAGCTGTGCATCTCATGTGAGTTCTATAATTACAATGACCACAATACCATAGGATGTAGTACGATGTGTGTATATACCAGGCGGCAACCTCCGGTTCCGAAACGTGTCTTAAAGCTGCATTCTCTCTAGTGTCCATCAGGGGGCGACTCCTCTGGTTGTATGGAAGTCTATGAGAAAATGACTCTACTTCTCTCCTGATTTATTCCTTCAGTAAACATTGTAAACATAAGTTTATGGTCTCAATCTCCAGTTTCAAGTCTTCTTCAATACAGCATGATGTTCATTCAGTAAATTATGGTCCATTTAGAGTCAAACAGACAGGGGATGCTTTAGGGCGGGGCTACTGTGATTGTCACGTCGCTAAACACCTCCTTTTCGCCACTCCTCCGCAGTCACTTCCCGCTCACGGGTTGCAAAAATCCAAGATGGGCGAGGCCAAAATGACGGACTTGAGGTTCTTTTGTGTTCAAAACCACAGTCCACAAACGACAATCCCTGGTTTCTTTCTCTTTTAATGTTGCAGGTTTAGCGGTGGTAAAAGCCGCGCAAACCTTTTGTGAATTTTGTCACGGACTGTCACAACAAATATCACACAGATATTGGCTGTGCCCCCCCCCCCGTAGTTGTTTGAGACAATGGCTTCAGAGAGAGGTTGAGTAATAACAGGCTACTCATGTCTAGTGCTTTTGTAGTTGTATGTCTTGTAGTTGAAATTCAGACAGACCCCAGTCGTATTGATTTTGCAATATAATCTTTTACTACCTGTGAATGCATTTGAATATCGATCTACTTCATTATGGAGGCTGTAGACGCAGCTTCACTTCTAGTCCAAAATGCAGTTTGGTTGTAGGATCCAGGCTTATTGAAGCGTGGTTTAAGTGTCCTCATGTCTCCTGGACACACACACAAAGCACGTCCAATACCACTTTTGGTGTCGACCACAGCCAGCAGAAATCTCTTCAGCAGCAGATCCGTGGTGCAGCGTACAGATGAGCTCCAGTTCAAGGACTCAGCTGGAAGAAGACCTCAGCGAATTGTCGGCGCTGTCAAATCACCGCCGGCCCCTCGAACACGTTTGTCTTTCTCACTCGACACAGGAACAGAATCAATCTCAGGGTTTCAACGCCGTCTGCTCGCACTCTCAAACACAAACACATTTCACAGACCCACACACACACACACACACACAAATGCTTTTCCAGCCATTGAACTCGCTCCCATTACAGAGATTCAAAGGTGCCTTTTCACACCTGTAGCAGAACTGATCCGTTTGAGTCATGTGTGATCACCCCCCCACTCTCTGTCTTCACCTCCTGCCCCGCTATGAAGAAAAGGAATGTTTTCTCTCCTTTACTTCTTTCCTTCTTTCCTTTCCTACCCTCTTTCACTCTTGCAGCGTTATGACTCCTTACATGCTCTCTCTTAGATGAATGAGCGTATCGATGGCTCTGTGCGGTGTTTCGATCCAGTCAGAAGGGAGAGGATTCCTGAATCCTCTTCTTTTTCTTTTTCTTGAGAATATTTCTGAACGTATGAGTGGAATCTTAATGCTTTTATTTGGAAGAGCGAATTGAAATTCAGACAGACCCCAGTCAGCTCGGTTGGCCGTCAACGAGACACACACACACACACACACACACACACACACACAGGGCTCCCTGCTCATTACCCTATCTCCATTGCTACCCATCAGCAGCGCCACCCCTAGCAGCATACATACATCACTGGCATACAGCACTCTGTCATGTGTGAAATGGGCTGTGGTTGATCCCTGCCCTGGGAGAGGAGAGGAGAGTGTTTCAGCAGACGAGATGAGAGCGGCTCTCTGAGGAGGAGAGGAGGACGGGGGGGTTAAAAAGGGAGGAACGAGCCAAGAGTTTTAAGAACGAGGAATTTCTATTTTTTTAGCAGAATAAATGTGGAGAGGAATGAGAGAGAGAGAATAGCGGAGGAGAGACGAGATGAGAGGGAAGTAATGTGGGAAGGAGAGGAGATGAGCTTTGAGGGGTGGGGAGAGGGGGATGATGGGATACTGGAGCGAGAGGCGTCTAACAAAAAGAGTAGAGAAGGGGAAAATGACAGGGAGGAGAGGGCAGAGAGACTTCTGAACCGCTGCCCACATCTCTGATTTTTATCAGTGATTTAAACGAGTTGATTAATCGATCAACATTAATTTATTCACAACTCTTTTGATAATTAATTAATCTAGCAACAATGCCAAATGTGAGGATTTGCTGCTTTCCTTTGTTTTATATCATTGCGACATGTTACATTTGGGTTTATCGCTGTTTGTTGGGAAAAAAACAAGAGAATTTCTCTGCCAGGAGATTGTGTTCCGTGATGTGTGTGCAGGCATCTCACTGTCTGCCTGTCTGTTTTTAAACGTTATGTCTTTTTACAGACTAAATGATCAAACTATTGACCAAAAAAGAAGAATGGAGAGAGGAATCGGTAATGAGTATAATCATTAGTTGCAGCCCTCAATATAAAGGCTGTTTCGTGATGGAACAACAACCAAGCTAATCAGAGCTTTTTCAGGTTGGATCTGGAGTGGGACAGCACCGATATAGAGTTTGCAAAGTGTACTTTTCTTCATTCTGTGTTGCCGATTGCAACTGTGAGTAATGTCCGTCGGTTTGGCACGGCAGATGCATCCAAATACTGATACATCCGTGATCCCAGGCCGCTGTTGCTATAGAGAACAAACCAATTAGAAGCACGGATCTGAACTGTGATTGCAGTTTGTGAACACAACACAGCGCCATCAAACCGTTGCAGAAGAACCGGACACATGCAATTAAAAGAGATCCAGTCAGACCTATGACATTTATCTTTGTTTCATGTATTCATTTGAGGAAGGTTACAGTCTCCTCCAAGCCTCGGAAGTGGTCCAGCTATTAATCAGCCAAAATCTAAATGAAACTTTTACGTCTGGAACCAGGCGCACCCAAAATAGCTCCTCCCACCTTGCACCTTTATGTGAAAGCCTGAACAAAATAAATAAACTGGCAATTCAGGCTGATTATGAGGCTGCAAAAAAGAGACAGACAGCTAAATATAAGGGCGTAGGAACGGAGGAGTGGATGAGACGGGGAGATGAGGAGTTTGGACAGGAACTGGGAAGATGACAAAGACAGAATAGCAAGAAGGAGGGAAAAAAATCTTAGACGAGATGAAAGTAGATCTAAGGAGGAGAGGAGGTGCAAATGTTGGAAAGGGAGGAGAGGAGCATGTTGGGGAGATGAGAGGAGCCGAAGATGGGATAGGAAACCAAAAGGATATGAATATGGAGGAGCGAAGGACGGGAGGTTTTTGTTTTTTAGAGGGTACGAGGGGATGAAAAGAGTTGGACGGAGAGGACGGATGGCGAAAGAGGAGGGACGGATGGTGAGGAGAGGAACGAGAGAGCGAAGAATTGTGCGAGAGACAGAGAGAGAGAGAGAGAGAGAGAGAGGGAGAGAGAGAGAGAGAGAGAGAGACAGACAGACAGAGTTGTGGCACTGCACCACTCTGCAGCAGCACGGCTGACTGACAGCCATAGGCACACTACAGACTGTCTGTCTGTGCTGGCTGACTGGCTGGATGCAGCAGTGTCCCCACAGCTTTGCCCTTCTCTCCACCTCCCTCCCTTCCTCCCCCCTCCCTCTGTCTGCCTCCCTCCCTCTCCGTCTCTCAGCAATGCAGCATTAAGTTGCTCTGGATTAGAGAGAATACTTATGATTTAACTTTTTTAAAAAGGAGGACGAAAAAAGAAAGAAGAAGCTGTTAGCGATGCTGTTTTTCAGGCCTTGTGGTCGTGAACAACAATCTCCCTTCTGAATGTCTCACCAGTGCAGCGTATGAATAAAAGAAGGGATCAGTGGTTGCCCAAATTCCAGCTGGAGACGTCCAGCATTGTGTCGTCTCAGTGTATCCTCTAGAACACGCCATACACTCTTTTCTTGTCCAACCTTGGGTCTTGTCTTTTTACTTCCAGCAGTCTGTCAACTTTATTTGTGGAAGAGCGCGACACGACTAAAGTTATCGTAATCGGGGGGGGGGGGGGGGGGGGGGAATAAACGACATTGAGATACGCCGTACTCTGAGGCCGATAAAGAGGTCCGTAGTATGTGTGACACCAAGCGTGCTTCTTCCTCCACCGGGTCACACATTATCTTCAGAGGGGGGGGGGGGGGGGACTCTTTAGGTAACTCTCAGGTCAGTCAGGATCGGCACGGCAGACAGAGAACCGCGGCTCAACAAAGTAACATCGGTCGGCTCTGCTGCTGCAATGCAGCAGCATGTTGTCCTCTCTGCTCCTCGGCTCTCTCCCTCCCCCACTCTGTCTCTCACCCTTATCTCCATAACACACCACGACCGCTTCACTTTTCCTTACTCCGGGGGGGCGGGGGGACTCTCAACAGGAACCACATCCGGAACCTGTTGTGGTGTTTCATGTAAATGTTAACGTGTAATGTTAACGTGTGTGTGTGTGTGTGTAAACCTGCCGATAAGCCGGGTTAAATTGTGCGTACAAGCAATAAGCTAGCTTTCGTCTGAGAGTAAAATGCATTCCCCCCCCCCCTCTTTAGGCGTCTATCATGCAGCTTTGTCATGTTAAATCAATGGACTTCCATCTCCAGTGCAACTTTTTTTTTTGTCTGGGAATCTTATCAACTACAGTGTAGTTAAGTATCGAAAGCAATCGGAAAGACAAGTGCAGGTAGCGGTGCCTCTGCCTAATGGTTCTAGATGCCATGGTTACACAGCTCTTTGGTGAGGGCGAGGCTGACACATCCACAGCTACTGAATGTCAAAATCTGCCTCTCCATGTCTCACTGTGTCTCACTGCTCATCGTCCGTCTGATGGTCTGTCCATCGGTCAGGAGCCTCCACGGCTCACGTAAGTGGCAGTTTCTCAATAGCTGTTCATAAAACCTCAGATTTTATTGAATTATAATCCAAAAGTCCTTGCTTATTTCCTTAAAAAATAAAAATAAAAACATTTATTTCCCTTAAAACTACTACGAGGAACTTTTATTTTGTGTTGACTCTGGCGGTTCCTGAGGACAAAAGCAATATTGTTTCCGAGCACCAGAGTCCAGGCGGCGACCTCCAGTTCTGCAGAGTGACCTGCATTATCTCTACTGACCAGCAGGGGGCGACTCCTCTGGTTTCAAAAAGAAGTCTGATTGTATAGAAGTCTATGAGAAAATGACTCTACTTCCCACTTGATTTATTACCTCAGTAAACTATATGTATACAGTATATATATACTGTATATAACCTAGTAAATGATGGTCCATTTAGAGTCAAATAGACCATGAAGCAGGGGATGCTTTGGGGCGGGCTTACTGTGATTGACAGGTCGCTGCTGCTACCAGAGACGTATCCGGTCTCTACATCACTCTGCTGGATGGTAACTTCTGTTCATCGGTTGCAAGAAAACCGCGATGGCGAAATCACGGAACTCAAGGCTTATAAACTGCAGCCCACAAACCAATGGGTGACGTCACGATAACTACGCCCACTTGTCTGTTCCAGAGTCTCTCTTGGTTTACTGCAGCAGAGGTCTGACAGTTTACTCCGCACAGTCCTGGTTCCGGTTCATCCTCTGGCCTCCCCTTCCTCCAGCGGGCGCAGTACGGCCCGGGCAGACTGGTTGCTGAAGGAGTTTCTGCATTATTTCGTCTTGCATCTTGCATTATAAGCATGAGGAACAGCAATCCAGACCTTCTTCTTGTGGATGGTCTTGTTTACTTGTCTAGGTCATAGTGTAGTCACTGAACTAGACTTAATGATGATGAAATGTGCGTCTCGCTCGTCCCTCCACACTTCGACCCAAACATCCCAGCCTTTGTCCAAATTAGATTTTCTCCTTCCAGTTTCTGACAAAGAGGGTGCTGAGTGGTCATCTCAACAGAAAGCTAAAATCACTGTTGCTAAGTGATTGGTTTTTCTACAGCAAAGGAGAAACTAGAGAGACGAACATGAGGAGGTTGCTAGACACCAAGCAGTGGCTAATAATACCTCGTTGGACATCTTTTCTGAAAGCTGTTATTGCATAGCCAATACTTTCTGCTTACAATCCCATAATGCAATGTGTCAACATTGTATAGATAAGGAAATTAGGGATGCACTGAATTGTTATTTATTAAAATAGTGGTATCTGATATGCTGATGAGCGTTCCTCGTCTTCGAAGATGCAGTCAAGCCAGCCACCGCCTCAAATTTTGATGCCCTCCTATTCGTGCCGTTACGGTACAGGTACTTTGAGCGGCCAAAAGGGAACAAAAGAAAGACTTGCTTCTCAACAATCATTTATATTATATTAATCATTTTCTATTCCAAGTAATGCAATTGGCAAAGAAGTCCCAATTAGATTGAAACAGTTTCCATTCACAGGTTCATTGTAATCCTTTTTCAGGATAAGCGGGACTACGAGCATTTTACTATCTCACTCCAAACTAAACTGAAGAGACGGCAGCCCTGCGTGACTTAAAACGTTGTGTGCAGGACATTACTTTACAGATGAAACGCCATTTAAAATGTTGCAGCGGTGGGTGTTGGATTCCTTCCTGTCCGACTCGTCCATGGCATTAGAGCAGAGAATGGAAGACAAACACACCAAATGGTGCAGCGCAAAAACAATCCAGGGCACTAACTTCTGCTCAGAAAATGAAGTAGTTTGAGCCCTGAATATGGACTCGTGATGGAGTGAAAGAAGTGTTATGTTGTCTCCATATCAATTGGGTCCGCATCATCGAAAGCATCCTTTTCAACCTGTAGGCTTAAGAGACTTTGACGTGTTTAAGAAGTGTTGATGTCATCAAGTAAAAAGTTTCAGACTCTTCACTTGACTCAAACTAAAGTTCCGTGACACGAGTCCACACACACACACACACACACACACACACACACACACACACACACACACACACACACACACACACACACACACACAGGTTTAATATGTTAGCAGGATACGTAGGTCACACAGGCTGCAGATCTCACTTCCTACCCTGCTGTCTGTCCATTCCCACCCACCTCTATCCACTCATTCCTCCCCGCCTCCCGCTCTGTTTGCCACTGTCTCGCTCCCCTTTTTATAACTTCTCATTATCTCTGGCTCCATCTCACTCCACCCCCCCCCCCCCCCCCCCCCCTCTGTTTATCACTCTGTCACTTTCCCTCTGCCTGCCTCTGTCATTATTCTGCTCACATGTCTAGACTGAAGAGGAAACTTTTTTCCTGTTATATGTGTGTGGAGTCGGCGTGCGTCTGACTCGCCGTGTGCGCTTTGTTCGCTGCTTGGCGTCTCAAGTTCAAGCTCGGGGTCGAGATTCAGTCTGAGTGGAGTTTAGAGACCAAACCCGGCGAATGTAAAGACTCTCGCTATATGAAGCATCCTCATGATCTATAGCAGCTAAATGGCCATCGGGGCTGTTTCTAGAGATAAATGATGGCACGCCACTTAGCTGTAGCCGTACACGATCAACAGCGCTTAAAGAGCCGTTCTCATGAGCAGGTTGACATTTGGAGCGATGGATCTGGTTCTTAAGTGAGTGATAACGCAGCATGAGATGCCATTAACATTACAGATGCAACAGAAAAATTGTGTCCTTGATATAACCTTATACAGACTGATTAAACCGGGACTTTGTTTGAGTTTTAAGAGGCTGTTTGCCAGCCAATCAGAAGCAGAGTATTGTCTGTGGCGACAGTCTGAAAGCCTTTGATTGAGCCCGGTTGGACAGATACGGTCCCCACTCCAAGTGATGAAGCTCAAATGGAATGGATGTGCTGTTCCATCATGATTCAGCGTGTGCCCCGGTGAGCTGTCAGGTGAGCGATGTCTGGTGGAACCAGATGGGAGGGGGCCACTGTTTTCTTTGTGTCTGCAATTTATTCTATTGTGTTTTTACAGCCGCATGAAGGCAGCTGGAATTGTAGAGAAAGTCAGAAACTGCAACGTCCTCGGTGAAAGCTGGTTAATGGTGGCGGCACCGGAGGTTCCATTGAGTTACATCATGATGCCTTCATGCTCTCAGTAAAAATAAATAAAAACAAAGATAACTTATAACGTTATCATGTTGTGTTCAAATGCTGTAAAAATGTAGTTTTTGGTGGGATATTTGAATGTTTTCCCAGCAAAATAAAATGTATGTTAGAATGGGAATTATGACGTGTTTAACTCCCTAACATTAGCGATAATACACCATTAAAACTACTGATGCAAGATTGTTTTATTAATTAAAATACAATGTTTTAATTCGCTATTTGAATTATGTGTTTTATGTAAATAACCTCGATAGATGACTACAACTAAATAAAAAGATAACATTTAGAGCTTTTGACGGGTATACACTGACTTCAGGGCAGTTGGAACTATTTTCGTGAGGGTGGTGGAAAAAAGAGAATATTCGAGACTTGTATACCAGCTGCCAGAACAAAACACAGTCGGTGTCGGCCATTATGTCTCATCAGCAATCAGCATCTGTGGCAAAAAAAGAAATTCTGGGCAATCTAAAAATTAGAATTATACCGATCCGATCCTTGACTCCAAACCGTGATACGATCCGAACTGTTTTGTGATACGTTGCATCCCAACTGAAACCAATGTCAATACTCGCACTATATCAGCCAGGATTCTTTTTTTTACATAGCGTAAACACACATTTATGATGAAGACATGTCTTACTGAAGATGTTTGTAAGTCGAGGATAAAACCGATAAAATGGTCACGTTCCATATTTTCCTTATGTTTTACATTAGACTGACACAGGTGCAGTACCAGCTAGCTGTATGAGCATGTTGACTGTCATAAATACAGCTCATACAGTGGAGCTGCACTGACAAAACAATGGGAGACCGTTACCAGTGCGATAATACAGCAGGTGATTCATTGCTTTCTCTCTCAGGGAGCATTTTGAGGTAATGGATTGCTGTTGGTAAATTACACATCCCTATCCTCTGGAGGGAGGCCTGTATTTTCCTCCAGTGTCACAAAGCCCCGAACTCTGTGACCTGACGTGACATCAGCTTAGCAGGATGAACGCCCTGCTATAACGTCAGGGACCTCTGGTATCTTTTTTCAAAGCATTCGGTGTAGAGTGTAGTATTCAAGCCGTCCTCACCGAAAAAAAACTGCCGTAAAGGGAGGCGAAGTCCCGCCCGCTCTGATGTCCCCCATGGCACCTTATGTCTGTAAATATATGCACAGCAGTCCATGGCGAGAAACAAATACGTTTCTGATGTCATTTGAACCGCGTCGTGAATAACACATTTGACGTCAATGCACGTGGCAGTTTGTCGTAGAATTGTAGTAATATCATTTCATTTTGTGTGAAACCGCTCGGTGAACTGCATCTCTCGTCTCGCACAATGTGCGTCTCCAACACCTCTGTTACCTTCTCTTGCGAGCTAGCTAGGTAGCTTAGCTACATGCACAAATGTAACGTTGTCTTATCCGATCAACCGGGAGGTGAATGAACGAGCGAGGCCCGTTGCTGGTGTGAGCACATCCTGGTACGAAACACACTGGCATCGTGGCGAGAGACACTTACGTGACTCTTAGGTGAGTAGTCTTTCTACTTACATAAAGTCCTACATGGCAACATTTTTACGACAAAATGTGACTTTCTTGACATACAAAATGATTTTTTTGTGCTATAGATCGTCTGTGCGGGCAGCTTATTACGACCTGATTGACTTATCACATGATGCGCTAACCGTATGTAAAGCATACTCTGCTTTATGGTCTATTTGACTCTAAATGGACCATCATTTACGAAATGAACATCAGGCTGTATTGAAGAAGACTTGAGTGGAAGAAATTCAGCTTTGAGTACGGCAACAAAGAAACGTGAGCGTGAACCTGATGTTCAAGATGTAACAACGGGATCTTTACGGGGAGATAGCTGGTCAACAGTAGAACGCCACATAGACGTGGTGTACAGTGTGATGAGTAATATGACATGCAGTTCAGCAGTGAGTGTCAAGTTATAGTGAAAAATATAAATAGAGATGACAAATAATTCATTCATTTGGGTGGATTGTGATAATGTACAAAGGCTTAGAACATTATGATGGAAGTAGGGACCAAGATTTACTAAATGAACATCATGCTGTACTGAAGAAGGCTTGAAACTAGAGATTGAGACCATAAACTCATGTTTACAATGTTTACTGAGGGAATAAATCAAGAGAGAAGTAGAGTCATTTTCTCATAGACTTCTATACAACCAGAGGAGTCGCCCCCTGATGGACATTAGAGAGAATGCAGGTTTAAGACACTTCTGCATCGGCTTCACTCTGCAGAATCGGAGGTTGCCGCCTGGGAAGAATGTGTGTTTTTGATTTTGAGGTGAACTTGAGGTGTCCCTTTTAAATACACCTCTGAAAAGACATTTATTTCACTGCTCTGTCCACTCTGTTTCTCAAGCTTTACCTTGGTTGATGTTTGGGTCGTGAGGCACTTTACAGTATGAAATCTCACCTGCTCGTCCTCTTCGAGGCAGTGACGGGCAGCTGCTCAGCATTTTTGGATGATTTTTAAGCCCCAGAGACATATTTTTAGAGTGGTTTTCTAACAATGTGTTCGTGGGGTGTGTTCAGTCATGTTTTCGTCCCATCAGTGTAATGTTGTAAATGTTGTTTCCTGCTCATAGCCGGTTTTCCCTTCAGTGACATTGGCGAGCTCTGTCCCTCCAGCTGTACAGACGGGACAGTGTGTCCACGCTGTGCGGTCACTGTGGTCTACACACTCAGACAGGACACTGATGAGAAACCTGACCTTCACTACATTAGAGGTGGTGTGTGTGTGTGTGTGTGTGTGTGTGTGTGTTGTAGGTGTGTCTGGCAAGATGACAGCACAGTGTGTTATAGTACTTACTTGTCAGCTATAGGGTGAGAGTGGGAGTGGACTTATAATAAGTCTGCACAGAGGGAGGACGAGCATGCGTGTGTGTTTGCCTGCACGTCCGTTCTCTGGCCATCATACAGACAGATAGCTCATTTGAAAACAGGCCGTTTGATAAATGTATTATGAGCCTGCTATGTGGTGCACATATTAAAGTTATTTCCTTCGTCAACTATTAAATTGCCTCATTCAATTACAGTGATGGCGTGTAAAACGATGTTACTCTGTGACAAATAACTTCAGCATTAAGTTGAAATGAAAATGTATTGCTGCTTCACTACACCCTTCAACCAAGACAAAAGCAGCCAAGTAAAATACTGTAGATAGCATGGGAGCAATGTAATCAGTTATTATAGATTAATAAAGCGTTTGAATGACTGATGAATAAACGAGTGTCTAAATTATGTTCAAAAGACCTCAAGCTGCACCATCATGTACGGACTCTCAAAATGTGTGGAGTGAACAGAAACAAATGATTGAATGAAATTACAATGTTTATAAATTGTGTAAAGTATATAAATTAACCAAATTGTGAAATAATTGAACACATGATTCAAACTCAACTCATTGTGATGAAATGTTTTCTGTCAAAATGCTTTTTCAGTTTTTATTTCATAGTGGCATTTTTTCCTAATAACGCTCTGATTTCAAGTCTTTCACGATGGCAGTTTTCATAGTAACACATTTTATTTCGTAAAAACCTTTCAGCCAATCACATGCCCCCTGCCTCTTAAGGCGGCCAGCTTAACAACCGCTACCAAATCTAGCCGATTAGCACGTTTTAGCTCGAGCAATAACGGTATCTAAGTAATTAAAAATCAACCAACTAGCATGCAGCTGTAAAAACAACAACACAGAACACAGTAACTAAACCTCTTTAGTTTTTAAACCTTAGGTTACAGCTGCTCTTGCTACCTACCTAGCCGGCTAGCTAGCTAGGCGAGCTTGTGAGCTCGGACTATTATTCAGCATCAAAGTGAAGAAGCAGCGTTAGCAGTGGTAGCTAGCTCCTGTTGGCCTGAGCGACCACATGGAGAGACTGTAGTCTGTCTTTTTGGACTGAAACTTGTGGCGAGATAGCTAGAATCAACCGGCTAACGATAGCAGCTGCTGTTAACACTGTTTACTCACTTTGATGCAGAGCAGCAAAATAAACTCACAACCCGGTCGAGCTAGCTAGCCAGCTACCTTGTTAAGCTAACTAAATAAAACAAATAAAACGTTATGAATTTTAAGAAATGTATCATTAAATTGGACATGAAACACATTAAACTGCTATTATGAAATAAAAACATTCATTTATTTGATATTATACGTTTTGTTGTTGTTTAAATAGAATTACATTTGCATGTCTACCTGTAACACTCAACTATTTTGTTCTTACACTGAACTATTATACTTATATCCAGAGCTGCACGCCTGGCTCCGCTCCTCCTCACTCATAGGGACGTTTTCAAGATAAATCCATATCGTCCCCTCCTGTGCACGACTAGATTACCGGCTACCACATTTCCTTCAAAATGCAAGACCCGCTGCGGCTGCACAAAGCAATGCCAGTTCATTTTCACAGGTACACTGATAAGATTTCATTTAACTTGATAAGCCCGATCGACATGACCCGCCAGCAAATGTATTTGTATTCTGAGGCTGATAATTCATGAGCAGTCCTGGTGTGTGTGTGCGCGCGCATGTGTTCTTTTGATAAGTCAAACATCGCCATCTTTTAGTGTGTCGCTGCTGACACAAGGCATTCACGAAGAGAAGACTTTTACTTTTAGTTGACTGCTTTTGTTTTACAAAACTTTTGTCAAAATTAACTTAAACCGGGACCTTTTTGAAGAAATATTAGATAATGTAGAAATTGTGTGCTGTATAAATGAAATGTCTCTTCTGTGTTTTGCCGTGTTCACACCAAACGCCAAGCAAATTTTCTCGGGATCATTTGTTTATTCGCTTCACCTGGACGAGACGTGCCGGAGAGGAGCCAGAAAAGCACATCTAGTCTTAAAACAAAACAAATAGTATGAAGGAAAATGTATTTATTAACAGTCAAAATTCACAAAATTGTGTATTAGCTGAAACTAGACCACTCAACATCTGATAGGTTGAGACAGAACCCCTCTGCTTTCCTCAATCAGCAGGTGTTAAACCAGCACTCTTATGACACTTAATTATTATAAGAACATGGGTTACAGATACTGTCAATCCTGGAGTGTCAGAATAAACACACTCCATTATATTATAAGCATCATAATTTACTGGAAGTCACTCTGATCCATGGTATTGTCTTGTGGCTATGTCTCACAGCTTTGTGATGCCGGGCTCGTTAAACCAAGAGACTTAAAGAAGAGATGTAACAGCAACCTGTGTACTTTACTGAGCGAGTGTCTGCAGTCTCTTTGTTGTGCAGCAGATGAGAGAGAGCGTAATATATTCAGAGACATCTGGACGTACATTGATCTGGTTCTGATTCTTTTCATGTTGTCTGAGGTAGAAAAGAAGCAGAAAAGCAAACACCACCTGTATTTTCAGCAGATCTAAGATACCAGAAACCATAAATTGTACCATAAAAGGAGTAATGATGAGGTATTTTTTTAATAGTTTTAATAGCAGAGGCATGATAAATAGCGCATTAGATACTCTGTTCTCTGTCTTATGTTGAAGTTGAATAGTAATTGTTTTTCACATATTTCTACTGCACTGGATGGGTTCGCATTACTGGTGTAACGGTACATTGTCGATCCTTGATCCGTACAGACCCCCCCCCCCCCCCCCCCCCTTACTGTTCAGTGAGCATGTGAACAGCGGATTAATTACACAGTTTAATGTTAACCACTGCAGTGTGAAATACAGTTTTACTGACGATCGTTATCCACCAATATTCAGTAAAATATGTGATCAGGACATGATTTATCATGTTTTTCTAGTCGCTGATCTCTGATAATGTTACATTGTAAACAACCAACGACGGCTCCATTCAGTTCCATTATGATGCGTTCAGGCTCTGTTCAGTGAAAATGAGTACTGGGTGAAGGTAAATTATAACGTTGTCATGATGTGTTCATGTGTAATCTCGTAAAATATAGTGTTGGTGAGAAACTTTGGAATCGTAATTCAATCGTGTGTTTTTAATGAAGAAAAAAAGCCTCACTATAAATGACTAAAACAAAGTAAAAAGATATCATTTACTGACTTCAGAGGGGTTAAAATGTTTTTTGGGATGGTAGAAAAATTAATAGTCTGAAGCCTTGTAGACTAGCTGCTACAATCAAAGAACAATATGGACCATCAATGATCGGTATTTAGTATGTTTTAATTTAATACGTTTTAATATATTCTCTCTTTACATTTAGAGTACATTGCACCACTCGCATGACCACAACGCTCATGCTCACAGGCAGGTTAGTACGCACATGACTTGTTGGTTGCTCTTCCATTCTGTTTGTTTCTTTCACTTTTGTCGGTAGAGAGCTGCTTTGAAACACTAACATTTTATTTTTTGAAATATGTATTTAAGTTCGTAAACCTACAGAAAGGTGCTAGATAAGGTCAGACAGAAGACATTACTACACCAGCTGTAAACAACCAGAAATACCCGACCCGACATACTGGGAAAAGGATGGAGACGTGTAGAACGTAGATCAAATTTGAGAACTGTGAATGTCTTTGTTATTTTTTTGATCTCTTATTTCCCTCATCAATCTGCCACTTACACACACACACACACACACACACACACACACACACACACACACACACACACACACACACACACACACACACACACACACACACACACACTCTTCCTCCTGTTGTCTGCTTGACAGGAGTCACTATCAGTCTGTAATCAAACCCTCAGAATGGTTCCTTTTCTCACACACACACACACACACACACACTCACATGCACTCTAACATAACTGCGAAATATGTCCCACAATGGGTTTATTGTGGTAGTGGGTGTGACGGTGTCGCCAGGTGTGCTTGGTAAGCAAAACCCAACGGCATCACACCCACTAAGGGCTCAATATCTTACGCTGTGATTTAGTTTGGTGGGTTTGTGCAATTGATGAAATCTGTCAATCAGCTCTTCTTAGTCCATTTTCTCTTCAGCAGAGAGAATGCCGGTTTAAGACACTTCAGCATTGGCGTCACTTTTCAGACCCGGAGGTCCTCACACCTTTCTCTGTCTGGCCTCGAACATAGAGAGAGAAAAGATTAGTAGAGGAAGGGAAAAAGGAAGGCATGAAGGAGTCATGCAGGGAGAGAAATCCTATTAGAGATAGAGGGAGAGAAAAGAGAAGGATGAACAGAGTCTGAGAGAAAGACGCAGAGATGAGGAGGTGGGTGTGGAGACCAACAGATGGTTGGTGTTCTTAGTGCAGGCAGCTCCTCTCTCTCTGTCTCCACACACAGACAGCACTTGATGGCCACACCGCCTGTATCACTGGGTTTCCATCCAGCAAACTTCAAATAAATCATTAGTCAATAATAAGTGTCTCATTTGAAAAGATGAATGAAAATAGTTCATTGGGATGAAATTATTTTTTTTTTCAAATCGATGGAGATTTGTAAGGAATTGATAACACATTATCATCTATGAAGTTCCTTTCATAAATATACATTCAGAATGCTGATAACCAAATATATTGATTCAAAACTGCACTTACTTGAGCTATGCTGAGATTTTTTTGTCCTTAAACACCTTTTATTGTTCACCTAATTATGGAAATGATGTGAAATATTCATCCAAAATGTCGTAATTGCTAAGATTATTGTTAAATTATGAAATACAACATCTTTTAAAATGTCATGTGCTGCCTGATAGTGGATTCTGGTTACATTTGTAAGTCACAACTCCACATCTCCTTTCAGACCAGTGCTGTGTGTTCACTTGTAGTAAGTAGCCTGGATGACTGTGACATCACGCTCCGAGCTGATCACACCGGCTGATCGGCATCATTTCTCCTTCTACATTTCTCCATCAATTTGAATTGTTGGCGAGTCTCACCGGCTATCCACTGGTTAATAACCTGCCGCTGGCTGTATATTTCACGCGGCATTCTCACCCCTTCCGCAATCTATTCTGCATGCTTCTTGTGCTGAGCGCCGCCGATTGTGATTGGTTTCAAGATATGACAAACAAGCCTGTGCCTTTTTATCCCCCATAGCAGACTGATAGTGGGTGCAGCCAGACGTTCTTCAGTGCTGACACAGCCCTGTGGAGATAAGTCTGGCAATGCAAACCTCTTCATCGGCTGACACACACTGATACCAACATGCAACTAGAAAATGCATTTCCTGCTGAAAATGCGTTGGAATGCTGAAAACTGAAATTAATTGCAAAAACATTGCTGACAATAGATATCCAATTCAAAAACAATTGCAAAAAGTTTAATAATTCAAAAAGTTTAAAGATTACAAATATGAAAAGTCATATCACACGTCTCCTGAAAGAGCTGAACATTTTGATATTCGAACGGTTTCTGTAGCTTAAAAGAATTCCAGCGGTAGTGATATTTGTTGTAGTAGTAGTAGAAGTTGTAGTTGTAGTAGAAGTATTATTAGCAGTATAAGTATTAGCAGCATTTGAATGAGTACTAGTTGTAGCAGTAGTGATATTTGTAGTAGCAGTAGTAGTCGAAGTATTCGTAATTAGAAGAAGTAGTAGAAGTAGTAGTATCAGTAGTCGTAGTAATAGCTGTAATAGTGGTCGTAGTATTTAATATAACAGTAGTAGTGGTAGAATAAGTAGTAGTAATAGTAAAGTCAGTTTTTGAAGTAGCAGTAGTAGTAGTACTAGTAGCAGTCGTACTAATAGCTGTAGTAGGATTAGTACTGGTAGTAGCAGGAATAGCCGTATTAGCAGTTGTGGTATAAGTAATAATAGTAGTGGTAGTGGTAGTAATAGCAGTAGTGGTAGTAATAATATTTATGGTAGCAGTAATAGCAGTAGCAGTAGTAGTAATAGTAGCAACAGCAAAAGTTGAAGTAGTAGTAGTAGTAGTAGTAATACTAGAAATATTTTATTTTAAAATGGCGTGTGTGTGTGGGGGGGGGAAGACCTCTAAAGATTCCTAAGACCTGAATGACTGTATGAGAGAGAGACACACAGAGAGATAGTGGGAGAGGAGTGTATGTGCGTGTGTGTCTGTGAGTCTGTGTTGAAGATGTTTTTGAAGCAAAATTTAACATTGGTCTCTATGGAGCAGAAAGTTGGTTTTCCTCTCAATTAACGGCTTCTGTGTCAAATGTGGAAATCTGTGGGATTCCACAGTAATTTGTCTACGACAAGGACAAGATTAGCTACTCCTACATCCAGAAATGATGCATGAAGAGTGAAGATTGTGGACACAGTGGCAAAATACAAATGTTTTTTTCACAAGAATCTCAAGCTGCTCTTCACTCTAGCGGTGACATCACGCACTCCAAGCTCTGCAATACACACCCATTATAAAGTCAGAAAAGGGCTGAAAAATCATAAAAGTTAAATTGCTGCAGTTCAAAACGTTTAAAAGATATCAGAAAGCTGAATTATGCAGCAATAGTTGAGGGTTTTCTCAACATTTGAAAGTTGAAATGGTGTCTGTAGCTGAAAGTATCAGGAAGTTGAAGGATTTGAAAGTTGAAGAAGTTTAAGAGGATTTGAAAATATTCTCCATACAGATCCCATTCAAAGAAAAAGTTGCAAAAAGCTTAATAATTCAAAAAGTTTAAAGGTTAGCAATATGAAAATTCATAGCACCCCTCTGCTGAAAGAGCTGAACATTTTGATAGTTGAACGGTTTCTGTAGCTTAAAAAATGAAGGAGAAGAAGAGGTGGGACGGAAGAAATAGAAGAAGTTGAATAAAGATTCGAAGAACAATAGTTGGAATGCTGAACAGCATTCCAACAATAAAGAAACAGGATAACAATAGTTGGAATGCTTAACAGCATTCCAACAATAAGTCCTTTGGTTCAGGCAGCACAGTGTTGGCTGAACATGTGATGGAGAATGCACTGTGCATGCAGAGGGTTGTAGTTGACTCTTGGCTAAGTCCCGCCCTCGAACACAGACGATCATAGCATAGCATCGAAAAACAATATGATTCTTCAGGAAATGCAGTTAGTGACAGTGTGGGCTCCATGGTAATGTAGCTCTGACAGCTTGAGTTGCAGCGGGGGGCGGGGCTTAGCGATGGCGCAATTTGACTGAATTCCTATTTAATGGGATAATGGGAACTGATCTGTGAGTGTGCTGCTGACTGCAGTGCATGGTTACAATTCAATTAACCAAAATGTACAACAAAACCTACTATTGCTTTATTAAATAGTTTCACGATGAAAAGGTATGATTTTTGTATTAACATTACATTATTCTAGAGCTTAACTTCAGGGCCATAGTGGGTAAAAGAAAAAATGATGATGATGAGGATGTAATATTCAGAGAAAAGCAATATATTTATAAGAAGAAGAAAAAACGTGGATGTTCTCTGAGATTAAAATGGCAAATTTACAGGGAAAAAAAGATTATTAAGACATACATTTAAGTGAAAAAAACCCCTCCAAAAGTAAAACATTTGTAAGAGAAATTAGATTACAGTGGCAAATGTCTCATAAATTTGTAAATTCGTGAGAAAATCAACCTCATCACACCAGACGCCACCGTCTCTTAAAACAAGCATCTGTGTATAACTATGGTTACTATGGTACCGGTGGGTTTTAGTGTTAGCTGTGCTGGAATAATTCACACGCCTTCGTGCAGTCAAAGATAGAAGCTGCTTGTTTTGACTTTTCTGTAACTTCTACAATATCAGTATTTATTTATGTTCATAAAAGAAGATGAAAGGAAATGTATCTTTTAGGACCTTCGCCTCGCTCTGAGGCCATCCTTACCATAATACCTCCAGGGGCAACAAAACTCAGACGACTGCTGTATCCAGGGTTTTGCACTCAACTATTTTTCCGAGTTTTTTCTCATAAATTTATGAGTTCACAATCTCGCAAATTTGTGACTTTTTTCTCGTACACTTCCCACTGTAATCTCACAGAATACCTGACTTTTTTAGCATGAATTTGCAACTTTCATCTTCGCAATGTTCCTCTGAATGTCACCCCCTTCTCCAGCTCCATAACTGATTCTTTTTACCTACAATGGCCCTTATACGCCGTCGTAGATCTGCCCACTGTACTGTTTTATCACCATGTAACACTGAGATTAAACTCTGCAGATTCATCCCTTTCAACATGATCCCGCTTGGTTTGACTCGACTTGGTTTGGACTAGCCAAGGTTGTTTGAATAGCATGCGTGAACTGTGGTTTGTTTTAACGTTCTCTCACATTCTTGTGGTTTCCTCTTTTTGCTCATCGGGGACATTTCGTTAAATAGGCCATTCATCAGCTCTTCTCATGCTGTTGAACACACAAAGGCTTGAAACTGTGAGTTGAGCTCTTGAGAGCCGCAGAAATGAAATAGCTCCTCTATCCCCAACCGACATAGTTTATCAGTTTCATTCTCTGAAAGGCGGGATCTCCTTCAGGCGCCGTCCCATGTCTTCATCCTCTCGCGCCGATGAATCTTATTGTCAGAGCTCACCCGGGACTGTGCGCATGTGGAAAACGTCCACGTCAACCATGTGTACCAGACAACGGCTGCTCTGTAGGGAGGGCAACTGAACCGATACGATATGTCATAGGATCATATCAATAACAGGATCTCTATAGGCCTTCCAGCATGAATCCCTCCTTTGTTGCGAGCAATGAATCACGGGACCAACTGAAAACAAATTGCTAGACGGCGGTTTGGAGGCATACAAATACTCCAGGGATACGTAGTGTGGCATGTAGACGAGAGAGGAAATAAATTATGAATAATATCCACTGGGAAATTGCACCGTCTGCAGAAAAGAGCTGAATGGAAATCAAGAATCAACAGATGTACAGTAGACTATAGGCACACACAGAGACAGTGAAAAAAAAGAGACGCATATGTTAAAATGTAGATTATTAATATTAAAATAAAGTTCAGGATCAGTTGTGTCCTCAACTGTAAACCAAGTCTTTAGACTGTCCATATTTAAACTGAGACAGAAGAAAAAGTCCTTTAGATTTTGACAATAGACTGTATGTATTGTGTGGTATTTTGTCCGTCGCCATCTTGGTTTCTGGAACTAGAAGGCAAGAGAGGGTGGAGCTAAATACAACCGAACGCTGATAAGACTTTTTTAGGTCATCAATTTGTTACAATTATTTTCCATGAAGTGAAAACACACTGTGAAAGGGTTCAAGTTCTAAGACAAAAACACGACAACTCAGACCGGACAACTCCGTGGTAGCGACTTGTCAGTCACAATGTAGCCCCGCCCTAAAGCATCCCCTGCTTTATGGTCTGTTTGACTCTAAATGGACCATCATTTACGAAATGAACATCATGCTGTATTGAAGAAGACTTGGAACTAGAGATTGAGACCATAAACTCATGTTTACAATGTTTACTGAGGTAATAAATCAAGAGAGAAGTAGAGTCATTTTCTATAGACTTCTATACAACCAGAGGAGTCGCCCCCTGATGGACAGTAGATAGAATGCAAGTTTAAGGCACTTAAACATTGGCTTTCAAGAACGGAGGTTGCCTCCTGAGTTTGACCAAATACCATCTGGTGGTGGTAGGTTTCTGGCCACTTCACATTGTATAGCAAGATTTCCTGACCAGTTTACAGGCCTTGCCACATCCTGTGTAGACGGAGGGCTGAAAGATGCTGCTTTTTGCTGTGTGCTTTATATTAGCATGCTTTTCTGTTTGTCATTTCTGATGCTGCCTCTTTATTAAGATTTTATTTGTACAGGGACAGTTCACATTAATCGACAGCACACATTAATAAAAACATGACTGTAAATGTGACAGTGTTAGCTAAAAAAGCTAATTTTCAACCGTTGTCCTCTTGGAGTCGCTATTGTTGTTGTGAGCATTTGCACCTTTTGCACATCCTGGTTACATACGGGATTTGGGAGTTTCAACCCCACCGGCGTCTCCTACACTAAAAATTGTGCTCATTGTGCTCCTAAAACAGCAGATAAAGGGCGAGCACAATCTGTTTTGTACAGCGCAACATTTGAAGCAGAACAGTCCCTCAACTCTCAAACCTTCCAAACTCTCTTGTAAGAGTTCTTCATTGTGTCTTAGGAGCACACACACACACACACACTCTGTCTGTTTCCCAACCCAAGCCACGTTCTCCCGCGCAGCAGATCTGCCTGCCCGACAACTCTGATAACGCCGGGGCTGCAAAAACCTGAAGCGGCACAAATCATTTCACTGCTCCTTCCTAACACACAGGCAGGATTACTGTATGCGGCCCTGTCTCCGGTCATGATGACATTTGATTTGCGAAAGTGTCTCTCCGCGCTCTGGCCGCCCCGCCCGACCCTATCAGACCTACACTTGAACCTGTCGAACGTGCACACGACTCCGGGAGAAGGAAGCCGAACGTCTGATAGCGAGCCTTCTCCCCTCTCACGCCGCGCGGTTATCTTTCATAAATATGATGCATTTCTGCGCGGCGGGGGAAACATCGGCTCCTTTGCGGAGATGGCAGACAGCTCTGAAGCATTCCTCCGCCCTAATCCTTTTTTTTTTTTTGGTAAAGGTGATTTATTCAGTCTGAGCGCCGCCCTGGCAGATTCAGGGGTTGAGCTGAGCTGCTGTTTACTGCAGCAGAGCAGGACGTCCAGGGGGTTTTGGCTGCAGACGTGAGGCACGTCCCGTCCTGGACTCCTTGGTAGAGGAGAGGACGGAGACCGAAAGGTTGGAGAGGAAAAGAGAAGCTGCTGATTGTTGGAAACAGTCATAGATAATGGACACAGACAGAAAAGGGACTAGGGATTCAAAGGATCAGTTATTCATCATGCATCACAGGGATGCGCAACGAAATGCAGTTGTAGGACATTTTTAACACAGGAAAAACATGACAAACAGAACAAAACAAAAACAGTAGTACATTCCAGAGTGTTATACTCCAGTGTCCAGAATATAAACAGCAGCAACACAAACAATTCTCTGGGCCGATCATATGGCCGAGCTGTAAAGACGTGGGCTCAACAGTCACTGACCCCTGAAGTCTTATTTTCCTGCGACCGGACATCAGACAGCCAGGAGCATGCTGGGTAGTGGAGTAGCCTGAGGTCCTAGCTGGGTTAGCTTAGCTCTCCTCCCTGGGGCCGTTTGGTCTGGCAGGTCTGACTGGGTGTTCGTCCGTGGGCGGTGATCGTCTCAAAGTCCGCTGCACCTTTCCAGATGTTGAATGTACTCTGTTATATGCCACATGCTCCAGGGATAAACATGAACAAACAACATCAAATTAAGACAAAAAATGTAACGAAATTCATGGGAGCTACCGGCCGCAGCATGTACACATACATTTTGGAGGACAAACACACTCAATAGAGTCTGACACACACACACACACACACACACACACACACACACACACACACACACACACACACACACACACACACACACACACACACACACTAGCTGCTCAAAGTGTCTAAGTGAAACACAGAGGCCCCTTTCACGAGACTTAATTTAAGTTTTTAGATCAGAGATGAAACATAAAGGGGGATAGAAAAAGACTGAGGGGTAGAGAAGTAGACAGCGATGTTTGAATGAGGTGAAAAAGGTGAGTGAGTGTTGTTTGAATCAAAGCAGGAGGTGTTCGCTCTTCAAAGGGGACTAAAGCAGGACGAGGCTATAGGGGAGGAGGAGGAGAGCAGGAAGAGAGGACTGCAGAGGTAGTAATGCGGCTGAGCACTGGAGAAGTGAGGAGGCAGAAAATAAGGAGCTAAGAAAGGATCTCAGGAGTGCAGAATACGTTTAAAGAAGCACAGAGGAGAATAAAGTGAGGAGGAGAAAGGTTGGGATTCAAGTTTGTCTTTATTCGGACATCTTTCCCCTCCGTCCTCCCTTCCTCTCCAAATCAAAGACAGAGGCTGGTAACAACGAACTACAACATAATGAGTGCACAACGATAAAGTTACTGCCTTTTGTATATCTTCAGCTTGACCTGCAGGAGATATGGATGGGAGCTCATGCAAATGTTTCGGGGATTGAAAATTAATTTCACCAATAGGCTAAATGAATTTATATTAAATGTATTAACGATAGAATTGAACATGTGTGTTTGACAAATGTGTGAGTCGTTATTTAATTAACAATGTGAATGATAATGAAATGACCGGGGATTACTTCAATGTGCTTACTCAGCCCTTATGCCACATAACGCAAAAGAAGAGTGGTGCAATGGTGGTTAGCCTAACATCACAACTAGAACTACAGCCACTCTGAATAGCCAGCTGGATGGAATACATTATCATCACTGGTACCAGTTCGGGATGTTCCTAACGACTAACTTAACTGACGTACAAACGGAAGTTTAAACTCAGACTACTCGACTAATTTAAAAGTAAGGAAACACGCAGAAACTAGTCTACACTGAGCACAATTTAGTCAATCAGGTTAAAAATTGTCCGAATAACTATATTGCGTTATATTATAAGAGCCATTTTAGATCGTCAATCACACGTTTCAACAACCAAATCATATTTGAAACGCCACAGAAATCAACACGTTATGTTTTCACCTAATGTCCGCTCTGGTCATGCAGTTTGGAATGCCCCTCACGAACCCAGTTTGTGGGGTAATATTTGACGAAAGGCCACGAGGACTATGGTCAAAGAGGAGTCGGGGTTTGGCACCGCTCATATGATACGTTTCTTAGCCCGCAAGTTTGATTTACTGAGCTAGCTGGCGTGAAACTGCTTGTTTAGTAGGATGCTAGGTTTCTTGCATATGTGCGAGCCGGCTAGCTAGCTAGTAAGCTAGTTTCAGTGGGCTGCTGGCCAATCCAGTCCATCAGAAGAGAACCAGACGGACAGCTGAACACAGCCGCTATTTGGGAGAGGGGAGGTGGGGGCAGGAGGGGGCCGGGAGATCTCCAACACTGGTTAGCACCGTTACCTACCTAACTAAAATGCCTTCATGAATTATCTGTTATTATGCTAGAAGGGGTCGATATGTCTGTTCGGCCCATTTCTCTTTGTCTATGTCGTCTTCTTGACTGAAGTCTTTACGTCCAGCAACCACTCAATGACAACAATGAGCCAGAGTTTATGTTCACTAAAAGAAAAAGCAGTCATCAATGCAAATCTAAACCGTGTAGGTTGGACTCATTTTCTTATTTTCAAATTCCATTTAAGCACTGTTTTTTTCAAGGTAGGGTTGGTAGTCTACAAAAACATTTTTGATATTTTTATTGATATTCTCATTCCATCCTGACAGCAATGAATCAAATAAAAAAACAACAAAAATTGGTATATGTGGCTGTTGCAGGACTGTAATAAGCCCGTCCAATCATTTCATTGGGTCCCAATGTAATGATTGGACGAACTACCTGGCCGTCTAGCTTTGTGTATTCTGCCCGTGCACTCAATGCTCATCCACAAGCTAGCTTAACAGCTGCGAGTACCAACAAGCCATGTTCCTTATTTACGTTCAGAATGATTTTGGGGGAGTGGCTTTGGAGGGAGGCCTGAAGGGACGGGCTGTCAGTGTTGCCGACTTGGCAGGTTTTTTTCTTGCTAGATTTAGCCACTTTTGGAGCTTGTGCTGCAAGCAATTTATTAGAAAAGAGTTGGCAACACTGGGTGTTGTTTTTTTAGGTCGGATCATTTTTACAATCTTGCGTACCTTAATGATTACCAACCCTAGCTTTGATTAAGTTGTTTGTCATTGTGGTAAAAGATGTTGTCGACAGATGTATTTCATCAGCCCTGTAATGTGGTAAAAGTGATGCATATTACCTGGAGATGATGATGACTATGTGGCTGCTGGGAAAAGCTGGGCACCTGTGTCACCAGTAGTACAGGCTCCACCCTATAGCGGTACATCCTTACTGTGAGAAAGGGGTGGGACGTCTTTTCACAGCGACCACAAACTGCCATTTGGCTCGCTTAATGCTTTTAAAATGTGTTTAAAAAAAAGGAGATAGGGAAGGGCACGCCAGCAGGCCGAAGAGAGGAAGACAGGTGATCAGGACCCCCTCAGGTAGTCACCGCTTAATGCCAGATCTCAGATCGCAAACGTGGTCGTGAATGTTCAATCCAACTCTCGGGGTTAATTGAATTAGCCACCAGAGGCTGGGCGTTTCTCCTTGGTCACGCTTTTGTAGGTTTCGCTCAAGGAATCTTTGATCTGCTGGAGTTCTGCTGTCCTGGCTGATCAATAGCCATTAACAAGCAGGGGGGGGGGGGGGGGACTAGTCAATGTGACTTTCAGTTCACTTAGACAGCGTTCACACACACACACCGCTCTCCTGAATAAACCGGAGCCAGTCGGATGTACTCACGGTCAAAGTAATTTCTTATGCGGCCCCACCGGGGACCAAACCGCCTCTGATCTGAAGACGTGCTGCGTGTGCGTTTTGTCGGTCCGGCAGACGACAGTGTGTCAGGTGACAGGATTCAATGTCGGACACCTGTCGGAAGCGGCGCCGCTCACTTGCACGCGCACACACACACACACACACACACACACACACACACACACACACACACACACACACACACACACACTCACACTCGTACACTGATGACAGGGTCATCGGCGGGGCGAGACCGCAGCGAAGGTGTCAAAGAGGTCCCATTACACCCCCCCCCCCGCACTCCTCTTTCCTCTTCCTCCCTCTTCTGCTCCAGTTCCCCCCCCTCATTATTTGTCTCTACCCCTCCTCCGTCCACCAGGTGCTGTATCTCGCCGCAGCCTGCGTTGGGGCTGATAAAAGAACGGTCAGGGTTATAGGGAGAGTCGGCGGGGCAGAAACAAATCGCCGCTGCTGAGATTTAAAATCTGAGCGATGTCGTCCCCCCCCCCCCCCCCCCCCCCCCCCCCCACACACACACACACACACACACACATACACACACACACACACACGTTGCTGCTCTGGGGTATGTTGGTTGGCTGGCTGGGGGGGGGGGGGTCGTCTGTCGGGGTGACTGGCAGGCAAGCCTAACCGGTGTCTCGCCAGCTGGGCGGGTGAATAGCTAGCCAGCGTCGAGCTGACAGGGACGAGCTCTGCCTCAAGTGCTTCATCACGTGTGAAATATCTTCTGGAAGAAAATTATAAAAAATCATAAAATGTGGCAACATACATAACCATTGTGATATGTTCTTGAAAAGTCAACCTCTTTGTGTGGCAGGAACTTTAGTTTCATCACGGCGCGCCACGTCTCCTGCTCAGTTTCCATGGACACAACACATGTTTAAGATTTTGACTGAACGTGCAAGGCAGTGCACCTCCAAAGGAGGTTATTGATCGATTCATTGTTTTTATGCCTTTGGGCATCGTGTTTTCGGTTCGGTCCATCTCTCCTCTCCGTTCTGTCCTCAGAAACAACTTGCATGAATCTCTTCAAACTTGGCACCAACGTCCAGCTGGACTCTATGATGAACTGATTAGAATTTGGAGGTCAAAGGTCACTGTGACCTCACGTCCGTCCCGTTATCCTGAACGAGATAGCGCAGGAATGCCTAAAGGACTGATTAGAATTCGGTGGTCAAAAGTCACTGCTACCTCACTAAACATGTTTTGTTGGCCATACCTCAAGAATACATATGCTAATTATGCTACTTTCACCCATTTCTAATGCGGTAGAATAGCACGATGCAGTGATGACATTTTGGACAGACATGGATATAAACTTGGTGGTGTCACAGAACTGAAAAGTTGGTCATTTGAGTTACTTTTATGAGACACTTCATCTACAACCCCAAAATAAATAGATTTCCCAGAGCCCATAGTGACGTCTACGTATGCCGTCTTTCATTTGAGTTTTTATTTGAATGTCAGAAATGTATTCTTAAAACGGCCAATCACAAGCTACCACACCCGACCGCATGTAGACGTCTTGCTTGATCTATCGATGGACGAATCAAACAATCAGCTGATTACTTTTCCAGCACATGTAGCCAGGAAGGCAAGTGCATGTAGATGCCCCGGTCTACTGGCAGACCGCTCCAACAGGACGGGGTTCATCCTGAGACGTGCTTCTCGTTTTGTCTGGGAGGGAAATGAGGGGGAGAAGAGGAGAAGCAAGAGAGCGGACGTGAATACATCGCC